>NC_134359.1:201116133-201452996 GCF_048569485.1 Anomaloglossus baeobatrachus
CCCACCCCAGGGCTATGGGACACCCGGTGCCGGGCCGGACTAGTCCGGGGGTAGTCAGTGGTGGCGGGGCCCGACTCCGTGGCCCTAGTGGGTGTCAGTTTAAATGTGGCTGGTGACTTGGGAGCAATTAAAGTATTTGTTTCGTGACGCCACCTGTGGTTTGCGGCTATTAAGCCGCCGCTGCTGTGTGAGGCCTCCGAGGTGATGATACGGCAGCAATGGTGGTACTGCTCCCCACAGGTGGAGCGGTGCCCCGGGGACACTGTTGGTGCTCGTGGAAGTCTATGGTGTTGTGTGGATAACACGGTGCAGGGCCGACAGGCAATGAAAGAAACAGGCACAAACAACAGTCTCTTTACCTTCTCCTCTTTTACTTTAAGATCAGTCCAGTCCTGGGAGACCGTCACAGGTGGTGAAGGGGATCCGGTCGGCCTGGAAGTACTTGGGGTGATCTTTTTGGCCAGCTGAGTATGAGGCCTACTCCTGTTCTTTTCTTTACTATTATAGGACCCTGCTCTCTGGATCTAGCAATGGCCCTCTTGCTGCTGGGACCGGTGGTACGTCCCTTTCCCTCTGTGGTAGGCTGCGCAGGCCCTCTCTGGTGCTTCTCTGCTGGTGTCTACACCGGGCCCTGATGATGCAGCTGTACCTTCGGGCTGTTTATGAGCCAGGTGCTTGCAGCTCTCCTGCCCTTCGGATTCGGCTACCAGGGAGTATTTTAGGCCCTGGTGGCCACAGACTCCGATGTCCGAGTCTCTTCTCTGCCTCTCTGCTACTCCTGCTTCCCTGGGCCAAGCTGCTCCAGCTCTAGGCCCCAGATCCACAGGACAGCACACTCTGCGTCTGCTTGCTATCACTTCTCTCTACAGACTGAACACACTTCCTCTCTCAGGTCAGACTTAAGGAATCTTCCCTGGAATTCCAGGTTCAGAGCTCCCCCTGCTGGCCGGAGGGAGAACTGCGTTGGATGTTACACTTACTGGCCAATGGACCTCCCAATTACCTCCAGGCTCAGCATTAACCCTTTGGGAGGGCAATGCTGTTGTGGCGACCAGGTCCTGGGGCGCCACAGTGTCACCTGGGCCTAGCTGGGCCCCAGGGTTTCCACCAGGAAGTGTCACTTTCTCTTGCTGTTTCACTCCTCACTCCTCTCCTCTCTCAGACTATCTGCCTCCCGCAAACTTCTCACTCACTTCAACTCCAAACTCTATCTGACTAAACTTGACCTTCCTGTCTCTACTCTATCTTCAGCTGGCTCCTCCCACCTTCCCAGTTGCTAGACTCCACCCTATGGGAGAAGGGATGAGTCTTACGGCCCACCCAGCATGCAGCATGGGGGGTAGCTGCCACTATCCCCGGTCCCTGTGTGTGCCTAACAATGGGTGTAGTGCAAATTTGCCTGTGAACCGGCGTTTACCCCTTTCCTTACTCAGGATGGGACATCACACCTTTGGCTGAGGTGCAAAGTCTCTGTGGCGACGGAAGTCTCAGGGGTACCATAAAACGACCTGGGGGTTGCACGGACACTTCAAATAAAAGGGGACGTATTTGTACGGGACTTACCGTAAACAGTCTGTAACGCCACCCACGGTGTGTGGTGAAGTGTGGCACCACCGCTGCTGTTGTGGGGCACCTGGGGGAGATGGGATGGCAGCTGGAATTTAACCCCTCCATGGGTAGGGATGGATGCCCCGGGGCCCAGTGTCTCTGTGCTGAGGGTGGTGATTGCAGGGGCCGGCGCGCCCGGTCAGACCGGGGGATGTTGGTTTACTCACGATTGAATGAATCACACAAGTCCAATGGTAAACCAAGGTGATGGTGGCCGGCCGCTGCGGCCGGGTGTATTCTGGTCCCACACCCGGGCTGATGGTCTGTGTCACTTTCCTCTGCACTGTGTTTCTGGTGTGTTGGACTTCACGATGTGAAACACGGGAGTCTGCTCCTGGTACTTTTGTTAGGATACAGGCCCGCTGACGCTAACCCTTTGGAGCTACTAGGCCCTAGCAGATGCCCTATCCCTCCAGTGGGTGGTTGTCTGCTTTTAGGACTTTGGTTGGGACAGGACCTATAATCCTGCCCTCAATTGGTTAATTAGCTAGGCCGTTGGTTCCGGTCCTGGCTTCAGGGTCCAAGTACCCCCTCTGTGCAGGGTTTCCGGGTCGGTTCTCTGGTGTCGGTACCAGCGAGCTCCTACCCTGTCCCGGTCCACCTCGGATCTCCGGCAGCCATCTTTCCGTCTCCTGCCAGACACAGACCACTATCTGCTACCTAGCCAGTACGCCGGGACTCCAACCCCGATGCCTTTCCTTCCTGATTCAGCACTTTACTTTCTCCTCTCTACTGCTGCACTCCACTCCAGACTGAACCTTCAACTTCCACTTTTAAACTTCAACTTCAACTGCTCTTTCTCCTGCCCCGGGTTCTACAGACCCCTAGGTGGGCGTTCTCCATCCGCCTGGTCCCGCCCACTGGTGTGCCTTTCCTACCCTGGGGGGTGACTAGGGTTTTGTTGGCTGAGTGTAAACCTGTGTGAGATGGTGTTATGCGGGGGCCTATTCTGTGTGACCACCTGGCGGTGCCTGGGCGTCACATTAACGGGTTGAGATTTGCCTGCAGTTGTATTTGGTAGACACCCGGTTTATACTGTCCCACCTTAGGACGGTGAAAGGCCGGCAGCTCAATTTCTTCCAACCCCTCCGGTTCCTCTTCCACGTCCCCCGAGTGTGGCATCAGGGATAAGGCATCTGCATTCCATTCTTGCGGCCTGCCCTGTATTTGATGACTAAGTTGTAGTTTGACAGTCGGGCTATCCGTCGCTGTTCCAGCGCACCTAATTTTGCTGAGTCCAGGTGGGTCAACGGATTGTTGTCAGTAAAGATGGTAAATTCTGCAGCTGCCAGGTAGTGTTTGAAACGCTCTGTTACAGCCCAAACTACTGCCAGTAGTTCTAACTTGAACAAGCTGTAATTCTCAGGGTTTCTTTCTGTAGGCCGGAGCTTCCTGCTTGCAAAGGCAATAACTCTCTCTTTGCCTTCCTGCTTTTGAGACAATACTGCTCCCAGTCGTACGTTGCTGGCATCCGTGTACAAAATGAAGGGTTGATAGTAATCTGGATATGCCAGGATCTCTTCTCCTGTTAGCGCCCACTTTAACTTCTGAAAGGACTCTTCTCTCTGATCACTGCATTGGAAAGGTGGATTCCGGGCTGCAGACTTCTTTGACTGTCCTACCAGGGTGTCTTGTAGGGGGTGCTGCTAACTTCGTGAATCCTTTAATAAATCTTCTATAGTAGCCCACCAGTCCCAGGAATAGCCTCACCTCTTTCACGCCAGTGGGTCTCGGCCAATCTCTTATCACATTAACTTTTTCAGGATCCAGTGCTACCCCTTCTGAGCTCACGACATGTCCCAGGTACTGTACCCTTGGCTTTAGAAAGTGACACTTGGATGGCTTGATTTTCATGCCGTATCCGGATAAGGCTTCAAACACTTCTGCCAGGTCTTGTAGATGCTGAGTAGACTATGACATCATCCAGGTACAAGAGGACATTTTCGAAGTTCTTATGTCCTAGGCAGCACTCGCTCAGTCGCTGGAAGGTACCGGGCGCGTTGCAAATGGCATACAATTGAACTCACAGAGGCCCATCGATGTGGTGAACACTGTCTTCTCCTTGTTAGCCTCTGCCACAGGAACTTGCCAACACCCACTAGTCATATCTAGGGTGGAAAAGTAAGTAGCGGATTTTAATGCAGCCAATGACTCTTCTATCCTAGGTAATGGGTATGCATCCTTGTGTGTAATGCGGTTGATCCATCGGTAGTCTACGCACATCCTCCTGGTCCCATCTTTTTTTTATAACTAGCACTAGTGGGACTGCCCAGGGGCTACAGCTGTCTCTTATTACCCCTACTTCCTTCATTTCTTTGAGCATGTCTTTGGCGCACTGGTAGTGAGCCGGCGGCACTGGTCTATACCTCTCCTTTATGGGTGGATGGTTACCTGTGGGAATAGTGTGCTCTACCCCTTTGATCTGCCCAAAGTCTAATGGCTGTTTGCTGAATATTTGTTCATATTCTTTCACTACCCGGTATACTCCATACTTTTGATGGGAGGGTGAAGAACCGGTACCTACATGTAGCTTTTGGCACCAATCCTCCAGCTTTCCCTCTGAGCCATTGTCCTCCGCCTGACTTGACAGTAGAGATGAGCGAACCGGTCCCGGTTCGGCTCGAGGTCGGTTCGCCGAACAGAGGTCCCGTTCGAGTTCGGTTCGTCGAACATTCGACGAACCGAACTCGAACTGCATAGGAAACAATGGCAGGCAATCACAAACACAGAAAAACACCTAGAAAACACCCTCAAAGGTGTCCAAAAGGTGACAAACAACTCACAACACAACACAAACACATGGGAAAGTGACAAGGACATATACTCATGCGAAAACAAAACAGCTGGACAAGGAAAAAGAGGAGGACACACAGATATATGAGTATATGCAAGGAAACATCGATTCCATTATTGTGCAACTTGAGCCCTGCTCATTTTAGGCTTCCAATCTTGATAAATTGCCTGAGCTCGCCACGTACGCCTTGGGGATCTTGTCGTGTCCTGCAGCCAGCGTTCTCTCGGAACCTGTCTTCAGTGCTGCTGGGGGTCTGCTGGCAGATAAGCACATGTGTCTGTCCACTGACAATGTGGACATGGCTCTCAGAGGACTTTTCTTCCCCTGGGTCAGCCAGGGGACGGGAAAGGCACGCGTATTTTTGAGAGTGCTTCATGCCAAGCATCTTTTTCTTTTTCAAAAGGGAAGGTCAACTGATGCCAGTCAAGTGGGGTGTGTGTGGCCCAGTTAGTGGCAACGAGGGAGACTGTGGTTGGAGTCCCCTCGCTGTGTTTCTAAAAGAACCAAGATGAACAAGTCATGGCTTTAAGAGGACTTTTCTTCCCCTGGGTCAGCCAGGGGACGGGAAAGGCACGCGTATTTTTGAGAGTGCTTCATGCCAAGCATCTTTTTCTTTTTCAAAAGGGAAGGTCAACTGATGCCAGTCAAGTGGGGTGTGTGTGGCCCAGTTAGTGGAAACGAGGGAGACTGTGGTTGGAGTCCCCTCGCTGTGTTTCTAAAAGAACCAAGATGAACAAGTCATGGCTCTCAGAGGACTTTTCTTCCCCTGGGTCAGCCAGGGGACGGGAAAGGCACGCGTATTTTTGAGAGTGCTTCATGCCAAGCATCTTTTTCTTTTTCAAAAGGGAAGGTCAACTGATGCCAGTCAAGTGGGGTGTGTGTGGCCCAGTTAGTGGCAACGAGGGAGACTGTGGTTGGAGTCCCCTCGTTGTGTTTCTAAAAGAACCAAGATGAACAAGTCATGGCTCTCAGAGGACTTTTCTTCCCCTGGGTCAGCCAGGGGACGGGAAAGGCACGCGTATTTTTGAGAGTGCTTCATGCCAAGCATCTTTTTCTTTTTCAAAAGGGAAGGTCAACTGATGCCAGTCAAGTGGGGTTTGTGTGGCCCAGTTAGTGGCAACGAGGGAGACTGTGGTTGGAGTCCCCTCGCTGTGTTTCTAAAAGAACCAAGATGAACAAGTCATGGCTCTCAGAGGACTTTTCTTTCCCTGGGTCAGCCAAGGGACGGGAAAGGCACGCGTATTTTTGAGAGTGCTTCATACCAAGCATCTTTTTCTTTTTGAAAAGGGGGGGTCAACTGATGCCAGTCAAGTGGGGTGTGTGTGGCCCAATTAGTGGCAACGAGAGAGACTACGGTTGGAGTCCCCTCGCTGTGTTTCTAAAAGAACCAAGATGAACAAGTCATGGCTCTCAGAGGACTTTTCTTCCCCTGGGTCAGCCAGGGGACGGGAAAGGCACGTGTATTTTTGAGAGTGCTTCATGCCAAGCATCTTTTTCTTTTTCAAAAGGGAAGGTCAACTGATGCCAGTCAAGTGGGGTGTGTGTGGCCCAGTTACTGGCAACGAGGGAGACTGTGGTTGGAGTCCCCTCGCTGTGTTTCTAAAAGAACCAAGATGAACAAGTCATGGCTCTCAGAGGACGTTTCTTCCCCTGGGTCAGCCAGGGGACGGGAAAGGCACGCGTATTTTTGAGAGTGCTTCATGCCAAGCATCTTTTTCTTTTTCAAAAGGGAAGGTCAACTGATGCCAGTCAAGTGGGGTGTGTGTGGCCCAGTTAGTGGCAACGAGGGAGACTGTGGTTGGAGTCCCCTCGCTGTGTTTCTAAAAGAACCAAGATGAACAAGTCATGGCTCTCAGAGGACTTTTCTTCCCCTGGGTCAGGCAGGGGACGGAAAAGGCACGCGTATTTTTGAGAGTGCTTCATGCCAAGCATCTTTTTCTTTTTGAAAAGGGGGGGTCAACTGATGCCAGTCAAGTGGGGTGTGTGTGGCCCAATTAGTGGCAACGAGGGAGACTGTGGTTGGAGTCCCCTCGCTGTGTTTCTAAAAGAACCAAGATGAACAAGTCATGGCTCTCAGAGGACTTTTCTTCCCCTGGGTCAGCCAGGGGACGGGAAAGGCACGCGTATTTTTGAGAGTGCTTCATGCCAAGCATCTTTTTCTTTTTCAAAAGGGAAGGTCAACTGATGCCAGTCAAGTGGGGTGTGTGTGGCCCAGTTAGTGGCAACGAGGGAGACTGTGGTTGGAGTCCCCTCGCTGTGTTTCTAAAAGAACCAAGATGAACAAGTCATGGCTCTCAGAGGACTTTTCTTCCCCTGGGTCAGCCAGGGGACGGGAAAGGCACGCGTATTTTTGAGAGTGCTTCATGCCAAGCATCTTTTTCTTTTTCAAAAGGGAAGGTCAACTGATGCCAGTCAAGTGGGGTGTGTGTGGCCCAATTAGTGGCAACGAGGGAGACTGTGGTTGGAGTCCCCTTACTGTGTTTTACATGCTTTTAGAAGGGCATGACATGGCTTAGAGGTTGACTTTCAGCATCTGGAAAATGTTGGCTACCAAAATGCTGCCTTTCCAACCTTTTTAACCGAGGATTTTCGAGACCTTATGCCCATTGCAGTGCCCCAAGAGCCGATGCCCAGGCGCCACTCCTTCTCCAACAAAGGCGTGCACGCACTACACCAGCATGTCGCACTAAACATCACTGATTCCTTGAGAAACTCTGTGTGACAGGGTGCATTTCACCACAGATAATTGGCCCAGTAAGCATGGACAGGGGCGCTACATGTCGCTGACTGGGCAATGGGTTACTGTGGGGAGAGATGGAGAAGGGTCTGCTGTACAAGTCTTGCCATCCCCACGAGTTGTGTCAATCCTTCTTCTGTATGTAGAAGTTAATACACTGCTTCTGCCTCTTCAACCTCGTGTGGGTCCTCCACCTTGGCGCAAACCCTGTGTGGTCAGGCCACCCTTCCTTGTAACTGCGCACAAGGACTACCACACACCTCCTTACTATGCTGGCAGCAGAGCTCAATGCCATCAGGCGGTCAAAGGTTTACTTTGAAATGTATGGGAAATGTGAGTCACACCGCTGAGAAGTTGTGGACGGTTAGCTCTGGAGACCGAGTTTCATCAATGGTTGTCTCCACTCAACCAGCAGCCAGGGAAGGCCGGGTGCGACAATGATGCAAACATGGGTGCGGCCCTTCGCTGTGACAATGTGACACACGTGCCTTGTGTGGTTCACGTGTTGAACCTGGTTGTCCAGCAATTTTTAAAGCACTATCCTGGCCCACATGGCCTTCTGCAGAGAGCACGGTGTAACGCCTTCCTTGATCCACACACTCAGATGGGCTGTAAATGATAGGCTAGAGGGAAGCCACTCACCAAGCAGGACCCCTAGAACCCTGAAACCCTTTAACCCCTATACAGGGATTAGGAATTGCACAGGGCCCAAGGTGATTAATACCTGTGGAAGGCTGCAGTTCCAGAGAATAGTAGTCAGGCAGGGTCAAAACATTAATTGAGGAACAGGAACAGAATGGGACGGCCAGGACTTAATCAGAAAACAAGCAGAGGTGAAATGCGGATCGGCCAACAAGGTACATAAACAGCAAGCAGGAAAAGTAGTCAGGTAACAAGCACACAAAATCATAAAACTAAACTGGGGGTAAAATTAACCAGAGGTTCATAGCTATGTCTGGCAGTGGTCTGCAGACAGGATGGGCATAAAAAAGGGTGTGGTGTCTTCCCATTGGTTGTAGCTGAATGATGGTATTTCATCTGTGAGATACCCACCAGCTACATTCAGCCAGAGATTCTGCATCTGTCAAGGTAATGCAGCCCAGTGGGTGAGCATAACCTGCGTCCACCTGCGCCGCTGGCATCGACTCCTCTCCCATCATCAGCACTATGCATGAAAGGAACACGTTGTCACCTGGCGACCGGAGTACAAATTGACGGAGCGTACTCCGTTGGTGACTTAACAGCCGTGTGCGGCAATGATGCAAACCTGGCTGCGGGCCATCGTCAGGGCAATGTGACACACGTGCCTTGTATGGCTCACGTGTTGAACCTAATTCTCCAGCAATTTTTAAAACACCATCCCGGCCTACATGGCCTTGTGCAGCGGGCACGCTCGCTATGTGCTCACTTCCATCGTGCGCACACAGCAGCTCAACAACTTTCATCACTCCGGAAGTCTTAGGGTCTGGCAGTTAAACGCCGGAAATGCGATGTTCCGACACGCAGGAATTGGAATCTGCACATGTTGCAGCGTGTGTGGCAGCACCGCAGAGCCCTGCTGAAATACGGTATGACATATAGCCTGGGATAACTTGATCCAGAGGTGGTGCAGATCACGCTGCTGGAGTGGTGTCAGATCAAGGACCTATGCACCCTGCTACACAGTTTACAAATGTCGACGAAGATGTTTAGCACTGGCAATGTTATTCTCAGCGTGACAATTCTGGTCATCTACATGATGGAGCACACTGTAATTATTATTCGGAGTCAGGTGTTGGGACAAGAGGAAGGGGAGGAAGTACAGGAGGAGTCATATGCGGAAGAGATAACAAGATATACGAGGTCCAGATGGTCAGTGGCACCTATGCAGCAGTCATGGTGAGGGAGAGGGATTAACAAGGGCGCATAGTATCAGCAAAAAGTGTTGAGGAAAGTGCAGGAGCCCATGAAGCAATGGAGGACGAACTGGCGATGGGCATGGAAGACTCAGCAGATGAGTGAGAGCTTGCTCACATTTCGGTTGTGCGAGGTTGTGGGGAGAGGGCAGAGGAAGGAGGCACGTTTCTCACCTCTCTGCCACCAACACACCAAGGACTTGGTCCTCCTGGATGCACAAGACACATGAGCGCCTTCTTGCTGCACTACCTACATGACCCTCGGATTGTACGAATTCGAAGTAATCCTGAATACTGGGTTGCCACACTGTTAGATCCCCGGTACAAGACAAAATTTGGCGAAATAATTCCTGCCATAGAAATGGACGCACGTATACAGGAGTTTCTGCAGAATGTGGTACGCAATCTTAAATCTGCTTTTCCACTAAACACCAGTGCTGCACAGAGTGAATCTCAACGCTTTGTCATGGATAGGAGGAAATGGTCTTTTCCTTGTCCACATCGGAGGGACCGAGGGATGGCTGCTGTGCTGAGATGGCGTTGAGTACGGTGTCCCTGCAGAGTTGCACTTTTGGTCATATACCAAAATGAGTTGAAAAAGGACAGATGCTGGTGGAAAGGGGAACAGGTGTGTTGGAAAGGGGAAAAAAGTTTTGGTCCGTGGATTTGGTGGTTAAGCAAAAGTAACATTTGATGAAGAAACACCATCTGTTACAGTGGGACTGGCAGATTTGGATAACGTGGTATATACTATGTTACCGCTATATAACGAAAATTAATAAGAAAAGAAAGAGAAAGGTATATATCCCCATCAGCAGTCAGTGTCCACCGTGCTCCCAGTTGGAAAAGGAGAGGTTGGCAACTGGAAGGTTTGGTGGAGGATACAGAGCTGTGTGGCTATGAAACTAATAGTAGCCTGAACCGAGTTAGACGCCATTCGGATCTGGAGACTGGGAGCCTAGTTAGCGTCACAGGGTCCACATGCCCACCCAGCCCAGGAACTCCCTGTTAACAACACAGGAGCCATTGAGTACGCTGACCGTGTGCGTAGGGGCCACACCTGTGGACAGCAGGCGCATCAGCAGCAGCAGGCCTGTTAATGCCACTGGGCTGCACAAGCAGGACTGGTAAGACAGGAGCTGGTCTTAACCGTTCTGCGTTACCAACTGTGGTGGTGGCCTGCATCGACACCCTATCCCTGCCTACCTCTGGCCTAAAGCCGCAATGGGTTCAACACATGGAGGTGTGCTCTTTCAGAGCATAATAGAAGAATGCGCACCTCCTTGTTGGCTCCAGCCCCTTTTATAACCTGGGTCCGCCCCAAACCAGGGTGAACCACAATGAACCTCCTGGAGACAAAAGTAGAGTGACACGTCATGAGTGGCATAACTAGCGTCCTATTTGGAACCGCAACTTCAATGATGACCTCATGGCTGCCATGACCCAAACACCTCACCAGTCACCGTCTGACCATCAATAATGCGGTGACAAGTCATAGGGGTGGGCCTCTGCAAGCCATTTGGGAGGACACCTGATGCCCTGTGGTCTATATGGGCCCCCCACATCAGGGGCAGGGCCAAAGAGTTCATTACCGGACCTAGTCTCTGATGCAGTAAGTGCCTGAGCATGCTCAGTAGCATGAAATACAGTCTCTGAAAAAAGACTATCAGCTTTAGCATGGTGTCTAGGCACAAAACAGGACTTAGACCCGGCACGGAATGCAAGTACCTGTGCAAAAAGAGGCTTTTCACACTTCGTGTGGGAGCATGCGCTGTATCCCGAAATGAAGAGTTAGTCTCAGGAATGGCACAGTCAGGCTGAGCATACTCACTAGGCGAAACACTGTAGTTAGGCTGCAGCTGGGGTAAATCGGCACACGCATGCACACTAGCTGCCTCTACACACTTAGACGTGGAGGAGAAATTGCTCTTCGGGTGTGAACTTGGAGATGCTGTCTATGAACAGAAGGAAAAGCTAAAGGAAGCCTCACTTTCTATCCAACCGAATTATCAAATGCAGCAATGAATTCCCTGAGTTTGCTATAACATTAGCGTAGTAAAAATGTGCATGAGGGTGTCATGTAGAGGTGCTAGAAATAGCTTGGCACCAGTGGGGCACTAATGGAATACAACAGCCAGTTCTATGATGCCACTAAATGGCAGTATTTTTTGCTATCATTATAGCTTATTAAAAACAGAGCAGGAGGGTGTCATGCACAGGTGCTGCACATAGATTTGCACTAGTGTGCCTAGACAAAAGTACAATAGCCACGTTTAGGATGCCACTAGGTTCACTGACTGTTTGCTAGTATAATGGCTTAGTAACAATGAGTTTGAGTCTGCAATGCAGGCAGAGGTGCTGCAAATATCTTTGCACTAGTGGGACTATACAGAAGTCCAATAGCCACGTTTAGGATGACACTAAGTTCACTCAGTGTTTGCTAGTATAATGGCTTAGTAACAATGAGTTTGAGTGTGCAATGCAGGCAGAGGTGCTGCAAATATCTTTGCACTAGTGGGACTATACAGAAGTCCAATAGCCACGTTTAGGATGCCACTAAGTTCACTCAGTGTTTGCTAGTATAATGGCTTAGTAACAATGAGTTTGAGTGTGCAATGCAGGGAGACGTGCTGCAAATATCTTTCCACTAGTGTGACTACACAAAAGTCCAATAGCCACATTTAGGATGCCACTAGGTACACTGACTGTTTGCTAGTATAATGGCTTAGTTAAAAAGAGTTGGAGTGTGCAATGCAGGCAGACGTGCTGCAAAAATCTTTCCACTAGTGTGACTACACAAAAGTACAATAGCCACGTTTAGGATGCCACTAGGTACACTGACTGTTTGCTAGTATAATGGCTTAGTTAAAAAGAGTTGGAGTGTGCAATGCAGGCAGACGTGCTGCAAATATCTTTCCACTAGTGTGACTACACAAAAGTCCAATAGCCACGTTTAGGATGCCACTAGGTACACTGACTGTTTGCTAGTATAATGGCTTAGTTAAAAAGAGTTGGAGTGTGCAATGCAGGCAGATGTGCTGCAAATATCTTTCCACTAGTTTGACTACACAAAAGTACAATAGCCACGTTTAGGATGCCACTAGGTACACTGACTGTTTGCTAGTATAATGGCTTAGTTAAAAAGAGTTGGAGTGTGCAATGCAGGCAGACGTGCTGCAAATATCTTTCCACTAGTGTGACTACACAAAAATCCAATAGCCACGTTTAGGATGCCACTAGGTACACTGACTGTTTGCTAGTATAATGGCTTAGTTAAAAAGAGTTGGAGTGTGCAATGCAGGCAGACGTGCTGCAAATATCTTTCCACTAGTGTGACTACACAAAAGTACAATAGTCACGTTTAGGATGCCACTAGGTACACTGACTGTTTGCTAGTATAATGGCTTAGTTAAAAAGAGTTTGAGTGTGCAATGCAGGCAGACGTGCTGCAAATATCTTTCCACTAGTTTGACTACACAAAAGTACAATAGCCACGTTTAGGATGCCACTAGGTACACTGACTGTTTGCTAGTATAATGGCTTAGTTAAAAAGAGTTGGAGTGTGCAATGCAGGCAGACGTGCTGCAAATATCTTTCCACTAGTGTGACTACACAAAAGTCCAATAGCCACGTTTAGGATGCCACTAGGTACACTGACTGTTTGCTAGTCTAATGGCTTAGTTAAAAAGAGTTGGAGTGTGCAATGCAGGCAGACGTGCTGCAAATATCTTTCCACTAGTGTGACTACACAAAAGTCCAATAGCCACGTTTAGGATGCCACTAGGTACACTGACTGTTTGCTAGTATAATGGCTTAGTTAAAAAGAGTTTGAGTGTGCAATGCAGGCAGACGTGCTGCAAATATCTTTCCACTAGTGTGACTAGACAAAAGTACAATAGTCATGTTTAGGATGCCACTAGGTACACTGACTGTTTGCTAGTATAATGGTTTAGTTAAAAAGAGTTTGAGTGTGCAATGCAGGCAGACGTGCTGCAAATATCTTTCCACTAGTGTGACTACACAAAAGTCCAATAGCCACGTTTAGGATGCCACTAGGTACACTGACTGTTTGCTAGTATAATGGCTTAGTTAAAAAGAGTTGGAGTGTGCAATGCAGGCAGACGTGCTGCAAATATCTTTCCACTAGTGTGACTACACAAAAGTCCAATAGCCACGTTTAGGATGCCACTAGGTACACTGACTGTTTGCTAGTATAATGGCTTAGTTAAAAAGAGTTGGAGTGTGCAATGCAGGCAGACGTGCTGCAAATATCTTTCCACTAGTGTGACTACACAAAAGTACAATAGTCACGTTTAGGATGCCACTAGGTACACTGACTGTTTGCTAGTATAATGGCTTAGTTAAAAAGAGTTTGAGTGTGCAATGCAGGCAGACGTGCTGCAAATATCTTTCCACTAGTTTGACTACACAAAAGTACAATAGCCACGTTTAGTATGCCACTAGGTACACTGACTGTTTGCTAGTATAATGGCTTAGTTAAAAAGAGTTGGAGTGTGCAATGCAGGCAGACGTGCTGCAAATATCTTTCCACTAGTGTGACTACACAAAAGTCCAATAGCCACGTTTAGGATGCCACTAGGTACACTGACTGTTTGCTAGTATAATGGCTTAGTTAAAAAGAGTTGGAGTGTGCAATGCAGGCAGACGTGCTGCAAATATCTTTCCACTAGTGTGACTACACAAAAGTCCAATAGCCACGTTTAGGATGCCACTAGGTACACTGACTGTTTGCTAGTATAATGGCTTAGTTAAAAAGAGTTGGAGTGTGCAATGCAGGCAGACGTGCTGCAAATATCTTTCCACTAGTGTGACTACACAAAAGTCCAATAGCCACGTTTAGGATGCCACTAGGTACACTGACTGTTTGCTAGTATAATGGCTTAGTTAAAAAGAGTTGGAGTGTGCAATGCAGGCAGACGTGCTGCAAATATCTTTCCACTAGTGTGACTACACAAAAGTCCAATAGCCACGTTTAGGATGCCACTAGGTACACTGACTGTTTGCTAGTATAATGGCTTAGTTAAAAAGAGTTGGAGTGTGCAATGCAGGCAGACGTGCTGCAAATATCTTTCCACTAGTGTGACTACACAAAAGTACAATAGCCACGTTTAGGATGCCACTAGGTACACTGACTGTTTGCTAGTATAATGGCTTAGTTAAAAAGAGTTGGAGTGTGCAATGCAGGCAGACGTGCTGCAAATATCTTTCCACTAGTGTGACTACACAAAAGTCCAATAGCCACGTTTAGGATGCCACTAGGTACACTGACTGTTTGCTAGTATAATGGCTTAGTTAAAAAGAGTTGGAGTGTGCAATGCAGACAGACGTGCTGCAAATATCTTTCCACTAGTTTGACTACACAAAAGTACAATAGCCACGTTTAGGATGCCACTAGGTACACTGACTGTTTGCTAGTATAATGGCTTAGTTAAAAAGAGTTGGAGTGTGCAATGCAGGCAGACGTGCTGCAAATATCTTTCCACTAGTGTGACTACACAAAAGTCCAATAGCCACATTTAGGATGCCACTAGGTACACTGACTGTTTGCTAGTATAATGGCTTAGTTAAAAAGAGTTGGAGTGTGCAATGCAGGCAGACGTGCTGCAAAAATCTTTCCACTAGTGTGACTACACAAAAGTACAAAAGCCACGTTTAGGATGCCACTAGGTACACTGACTGTTTGCTAGTATAATGGCTTAGTTAAAAAGAGTTGGAGTGTGCAATGCAGGCAGACGTGCTGCAAATATCTTTCCACTAGTGTGACTACACAAAAGTCCAATAGCCACGTTTAGGATGCCACTAGGTACACTGACTGTTTGCTAGTATAATGGCTTAGTTAAAAAGAGTTGGAGTGTGCAATGCAGGCAGACGTGCTGCAAATATCTTTCCACTAGTTTGACTACACAAAAGTACAATAGCCACGTTTAGGATGCCACTAGGTACACTGACTGTTTGCTAGTATAATGGCTTAGTTAAAAAGAGTTGGAGTGTGCAATGCAGGCAGACGTGCTGCAAATATCTTTCCACTAGTGTGACTACACAAAAGTCCAATAGCCACGTTTAGGATGCCACTAGGTACACTGACTGTTTGCTAGTATAATGGCTTAGTTAAAAAGAGTTGGAGTGTGCAATGCAGGCAGACGTGCTGCAAATATCTTTCCACTAGTTTGACTACACAAAAGTCCAATAGCCACGTTTAGGATGCCAATAGGTACACTGACTGTTTGCTAGTATAATGGCTTAGTTAAAAAGAGTTTGAGTGTGCAATGCAGGCAGACGTGCTGCAAATATCTTTCCACTAGTGTGACTAGACAAAAGTACAATAGTCATGTTTAGGATGCCACTAGGTACACTGACTGTTTGCTAGTATAATGGCTTAGTTAAAAAGAGTTTGAGTGTGCAATGCAGGCAGACGTGCTGCAAATATCTTTCCACTAGTTTGACTACACAAAAGTACAATAGCCACGTTTAGGATGCCACTAGGTACACTGACTGTTTGCTAGTATAATGGCTTAGTTAAAAAGAGTTGGAGTGTGCAATGCAGGCAGACGTGCTGCAAATATCTTTCCACTAGTGTGACTACACAAAAGTCCAATAGCCACGTTTAGGATGCCACTAGGTACACTGACTGTTTGCTAGTATAATGGCTTAGTTAAAAAGAGTTGGAGTGTGCAATGCAGGCAGACGTGCTGCAAATATCTTTCCACTAGTGTGACTACACAAAAGTCCAATAGCCACGTTTAGGATGCCACTAGGTACACTGACTGTTTGCTAGTATAATGGCTTAGTTAAAAAGAGTTTGAGTGTGCAATGCAGGCAGACGTGCTGCAAATATCTTTCCACTAGTTTGACTACACAAAAGTACAATAGCCACGTTTAGGATGCCACTAGGTATACTAACTGTTTGCTAGTATAATGGCTTAGTTAAAAAGAGTTGGAGTGTGCAATGCAGGCAGACGTGCTGCAAATATCTTTCCACTAGTGTGACTACACAAAAGTCCAATAGCCACGTTTAGGATGCCACTAGGTACACTGACTGTTTGCTAGTATAATGGCTTAGTTAAAAAGAGTTGGAGTGTGCAATGCAGGCAGACGTGCTGCAAATATCTTTCCACTAGTTTGACTACACAAAAGTACAATAGCCACGTTTAGGATGCCACTAGGTACACTGACTGTTTGCTAGTATAATGGCTTAGTTAAAAAGAGTTGGAGTGTGCAATGCAGGCAGACGTGCTGCAAATATCTTTCCACTAGTGTGACTACACAAAAGTCCAATAGCCACGTTTAGGATGCCACTAGGTACACTGACTGTTTGCTAGTATAATGGCTTAGTTAAAAAGAGTTGGAGTGTGCAATGCAGGCAGACGTGCTGCAAATATCTTTCCACTAGTGTGACTACACAAAAGTACAATAGCCACGTTTAGGATGCCACTAGGTACACTGACTGTTTGCTAGTATAATGGCTTAGTTAAAAAGAGTTGGAGTGTGCAATGCAGGCAGACGTGCTGCAAATATCTTTCCACTAGTGTGACTACACAAAAGTCCAATAGCCACGTTTAGGATGCCACTAGGTACACTGACTGTTTGCTAGTATAATGGCTTAGTTAAAAAGAGTTGGAGTGTGCAATGCAGGCAGACGTGCTGCAAATATCTTTCCACTAGTGTGACTACACAAAAGTACAATAGTCACGTTTAGGATGCCACTAGGTACACTGACTGTTTGCTAGTATAATGGCTTAGTTAAAAAGAGTTTGAGTGTGTAATGCAGGCAGACGTGCTGCAAATATCTTTCCACTAGTTTGACTACACAAAAGTACAATAGCCACGTTTAGGATGCCACTAGGTACACTGACTGTTTGCTAGTATAATGGCTTAGTTAAAAAGAGTTGGAGTGTGCAATGCAGGCAGACGTGCTGCAAATATCTTTCCACTAGTGTGACTACACAAAAGTCCAATAGCCACGTTTAGGATGCCACTAGGTACACTGACTGTTTGCTAGTCTAATGGCTTAGTTAAAAAGAGTTGGAGTGTGCAATGCAGGCAGACGTGCTGCAAATATCTTTCCACTAGTGTGACTACACAAAAGTCCAATAGCCACGTTTAGGATGCCACTAGGTACACTGACTGTTTGCTAGTATAATGGCTTAGTTAAAAAGAGTTTGAGTGTGCAATGCAGGCAGACGTGCTGCAAATATCTTTCCACTAGTGTAACTAGACAAAAGTACAATAGTCACGTTTAGGATGCCACTAGGTACACTGACTGTTTGCTAGTATAATGGTTTAGTTAAAAAGAGTTTGAGTGTGCAATGCAGGCAGACGTGCTGCAAATATCTTTCCACTAGTTTGACTACACAAAAGTACAATAGCCACGTTTAGGATGCCACTAGGTACACTGACTGTTTGCTAGTATAATGGCTTAGTTAAAAAGAGTTGGAGTGTGCAATGCAGGCAGACGTGCTGCAAATATCTTTCCACTAGTGTGACTACACAAAAGTCCAATAGCCACGTTTAGGATGCCACTAGGTACACTGACTGTTTGCTAGTATAATGGCTTAGTTAAAAAGAGTTGGAGTGTGCAATGCAGGCAGACGTGCTGCAAATATCTTTCCACTAGTGTGACTACACAAAAGTACAATAGTCACGTTTAGGATGCCACTAGGTACACTGACTGTTTGCTAGTATAATGGCTTAGTTAAAAAAAGTTTGAGTGTGCAATGCAGGCAGACGTGCTGCAAATATCTTTCCACTAGTTTGACTACACAAAAGTACAATAGCCACGTTTAGTATGCCACTAGGTACACTGACTGTTTGCTAGTATAATGGCTTAGTTAAAAAGAGTTGGAGTGTGCAATGCAGGCAGACGTGCTGCAAATATCTTTCCACTAGTGTGACTACACAAAAGTCCAATAGCCACGTTTAGGATGCCACTAGGTACACTGACTGTTTGCTAGTATAATGGCTTAGTTAAAAAGAGTTGGAGTGTGCAATGCAGGCAGACGTGCTGCAAATATCTTTCCACTAGTTTGACTACACAAAAGTCCAATAGCCACGTTTAGGATGCCAATAGGTACACTGACTGTTTGCTAGTATAATGGCTTAGTTAAAAAGAGTTGGAGTGTGCAATGCAGGCAGACGTGCTGCAAATATCTTTCCACTAGTGTGACTACACAAAAGTCCAATAGCCACGTTTAGGATGCCACTAGGTACACTGACTGTTTGCTAGTATAATGGCTTAGTTAAAAAGAGTTGGAGTGTGCAATGCAGGCAGACGTGCTGCAAATATCTTTCCACTAGTTTGACTACACAAAAGTACAATAGCCACGTTTAGGATGCCACTAGGTACACTGACTGTTTGCTAGTATAATGGCTTAGTTAAAAAGAGTTGGAGTGTGCAATGCAGGCAGACGTGCTGCAAATATCTTTCCACTAGTGTGACTACACAAAAGTACAATAGCCACGTTTAGGATGCCACTAGGTACACTGACTGTTTGCTAGTATAATGGCTTAGTTAAAAAGAGTTGGAGTGTGCAATGCAGGCAGACGTGCTGCAAATATCTTTCCACTAGTGTGACTACACAAAAGTCCAATAGCCACGTTTAGGATGCCACTAGGTACACTGACTGTTTGCTAGTATAATGGCTTAGTTAAAAAGAGTTGGAGTGTGCAATGCAGGCAGACGTGCTGCAAATATCTTTCCACTAGTTTGACTACACAAAAGTACAATAGCCACGTTTAGGATGCCACTAGGTACACTGACTGTTTGCTAGTATAATGGCTTAGTTAAAAAGAGTTGGAGTGTGCAATGCAGGCAGACGTGCTGCAAATATCTTTCCACTAGTGTGACTACACAAAAGTCCAATAGCCACGTTTAGGATGCCACTAGGTACACTGACTGTTTGCTAGTATAATGGCTTAGTTAAAAAGAGTTTGAGTGTGCAATGCAGGCAGACGTGCTGCAAATATCTTTCCACTAGTGTGACTAGACAAAAGTACAATAGTCACGTTTAGGATGCCACTAGGTACACTGACTGTTTGCTAGTATAATGGTTTAGTTAAAAAGAGTTTGAGTGTGCAATGCAGGCAGACGTGCTGCAAATATCTTTCCACTAGTTTGACTACACAAAAGTACAATAGCCACGTTTAGGATGCCACTAGGTACACTGACTGTTTGCTAGTATAATGGCTTAGTTAAAAAGAGTTGGAGTGTGCAATGCAGGCAGACGTGCTGCAAATATCTTTCCACTAGTGTGACTACACAAAAGTCCAATAGCCACGTTTAGGATGCCACTAGGTACACTGACTGTTTGCTAGTATAATGGCTTAGTTAAAAAGAGTTGGAGTGTGCAATGCAGGCAGACGTGCTGCAAATATCTTTCCACTAGTGTGACTACACAAAAGTACAATAGTCACGTTTAGGATGCCACTAGGTACACTGACTGTTTGCTAGTATAATGGCTTAGTTAAAAAGAGTTTGAGTGTGCAATGCAGGCAGACGTGCTGCAAATATCTTTCCACTAGTGTGACTACACAAAAGTCCAATAGCCACGTTTAGGATGCCACTAGGTACACTGACTGTTTGCTAGTATAATGGCTTAGTTAAAAAGAGTTGGAGTGTGCAATGCAGGCACACGTGCTGCAAATATCTTTCCACTAGTGTGACTAGACAAAAGTACAATAGTCACGTTTAGGATGCCACTAGGTACACTGACTGTTTGCTAGTATAATGGCTTAGTTAAAAAGAGTTTGAGTGTGCAATGCAGGCAGACGTGCTGCAAATATCTTTCCACTAGTTTGACTACACAAAAGTACAATAGCCACGTTTAGGATGCCACTAGGTACACTGACTGTTTGCTAGTATAATGGCTTAGTTAAAAAGAGTTGGAGTGTGCAATGCAGGCAGACGTGCTGCAAATATCTTTCCACTAGTGTGACTACACAAAAGTCCAATAGCCACGTTTAGGATGCCACTAGGTACACTGACTGTTTGCTAGTATAATGGCTTAGTTAAAAAGAGTTGGAGTGTGCAATGCAGGCAGACGTGCTGCAAATATCTTTCCACTAGTGTGACTACACAAAAGTCCAATAGCCACGTTTAGGATGCCACTAGGTACACTGACTGTTTGCTAGTATAATGGCTTAGTTAAAAAGAGTTTGAGTGTGCAATGCAGGCAGACGTGCTGCAAATATCTTTCCACTAGTTTGACTACACAAAAGTACAATAGCCACGTTTAGGATGCCACTAGGTACACTAACTGTTTGCTAGTATAATGGATTAGTTAAAAAGAGTTGGAGTGTGCAATGCAGGCAGACGTGCTGCAAATATCTTTCCACTAGTGTGACTACACAAAAGTCCAATAGCCACGTTTAGGATGCCACTAGGTACACTGACTGTTTGCTAGTATAATGGCTTAGTTAAAAAGAGTTGGAGTGTGCAATGCAGGCAGACGTGCTGCAAATATCTTTCCACTAGTGTGACTACACAAAAGTCCAATAGCCACGTTTAGGATGCCACTAGGTACACTGACTGTTTGCTAGTATAATGGCTTAGTTAAAAAGAGTTGGAGTGTGCAATGCAGGCAGACGTGCTGCAAATATCTTTCCACTAGTGTGACTACACAAAAGTACAATAGTCACGTTTAGGATGCCACTAGGTACACTGACTGTTTGCTAGTATAATGGCTTAGTTAAAAAGAGTTTGAGTGTGCAATGCAGGCAGACGTGCTGCAAATATCTTTCCACTAGTGTGACTACACAAAAGTCCAATAGCCACGTTTAGGATGCCACTAGGTACACTGACTGTTTGCTAGTATAATGGCTTAGTTAAAAAGAGTTGGAGTGTGCAATGCAGGCACACGTGCTGCAAATATCTTTCCACTAGTGTGACTAGACAAAAGTACAATAGTCACGTTTAGGATGCCACTAGGTACACTGACTGTTTGCTAGTATAATGGCTTAGTTAAAAAGAGTTTGAGTGTGCAATGCAGGCAGACGTGCTGCAAATATCTTTCCACTAGTTTGACTACACAAAAGTACAATAGCCACGTTTAGGATGCCACTAGGTACACTGACTGTTTGCTAGTATAATGGCTTAGTTAAAAAGAGTTGGAGTGTGCAATGCAGGCAGACGTGCTGCAAATATCTTTCCACTAGTGTGACTACACAAAAGTCCAATAGCCACGTTTAGGATGCCACTAGGTACACTGACTGTTTGCTAGTATAATGGCTTAGTTAAAAAGAGTTGGAGTGTGCAATGCAGGCAGACGTGCTGCAAATATCTTTCCACTAGTGTGACTACACAAAAGTCCAATAGCCACGTTTAGGATGCCACTAGGTACACTGACTGTTTGCTAGTATAATGGCTTAGTTAAAAAGAGTTTGAGTGTGCAATGCAGGCAGACGTGCTGCAAATATCTTTCCACTAGTTTGACTACACAAAAGTACAATAGCCACGTTTAGGATGCCACTAGGTACACTAACTGTTTGCTAGTATAATGGATTAGTTAAAAAGAGTTGGAGTGTGCAATGCAGGCAGACGTGCTGCAAATATCTTTCCACTAGTGTGACTACACAAAAGTCCAATAGCCACGTTTAGGATGCCACTAGGTACACTGACTGTTTGCTAGTATAATGGCTTAGTTAAAAAGAGTTGGAGTGTGCAATGCAGGCAGACGTGCTGCAAATATCTTTCCACTAGTTTGACTACACAAAAGTACAATAGCCACGTTTAGGATGCCACTAGGTACACTGATTGTTTGCTAGTATAATGGCTTAGTTAAAAAGAGTTGGAGTGTGCAATGCAGGCAGACGTGCTGCAAATATCTTTCCACTAGTGTGACTACACAAAAGTCCAATAGCCACGTTTAGGATGCCACTAGGTACACTGACTGTTTGCTAGTATAATGGCTTAGTTAAAAAGAGTTGGAGTGTGCAATGCAGGCAGACGTGCTGCAAATATCTTTCCACTAGTGTGACTACACAAAAGTACAATAGCCACGTTTAGGATGCCACTAGGTACACTGACTGTTTGCTAGTATAATGGCTTAGTTAAAAAGAGTTGGAGTGTGCAATGCAGGCAGACGTGCTGCAAATATCTTTCCACTAGTGTGACTACACAAAAGTCCAATAGCCACGTTTAGGATGCCACTAGGTACACTGACTGTTTGCTAGTATAATGGCTTAGTTAAAAAGAGTTGGAGTGTGCAATGCAGGCAGACGTGCTGCAAATATCTTTCCACTAGTGTGACTACACAAAAGTACAATAGTCACGTTTAGGATGCCACTAGGTACACTGACTGTTTGCTAGTATAATGGCTTAGTTAAAAAGAGTTTGAGTGTGTAATGCAGGCAGACGTGCTGCAAATATCTTTCCACTAGTTTGACTACACAAAAGTACAATAGCCACGTTTAGGATGCCACTAGGTACACTGACTGTTTGCTAGTATAATGGCTTAGTTAAAAAGAGTTGGAGTGTGCAATGCAGGCAGACGTGCTGCAAATATCTTTCCACTAGTGTGACTACACAAAAGTCCAATAGCCACGTTTAGGATGCCACTAGGTACACTGACTGTTTGCTAGTCTAATGACTTAGTTAAAAAGAGTTGGAGTGTGCAATGCAGGCAGACGTGCTGCAAATATCTTTCCACTAGTGTGACTACACAAAAGTCCAATAGCCACGTTTAGGATGCCACTAGGTACACTGACTGTTTGCTAGTATAATGGCTTAGTTAAAAAGAGTTGGAGTGTGCAATGCAGGCAGACGTGCTGCAAATATCTTTCCACTAGTGTGACTAGACAAAAGTACAATAGTCACGTTTAGGATGCCACTAGGTACACTGACTGTTTGCTAGTATAATGGTTTAGTTAAAAAGAGTTTGAGTGTGCAATGCAGGCAGACGTGCTGCAAATATCTTTCCACTAGTTTGACTACACAAAAGTACAATAGCCACGTTTAGGATGCCACTAGGTACACTGACTGTTTGCTAGTATAATGGCTTAGTTAAAAAGAGTTGGAGTGTGCAATGCAGGCAGACGTGCTGCAAATATCTTTCCACTTGTGTGACTACACAAAAGTCCAATAGCCACGTTTAGGATGCCACTAGGTACACTGACTGTTTGCTAGTATAATGGCTTAGTTAAAAAGAGTTGGAGTGTGCAATGCAGGCAGACGTGCTGCAAATATCTTTCCACTAGTGTGACTACACAAAAGTACAATAGTCACGTTTAGGATTCCACTAGGTACACTGACTGTTTGCTAGTATAATGGCTTAGTTAAAAAGAGTTTGAGTGTGCAATGCAGGCAGACGTGCTGCAAATATCTTTCCACTAGTTTGACTACACAAAAGTACAATAGCCACGTTTAGTATGCCACTAGGTACACTGACTGTTTGCTAGTATAATGGCTTAGTTAAAAAGAGTTGGAGTGTGCAATGCAGGCAGACGTGCTGCAAATATCTTTCCACTAGTGTGACTACACAAAAGTCCAATAGCCACGTTTAGGATGCCACTAGGTACACTGACTGTTTGCTAGTATAATGGCTTAGTTAAAAAGAGTTGGAGTGTGCAATGCAGGCAGACGTGCTGCAAATATCTTTCCACTAGTTTGACTACACAAAAGTCCAATAGCCACGTTTAGGATGCCAATAGGTACACTGACTGTTTGCTAGTATAATGGCTTAGTTAAAAAGAGTTGGAGTGTGCAATGCAGGCAGACGTGCTGCAAATATCTTTCCACTAGTGTGACTACACAAAAGTCCAATAGCCACGTTTAGGATGCCACTAGGTACACTGACTGTTTGCTAGTATAATGGCTTAGTTAAAAAGAGTTGGAGTGTGCAATGCAGGCAGACGTGCTGCAAATATCTTTCCACTAGTTTGACTACACAAAAGTACAATAGCCACGTTTAGGATGCCACTAGGTACACTGACTGTTTGCTAGTATAATGGCTTAGTTAAAAAGAGTTGGAGTGTGCAATGCAGGCAGACGTGCTGCAAATATCTTTCCACTAGTGTGACTACACAAAAGTACAATAGCCACGTTTAGGATGCCACTAGGTACACTGACTGTTTGCTAGTATAATGGCTTAGTTAAAAAGAGTTGGAGTGTGCAATGCAGGCAGACGTGCTGCAAATATCTTTCCACTAGTGTGACTACACAAAAGTCCAATAGCCACGTTTAGGATGCCACTAGGTACACTGACTGTTTGCTAGTATAATGGCTTAGTTAAAAAGAGTTGGAGTGTGCAATGCAGGCAGACGTGCTGCAAATATCTTTCCACTAGTTTGACTACACAAAAGTACAATAGCCACGTTTAGGATGCCACTAGGTACACTGACTGTTTGCTAGTATAATGGCTTAGTTAAAAAGAGTTGGAGTGTGCAATGCAGGCAGACGTGCTGCAAATATCTTTCCACTAGTGTGACTACACAAAAGTCCAATAGCCACGTTTAGGATGCCACTAGGTACACTGACTGTTTGCTAGTATAATGGCTTAGTTAAAAAGAGTTGGAGTGTGCAATGCAGGCAGACGTGCTGCAAATATCTTTCCACTAGTGTGACTACACAAAAGTACAATAGTCACGTTTAGGATGCCACTAGGTACACTGACTGTTTGCTAGTATAATGGCTTAGTTAAAAAGAGTTTGAGTGTGCAATGCAGGCAGACGTGCTGCAAATATCTTTCCACTAGTTTGACTACACAAAAGTACAATAGCCACGTTTAGGATGCCACTAGGTACACTGACTGTTTGCTAGTATAATGGCTTAGTTAAAAAGAGTTGGAGTGTGCAATGCAGGCAGACGTGCTGAAAATATCTTTCCACTAGTGTGACTACACAAAAGTCCAATAGCCACGTTTAGGATGCCACTAGGTACACTGACTGTTTGCTAGTATAATGGCTTAGTTAAAAAGAGTTGGAGTGTGCAATGCAGGCAGACGTGCTGCAAATATCTTTCCACTAGTGTGACTACACAAAAGTACAATAGTCACGTTTAGGATGCCACTAGGTACAAAGACTGTTTGCTAGTATAATGGCTTAGTTAAAAAGAGTTTGAGTGTGCAATGCAGGCAGACGTGCTGCAAATATCTTTCCACTAGTTTGACTACACAAAAGTACAATAGCCACGTTTAGGATGCCACTAGGTACACTGACTGTTTGCTAGTATAATGGCTTAGTTAAAAAGAGTTGGAGTGTGCAATGCAGGCAGACGTGCTGCAAATATCTTTCCACTAGTGTGACTACACAAAAGTCCAATAGCCACGTTTAGGATGCCACTAGGTACACTGACTGTTTGCTAATATAATGGCTTAGTTAAAAAGAGTTGGAGTGTGCAATGCAGGCAGACGTGCTGCAAATATCTTTCCACTAGTGTGACTACACAAAAGTACAATAGCCACGTTTAGGATGCCACTAGGTACACTGACTGTTTGCTAGTATAATGGCTTAGTTAAAAAGAGTTGGAGTGTGCAATGCAGGCAGACGTGCTGCAAATATCTTTCCACTAGTGTGACTACACAAAAGTCCAATAGCCACGTTTAGGATGCCACTAGGTACACTGACTGTTTGCTAGTATAATGGCTTAGTTAAAAAGAGTTGGAGTGTGCAATGCAGGCAGACGTGCTGCAAATATCTTTCCACTAGTTTGACTACACAAAAGTACAATAGCCACGTTTAGGATGCCACTAGGTACACTGACTGTTTGCTAGTATAATGGCTTAGTTAAAAAGAGTTGGAGTGTGCAATGCAGGCAGACGTGCTGCAAATATCTTTCCACTAGTGTGACTACACAAAAGTCCAATAGCCACGTTTAGGATGCCACTAGGTACACTGACTGTTTGCTAGTATAATGGCTTAGTTAAAAAGAGTTGGAGTGTGCAATGCAGGCAGACGTGCTGCAAATATCTTTCCACTAGTGTGACTACACAAAAGTCCAATAGCCACGTTAAGGATGCCACTAGGTACACTGACTGTTTGCTAGTATAATGGCTTAGTTAAAAAGAATTGGAGTGTGCAATGCAGGCAGACGTGCTGCAAATATCTTTCCACTAGTTTGACTACACAAAAGTACAATAGCCACGTTTAGGATGCCACTAGGTACACTGACTGTTTGCTAGTATAATGGCTTAGTTAAAAAGATTTGGAGTGTGCAATGCAGGCAGACGTGCTGCAAATATCTTTCCACTAGTGTGACTACACAAAAGTACAATAGTCACGTTTAGGATGCCACTAGGTACACTGACTGTTTGCTAGTATAATGGCTTAGTTAAAAAGAGTTGGAGTGTGCAATGCAGGCAGACGTGCTGCAAATATCTTTCCACTAGTGTGACTACACAAAAGTACAATAGACACGTTTAGGATGCCACTAGGTACACTGACTGTTTGCTAGTATAATGGCTTAGTTAAAAAGAGTTGGAGTGTGCAATGCAGGCAGACGTGCTGCAAATATCTTTCCACTAGTGTGACTACACAAAAGTCCAATAGCCACGTTTAGGATGCCACTAGGTACACTGACTGTTTGCTAGTATAATGGCTTAGTTAAAAAGAGTTGGGTGTGCAATGCAGGCAGACGTGCTGCAAATATCTTTCCACTAGTTTGACTACACAAAAGTACAATAGCCACGTTTAGGATGCCACTAGGTACACTGACTGTTTGCTAGTATAATGGCTTAGTTAAAAAGAGTTGGAGTGTGCAATGCAGGCAGACGTGCTGCAAATATCTTTCCACTAGTGTGACTACACAAAAGTACAATAGCCACGTTTAGGATGCCACTAGGTACACTGACTGTTTGCTAGTATAATGGCTTAGTTAAAAAGAGTTGGAGTGTGCAATGCAGGCAGACGTGCTGCAAATATCTTTCCACTAGTGTGACTACACAAAAGTCCCATAGCCACGTTTAGGATGCCACTAGGTACACTGACTGTTTGCTAGTATAATGGCTTAGTTAAAAAGAGTTGGAGTGTGCAATGCAGGCAGACGTGCTGCAAATATCTTTCCACTAGTTTGACTACACAAAAGTACAATAGCCACGTTTAGGATGCCACTAGGTACACTGACTGTTTGCTAGTATAATGGCTTAGTTAAAAAGAGTTGGAGTGTGCAATGCAGGCAGACGTGCTGCAAATATCTTTCCACTAGTGTGACTACACAAAAGTCCAATAGCCACGTTTAGGATGCCACTAGGTACACTGACTGTTTGTTAGTATAATGGCTTAGTTAAAAAGAGTTGGAGTGTGCAATGCAGGCAGACGTGCTGCAAATATCTTTCCACTAGTGTGACTACACAAAAGTACAATAGTCACGTTTAGGATGCCACTAGGTACACTGACTGTTTGCTAGTATAATGGCTTAGTTAAAAAGAGTTTGAGTGTGCAATGCAGGCAGACGTGCTGCAAATATCTTTCCACTAGTTTGACTACACAAAAGTACAATAGCCACGTTTAGGATGCCACTAGGTACACTGACTGTTTGCTAGTATAATGGCTTAGTTAAAAAGAGTTGGAGTGTGCAATGCAGGCAGACGTGCTGCAAATATCTTTCCACTAGTGTGACTACACAAAAGTCCAATAGCCACGTTTAGGATGCCACTAGGTACACTGACTGTTTGCTAGTATAATGGCTTAGTTAAAAAGAGTTGGAGTGTGCAATGCAGGCAGACGTGCTGCAAATATCTTTCCACTAGTGTGACTACACAAAAGTACAATAGTCACGTTTAGGATGCCACTAGGTACACTGACTGTTTGCTAGTATAATGGCTTAGTTAAAAAGAGTTTGAGTGTGCAATGCAGGCAGACGTGCTGCAAATATCTTTCCACTAGTTTGACTACACAAAAGTACAATAGCCACGTTTAGGATGCCACTAGGTACACTGACTGTTTGCTAGTATAATGGCTTAGTTAAAAGGAGTTGGAGTGTGCAATGCAGGCAGACGTGCTGCAAATATCTTTCCACTAGTGTGACTACACAAAAGTACAATAGTCACGTTTAGGATGCCACTAGGTACAAAGACTGTTTGCTAGTATAATGGCTTAGTTAAAAAGAGTTTGAGTGTGCAATGCAGGCAGACATGCTGCAAATATCTTTCCACTAGTTTGACTACACAAAAGTACAATAGCCACGTTTAGGATGCCACTAGGTACACTGACTGTTTGCTAGTATAATTGCTTAGTTATAATGAGTTGAAGTGTGCAATGCAGGCAGACGTGCTGAAAATATCTTTCCACTAGTTTGACTACACAAAAGTACAATAGCCACGTTTAGGATGCCACTAGGTACACTGACTGTTTGCTAGTATAATGGCTTAGTTAAAAAGAGTTGGAGTGTGCAATGCAGGCAGACGTGCTGCAAATATCTTTCCACTAGTGTGACTACACAAAAGTCCAATAGCCACGTTTAGGATGCCACTAGGTACACTGACTGTTTGCTAGTATAATGGCTTAGTTAAAAAGAGTTGGAGTGTGCAGAGGACAGGAGGGTACAGTGCCAGGATTGTGGGGCTCTGGGTAGAGGAATGGAAGCCTGCCTTTCTATTCACTCCTAATGGGGAAATGCAGCGACGAAATCCCTGACCTTGGCTACACAGACGCTGTCTCTGTTTTCAGGACCTGTCACCTATGGCTCTGACCCTGCCGGTTTGAGCCCTTAAAAGGACTGATAGAAAGTGCTCTCCCTAAGCTGTCTAGCGCTGTGTATGGAACGCATACAGCTGTATCGGCGATAGGACAAAGGACGGAGCTGCGACAGTGATGTCTGACACCCATGACGCAGAAGAGATAATGGCGTCCTGGAGGAAAATGTCCGGTTTTATAATGCAGGGACATGTGACATGGACATCCTATCACACATGCTGTTGCTTCTCTGGCTAAAAGTCCACTTAGCTGTGTGTGTGTCTGGGATTGGCTGACATGCTGGCCCGCCCCACAAGACGCGCGCGCTTAGGGAAGGAAGACAAGGAAAAAAAAAAAATGGCGATCGCCATTATACAAACAGGAGTGATCTGAAGGCGCTGTTCACGCACACTATACACTGAAATGTCATAATAGTGTGAGTCACAGAGTGACTTACACTATTACAGTGGAAAGCCAGCTAGGAATTAGCTGTTTTTTTGCTGCTAGAACCGTTCTCGAACGTTTCTAGAACTATCGAGCTTTTGCAAAAAGCTCGAGTTCTAGTTCGATCTAGAACAGGCCCCAAAATTACTCGAGCCTAGAACTGGAGAACCTCGAACCGCGAACCGCGCTCAACTCTACTTGACAGGCTCAAGGGCTCAATGGTGGTGATGGCATTGTTATCAACCGTATATAGCTTAGCCATGGTAGCATACTTTGGTAGGGTGACCTCATCTTCCCCACAATTTTGAAAACGTATTAGCACTCTTCCCCGGTGTACCTCAACTATTCCTCTGGCCATCAGTACAGTTGGCCTACTGTGTGAGTACTTGGGTTCTACCAGGGCCTGATAGTCTCGCCCTCTGATGCCTATTGCGGCTCTACACCAGACCAGCATTTCTGTTTTGGGAGGAATTACAATTGGTATTGGATCACTTGGGGGCACTTTGCACACTACAATATCGCAGGTGTGATGTCGGTGGGGTCAAATTGAAAGTGACTCACATCGCAGTGTGTAAAGCCTTTTTGATACGATTAATGAGCGCAAAATCGTCGTAATCATATCATCGGTGTAGCGTCGGTCAATTCCATAATTTGGAAATGACCGATGTTACGATGTTGTTCCTCATTCCAGCGGCATCACACATCACTGTGTGTGAAGCCGCAGGAGCGAGGAACATCTCCTACCTGCATCCTGCGGCCAGCTATGCGGAAGGAAGGAGTTGGGTGGGATGTTTACGTCCCACTCATCTCCGCCCCTCCACTTCTATTGGCCGTCTGCCGTGTGACGTCGCTATGACGCCGCACGACTCGCCCCCTTAATAAGGAGGCGGGTCGCCGGCCAGAGCGACGTCGCAGGGCAGGTGAGTGCATGTGAAGCTGGCGTAGCGATAATGTTCGCTACGCCAGCTATCACCATGATATCGCAGCTGCGATGGGGGCGGGGACTATCGCGCTTGGCATCGCAAGCATTGGCTTGCGATGTCGTAGTGTGCAAAGTGCCCCTTACTCTTGCACTGCCAATTTCACCTCCTGACATTTCTACCTGCTGCTTCAGCATCAAGGCTTTAATTTCCTTCTGCAGGAGTCTCTGTTGCCCGGGTTTGGCAGTCTCGGCGATCTGCTGCAAGACAGTAATTACCTCTGCAAAACAATTTTCAATCACATTCATTCCTAGCAGTATAGTTGGTTCACGTTCTCTCCGGTCAACATCAACAATGACAATACCCTGGTTCTGCAATTCTACTCTCCCAATCTTAAAGTTCATTTCTCTGAAACCAACCTGTGGTACTAATTCACCATTGCTAGCCCATATATTCAATGCAATGTTGGATGGACCACTGTTAATGTCTGAATCAGCCAGTACCTCTTATAAAGGACATACGGAATTGATGTTATTTGGGAACCGGTGTCCAGCAAGGCATTAAGCAGAATGCCATCCAGCATGATGGGGATGACTGGACGTCGTCCCACATACTTGTCGTGCTAGGGTGAGGGGCCTTGAGAGTTCATTCCTGGGGAGTGGCCTGCCTTCCCAGGGGATCCCCATTTAAAGCACATTCACGGGCCAAGGGACCTAGCTCCTTTCAACGGCGGCAAATGGGCTGTCCGTCTGGCTGGTAGCGGTCGCTGGGTCGTCCTCTCATCGCTTGGTATCTCCTAGGTCTCATCCACGGGATATCCTCCTTGCTGGTCGCCAACTCAATCTTGGGTACAGACTTGGATCCATGCAGCTCCTGGACGATTCTAGCCATGGAAGCAACAGTGTCTGTCAGGGCATCAAGCTGTCAGGGCATCATAAAGAGCTTCATAAGTGATGGGCTCCAGGTGGTTAGCAGCAGCCCCTGACATGGCTGATGTCACTGGCACTCCTGGCTGCTGGGATAACGCTATAGAGTGTTGAACAGAGTCTATATCTCGAGGCTCCTCTACCTGCTGGAGGCGGATGGCTCTATCCTTTAGCTGGGCAAACGTTAGTCCTGGACCCTGGATCACCATTGTACTGCCCCCCGGTACTCGGACCTGGATCCGCGGTGGCTCGAGGGGTCTCTGGACCCGGGGGTCGCACGGCCACTCGAGTAAAAGGAAAAGGGGGAGATATGTACAGGGGGATTTTTTGAAAGTTCGTGACGCCACCCACGGTGCGTAGTAAGGTGGTGTACCACTGCTGCTGTTGGTGGGGGAGCCTGGTGGCGGTGGTGTAGCAGCAAGGGGGTTGTGCCCCGGGGCCCATTGGTGTTGGATGGTGGTGTTTGGGTGTCGTTAGGGGAAAGGTGCAGGGGATTTCCAATGTACTCACTCAGTCTGAGAATAACCACACTGACAGCTTTTAAACCAAAGTTCTGAGCACCACCGTAGTCTGCGGGGAGCACGCCTGGATCTGTGCCCCTGGTGTTGTTGTTGGTCTGTGGCCCTATCCCTGGCACCTTAAACTTGATTGGACACGTTGGTATGAAACTCTCTGGTTCCCGCTCACCTGTGTGGCTAACGAGATGAGCTTGCTCTCAGGGTTTACTCTTAGGATTTCTTTGGACTGTAGTGGGAAAGTTCTATCCCATCATTGCGCTAGAACCCCGATTTTGGAGTGGGTTGGGGATGACACTTGAAGTCTTCAGCCCCTTCACTCTCAACTCTCAACTGTCACTATCCTCACTTTCTCCTCACCCATATGGGTGGCCCTATTCCCTTCAGGCCCCCCAATGGTTTGTCTGGTAGTTTTAAGTGGGAAGTGTTCCTAGGATTTTAATTGGACTAGCTGTTAACAACACCGGAGGACTGGGATCTGTTAACCAAGGAGGGTGGATATTGTGCGGGAGGGCAGATTGGACAATACCCTGTGACGACTTGATAGGCCAGGGCGTCACATTCCCCCTTGGTTAAACGTAGCTCGTGCGCGAGCTAAAGGATGACAGAGGTTTATTTTGTTTTTTAACTGTAGAAAAAGGGAACATACTGTAAATTAACACATTTTTATTTAACGGGTCCATCCCACACAGAGGAGGTAAGGCGCTTAACGTTACTAAAATTTTACTTTAGAGTTCGTCGTCCACCGGTAGGACGCTACCGGTTTTATTCGTAATGGACGCTCGACCTGCTCCGTTGCAGCCCCTTCCTGCGACAGTCCAGTCCCAATTTCCAGAAACCCGACACCCAAATAACCTGTTCCCCCTGGAAACCTAAAGTGTCCGTGATCGGGTTAAGGTTCCGAGTAGTGTTGAGCCACCCACCTAGCGTTTGAGTTTCAGTTCGGTACGTCGAACGGTGGGTGTGTTTGGCGAACGTTCTATGAACGTTCGACGAACACCTTCGAACCCCATTGAAAACAATGGCAGGCAAGCACAAACACATACAAACACATTATACATATACACATACAGTTAATAAACATTGCCATCCTACTTACAGGCCCCCACGACGCGTCCTGCACTCTGTCTCCCGCCGCTTTCCTTCCGAGCATCGCTGCGCCCTCCCAGTAACCAGCACTGATGATAGGACCTTCCGTGATGTTGTCATAGCATGTGACCAGTCATGTATGTATTATCTCATTGGCTACAGACTGGTCACATGGCTGGACGTCATGCTAGGTCCTGTCAGTGCATCTCTCCGGTATGCAGTGCTCGTTTGAGCATCTCCGAGTACCGGCGAGATGCTTGGGAACAAGCTTGGCTACCCGTTCCTGCATGTAGGCGCTCTTTACAGAGTCAGCCCACATGCAAGGACTGGATGCCACAGCCGGTGAATAGCGGCACTGGGAATCAGGTGATTGGAGATCACTGTTGCTATAGTAACCCGCCTGTCAGATTACTATTTCAACAGTGGCAACGGTGACGTAACCGCTTACAACCCGAAGCCTCTACTCACTCACTGAGTGATTAGACTGCACGGGAGCAGCAGCGTCTTCCTCCCATGCAGTGCTGTCTGATGTAGCAGAGCTGCATGAGTTGAAGGAGAAAGAAGACAGAAGACCAGGATCGTGGATGGGTGAGAGGGAGTTATAAACATGGAGTCTCTAAGTGTGTCAGTGTATTTATTTCTATTAAAGTATTTTTTTTCCGTGTGGTGTCTTTTTTTTAACCCTTTATTGGAAATTCTTAATGGCCGGGTCAAACTTGCCTGACAATAAGAATCTCTGGCTTAATACTAGCTAGTAAAACAAAGCTAGTATTTACCCATTATTACCCAGCGAGCCACTCGTCACCAGGGCAGCTGGAAGAGTTGGATACCACGCCAGATGATGGCGCTTCTAAGAAAGCGCCATTTTCAGGGGTGGCTGCGGACTGCAATTCGCAGCAGAGAGGCCCATAAACCTCAGGACAACCTGTGCTGCGGATTCCAATCCCCAGCTGCCTAGTTGTACCTGGCTGGACACAAAAATGGGAAGAAGCAAATGTCGTTTTGTTTTTTTTAATTATTTCATGAAATTCATGAAATAATTAGAAAAAGGTCTTCCCTATATTTTTAGTTCCCAGCTGGGTACAAATAGGCAGCTGGGGGTTGGGGGCAGCCGTACCTGCCTGCTGTACCTTTCTAGCATACAACAATATGGCGAAGCCCACGTCATTTTTTTGATGGGCAAAAAACTCCTGCATACATTCCTGGATGGAGTATGCTGAGCCTTGTAGTTCTGCAGCTGCTGTCTGCTCTCCTGCATACACTAGTGAATGGAGCATGCTGAGCCTTGCAGTTCTGCTCCCCCTGCCTCTCCCTCCAGCATACAGTTTTGGATGGAGGATGCTGAGCCTTGTAGTTCTGCAGCTGCTGTCCTCTCCTCCATACAGACAGCAGACCGCAGCTGCAGAACTACAAGGCTCAGCATACTCCATCTAGGACTGTATGCAGGAGTTTTGCCCCCCCCCAAAAAAATACATGGGCTTCGCCATATTTTTGTATGCTAGCCAGGTACAGCAGGCAGCTACAGGCTGCTCCCAACCCACAGTTGCCTATTTGTACCCGGCTGGGAACCAAAAATATAGGGAAGCCCTTTTTTTAAATTATTTCACGAATTTCATTAAATAATTAAAAAAAAAAAAATTACGTGGGCTTTGCCCAATTTTTGTGTCCAGCCAGGTACAACTAGGCAGCTGGGGGATTGGAATCCGCAGCGCAGCATGCCCAAGCTTTCTGGACACCCCTGCTGCAAATTGTAGTCTGCAGCCGCCCAGAAAATGGCGCTTTCATAGAAGTGCCATCTTCTGGCGCTGTATCCAACTCTTCCAGCTAGCATGGTGATGGGTGGCTCGCTGGGTAATAATGGGGTTAGGGCTAGCTGTATATTATCAACTGACCCTAAGCCCGAAATTCATGGTGTCACGACAATATTAGACATGGCCACCATGAATTTCTAGTACAGATAAAAAAAAAACACAGCACACAGAAAAATATTTTTATTAGAAATAAAACACAATACAATTAGTGACTCCATCTTTATTGCACTAAAGACATTAAAGACATCACATAACACAGCAGCTGATTGTATAAACGACTTTTATACAATCAGATGATGCATCAGTGCAAAGCCCCCCCCAAAAAACTACACACTTCTGTGCAGACTCCTGTCCGACAGCATCAGCTGATAGTTTAGCTGACCGGGCGGTAAAAAGCCGGCCTCACCGCTCGACTTATAGTGTCAGCTGATTCCGTCAGGTGACCGCATCAGCTGATCATCGCCAGGTCTGAGAAAGAGAAAAGAGAGAGAAAAGAGAGAAAAAGAAAGAGAAAGAGAGAGACAAAAAGAGAGAGAAAGAGAGAAAGAAAGAGAGAAAGAAAGAAAGATAAAAAGAGAGAAAGAGAGAAAAAGAGAGAAAAAAGAGAGAGCGAAAAAGAGAGAAAAAGAAAAAGAGAGAAAAAGAGAGAGAAAGCAGCCTCATCCTGTTAACTGCTCCGATTTTAGAGGTTTGTCCCGCAGCTCACAGCTGATGTCTGGCTCCTCCCCTCAGTGCATAATTAAATTAAATTATAAGGAAATAATAATTATAATTTAAAATTATAAATATATTACATTAAATTCTTTACCGGGACAGCCAGGACTCGAACACGTGAACTAATTCTCCTTAGGCGGCAGCTCTACCCATTGAGCCACTGCCTGTAATGAAAAGCATTGGAAGATTTGGTAACCTTGACCTCTGTATTGCAGTAGAGAATCCAGAAGTTCATTATTCAGCTACAAAGAGGAGAGAGGGAGAAAGAGAGAAAAAGAGAGAAAGAGAGAAAAAAGAGAGAGGGAGAGAGAGAGAGAGAGAGAGATATCATATCACACGCAGGCACTGCCTGAGTGAAGTCTCTGGTGACAGTGTGGCTCACTTCAGTTGCTGCGTGGAGCTGACCCAGAGCGTTCGTGTTCTACGGCGCTCCCTGTCATCTTCATGTAGCAGAGCTGAAAGCGTCATGTGGATTAGTTTGGACCTGGATTGTTGTTTGGGGATTAATAAAGAGGTAAATGAGCTTTATTTTTGTCTTCTATTTCAAATAAATGATTTTTCGTTGTGTGCATTTATTTACTTTCACTTACACATTAATCATGGAAGGTATCTCGGAGAGACGCCTGTCATGATTAACCTAACCTTATTACCCTGATTGCCACCACACCAGGACAATTCGGGATGAGCCGGGTAGAGTCCCGGGACTGTCGCATCTATTGGATGCGGCAATTCCGGCGGCTTCTGGCTGATATTGTTAGGGTGGTGGGCTCCCCATAACGTGGCGCTCCCCATCCTGGCAATACCAGCCTCCAGCCGTGTGGCTTTATCTTGGTTGGTATCAAAATTGGGGGGGGGGAGACCACAGGTTTTCTTATTTTTTAAATTTATTTATTTATTTATTTTACTGCACAATATAGTTCCACCCGTCGGCGGCTGTGATTTGTTGCAGTGAGACAGCTGTCACTCAGCGTGGGGGCGTGTCTGACTGCAACCAATCATAGGCGCCGGTGGGTGGGAAAAGCAGGGAATACCAGATTTAATAATGAGTGGCAGCCATTTTCAAAAGAGGAAAATCTGCCGTAGGTTTGTGACAGCCGTGCAGCCTCGCGCCAGTGATCGGTGAGTAGGAAAGAGAGAGGGATTGTGCTGGGGACGCACGACGCATGCAGATACGCAACGTGCACACATAGCCTTACTGTGAAAATCCACGCTTTTGGTGATCGAACCGTTATCGAACGGTAACTCGAACAGCCGAACTTGAAGCAAATCGTTCGAGTTCGTCGAACGACTCGAACACCACCCAAAACCATTCAAAATTGAAATTGGCGAACAGTTCACATCAAACATCGCTCATCTCTAGTCCCGAGTGTTGTGATTTTGACGACTCTGGCTGGCACAGGAGGTGCAACTATTATTCAAGACACAAGTGTGTGTTGGTCACGCCAGTCCTGTGACCGTGGTCCATTTTTACTTAAAATATTTAAAATTTTCAATGGAGTCCATGTACACTTTGGCAATTTTTTAGAAAATCAGGTAACTTTCACTCTTTTCATTCAAACTGGTTGATTCACTAACATTTTCTATATGAAAAATAACAAACTGTGGAAAATAATAAACGAAACACCGATACCTAACATTCTATGGCATTGCAACTGTCAATACTGTAGCATTTAACACTCTAATGATAGATGGTCGGGTCCCGTAGCCAGGCTTCTTTGCGGCTACGCGCTACTGACACTGACACATACCCTTCCTCAAACATCACATGCTTGGTTACCTCCAGGGCATACCAGCCCCACTTTCCACAATGCTGGGTATAGGTAACCATCTCCTCAGGCTGAAGGTTACGCTCAGGGTGGCCCCACGGGAGGTGCTGCGCTACATCCCGTCGAGACACATGCACTCCCGCGGCGAGGCCTGCTTCACGGATGAACCCCCATCCTTCCTCAGGGTCAAACCGCTCCATAAGGCCACGGCACCGCGGCCCTCTTACTCGGGAAGCAGCACTGCTTTTCTGCTCCTTCTCTTCTCTATCATGGGCGGCAAGCTCCCGTCGTCGCCGGTCTAGGGTTGCAATTTCAGATTGTAATTGATACTGCTGTCGTTCCCAGTAGGGGGCATAAGCATCTGGCCTCAGCTCCCTATCTGGCTCTGGCTTGATTTGGACTCTGGCGGCCCGAACAGCCGTAGGGATGCCACGCTGCAGTGGAATGGGCAAACATCTTGGTTCCGCTGCCGGGGTTGGTGGGGGCAGTTTGGCGTCCACTGAGGACGAGGAAGTCGGCTGTGGAGCGCTGACCACGAGCAGGGACGGTCCGGATCCCTCAGCCACTTTGGCCGAATCAACAGGGACTGGGTAACTGCTTACCCTCTCTTCACGTGGGATTTCAATCTCACGGGCTCGCACCGCCACTGCCAGGCTCCTCATCTCTTCCCTCCAGTGGTTTAGAATGAAGAGGAATTGCGTCCTCCGGCACAGCTGCTCTGTTTCCTCTTCTATCCATGCCGCGGTCCCGGGGACAGCACGCTCCTTGTACCAGCCTCGTTCCGCCATCTTGCCACTGCGTTTTCCAGGAACGTTGTGACAGAGTCCTGGTGTCCCTGCTCCACGTCCGCTAGTAACACATTCTGGCCCGCCCCCTCGGTCTTTTCACAGCACTCTCGCTGACCGTGGCCCTCTGGGAACTTCCGGTTCCGGCCTCTTCAGGAAGACGAGGGGCGGGGCTTAATCTTTGCGCGCTTTCTCGGATAAGACGGTATTTTGGTGCGAAAAGATGGCGGAAAATGGCGGAATTGGTGGGAAACAGAATTTTGACTCGCGGTCTTCGGTCTTCATGGCACACGTCACCCAGGTAAGTGGGTCCTGCTCGTATCCTGTTCGTGACGCCAGGTTTTTCGAGGTGTACCGCCCCCGGGTGGGAAGCCGGGCCGCTACCGCCGCTCGGATCCGGATACGCGGTGGCTTGAGGGGTCTCCGGACCTGGGGGTCTCGCGGCTACTCGAGTAAGAGGAAAGGGGAGATATGTACAGGGGAAATTTTTGGAAAGTTCGTGACGCCACCCACGGTGCGTGGTAAGGTGGTGTACCACCGCTGCTGTTGGTGGGGGAGCCCGGTGGTGGTGGTGTATCAGCAAGGTGTTTAACCCCTCTGTGGGTAGGGGGTTGTGCCTCGGGGCCCATTGGTGTTGGATGGTGGTGTTTGGGTGCTGTTAGGGGAAAGGTGCAGGGGGTTTCCAATGTACTCACTCAGTCTGAGAATAACAACACTGACAGCTTGTAAACCAAAGTTCTGAGCAGCACTGTAGTCTGCGGGGAGCACGCCTGGATCCGTGCCCCTGGTGTTGTTGTTGGTCTGTGGCCCTATCCCTGGCACCTTAAACTTGATTGGACCCGTTGGTATGAAACTCTCTGGGTCCCGCTCACCCGTGTAGCAAACGAGATGAGCTTGCTCTCAGGGTTCACGCGTAGGATTTCTTTGGACTGTAGTGGGAAAGTTCTATCCCATCATTGCGCTAGTACCCCGATTTTGGAGCCGGTTGGGGATGATACTTGAAGTCTTCAGCCCCGTCGGGTAAATTGCTGGAACGCGTGAAGCTACTTTCCAGCCTAGGGTCCACAAACCCCGTCGTGCCCTGGCCCCTGCCCGGTGATAGCTCAAGGCTGCCAGCCGCCCTCCTCGACAGTCCGTGCCCCTTGACACTATACCCTGCGACCGGGTTCCAGCTCCAACCAGGCCCAGAGCAACGTCTGCCACCTAGAATACAGGAGCTCTCCTCCATGGCCTCTCCTCATGAGAGCCACTTCACCTCCTCTCTCAACTGTCACTATCCTCACTTTCTCCTCACCAGCCCCCCACGTGGGCGGCCCTATTCCCTTCAGGCCCCCCAATGGTGTGTCTGGTTGGTTCAAGTGGGAAGTGTTCCTAGGATTTTAATTGGACTAGTTGTTAACAACACCGGAGGACTGGAATCCGTTAACCAAGGAGAGTGGATACTGTGTGGGAGGGCAGATTGCACAATACCCTGTGACAACCTGATAGGCCAGGGCATCATATTATCATGCTCAGTTGTCCCCGGTGGGAAGGGGATGAGAGTCCATCCAAGAATTGGTCTATCAGCAGCTTATCTGCTCCGGGGGCTAAGGCAGGTTCTGCTAACTTAAGTGCTCTGAGCGCCTCCTGCAAGTTTAAGGCAAAGTCTCTTGCGCTCTATCTAGGTTTTTGCTTGCATCCAAAGAACCTCATGTTAGCCCGGCTGCCAGCAGTGGATTCAAAAGCTGCTTTTAGTCCAGCTATTATGTGCACTACAGTGTCTTTTGCATCCTCCGACCAGGACATAACCTCTCGCTGGGCATTGCCGGTTAACTGTCCCATAAGCATACCGACATGCTGGGCTTCTGTCAGGGGGTACATGCTTTAGTAGATTTTAGCTTTCCGGTAAAGTCATTAAGTGTGTTGGGTTCACCTGACCACTGCAGCAGCCACACCACTCCCGGGGTGTACGGCATCAGGAACGGCATGATAGGTGCTGCTGCACCGCCGGGTACAACAGCGTCTCCCTGCTGAGACATCTTGGCGCCCCCTTAGTTAATTTCACCAGTCTTCTTCACAGCAAGCCTGGGGCACTTTCCTGCGTCCCTGTTTGGATCGCAGCACAGAGTGCACCTCCTCTGCAAGCGGTGGGCTGATCTCCCGCGCGTAGCAGCTAATGGCGCGATCCAAGATGGTGCCTGGAAAATTTTACCATCGATGTTTTTGGATTTTCCAGGTATCTTCACAAAGTTTAAAGTCCATTCTTTGTTGCAACAATTCACAGGGCAAGTCTTTTATTCGATACAATAAGTCTTTACAGGTGCACGTCACCCGGGTTGCAGCCGGGTCCAGTCCTTATCCTGTTCGTGATGCCAAGTTGTGTCGCCAGTGATAAAGGGGTACTCAGAACCGGGCCAAGGGGTAGCTTCTGGGGAGGGGATCACGGTGTCATGACCCGGTCTGTGATCCCTGGTTCCACAATAGAAGAAGGGTTATGTATGTGACGCCACCCATGGAATGTGATCAGAGATGACCACCGCTGCTGCAGAACCTCTGGGGGTGTTGGATGGCAGCTTGAGATGGAATGGCTCCCCACGGGTAGAGCCTTCTCCCCGGGGTAGTGTGATAGTCTATGGGGGAGTGCAAGACACGAGCGCAATAAACAAGCAGACTCACGGTATTGCAGTTTCTTTGGCCTTTACTGATGCATTCAGCAGAGTACTATCCATGGAGTCTGTGCAGGGTTCAGGGTTTCTCCCACCCAGCCAGGCCGTTTTGGCTCCCTTATCTGCACTGTGTTTGTGGCCCTGCTGCTGTATAAACTAGGCAGCCATCCCTGTTCTCCTCCCGGGTACTGACCTGACAGGCAACTCGAGTCCTTACTTGTAGTGTTCCTGAACTCTGCTGTGTTGCTGTGTCTTGGGTACAGATGAAGAATGTGGAATTTTCACTTCTCCGATGTTAACTGTACAGTATGTAACCTGCACAGCCTTGGATTTGGATCCGGTATCCGTTCTGTGCACTCCACTGGGGTGAGTTCAGCAATACTCTTTCTCCCAGGTATTTTCCTCTGTTTTATCTGTCTCCTTTCCTCAGACCCTCGGCTTAGGCCTGGAATAGGTCAGCGGACCCTGTGGTGAGCTTGACCCAGCTCCAACCTACAGATCCTTCTTCCACAGTCCTCCCAGGAACTGAACTGACTGACCACTTCCTCTCCACACCAGAATATATAGGGAAGCAGCTTGGTCTCCCCCTTCTACCCTGGAGGTGCTGGTGTTATGTGGGGAGTTAAAGTTTTTTGTGTTGTTACTTTGGCACATGAACCCTGGGGTGCTACACGTATGGTCTTGAGTATGTCATGCGAGTGCGTTTTTTTTTCTCTCGCCTAGAATCCGTATGACATGTAAGTGTCATGCGAGTGCAGTGCGAGTGTGTAGATTTTTCTTACTAAGCATCCGTGTGACATGTGTATGCAATCCGTATGTCATGCGTATGCCATCTGTATGACATACGTATGTTATGCCGTGCCATAGTTTACTGGCAGCTTTAGACCTGCATTAGAAAGTCTGGTGCGATTTACGTAGCCACACGCAGCATGCTGCGATTTGATCCTCAGCATGATTAGAGCTGAGGAAAAAAATAGCAGAACGACACGGCCTGATTCATTAACTCTTCTGCGAGTGCAATGTTTTATCAGATTTCACTCGTCCGTGAAAAGCGCAAGTGGAAACGAGCCCATTCTCACTGAACAGAAAACCTTTTTTCTAGAAAGCTGTGACATGAACATACATCTATGGGAGTGACATGGTAAGTTTGGGCTTCCTATTAATGTGAATAAATTTAATTGAGTTTAATGTCTAACAAGCGGTGAGACAAATATTCCACTGAGGCTTTAAAACTCATTTTTATTTTCCTCTCTTCATGACTGTCACAAAACGTTTACAATAAATGTCAGTGATTTAAACATATCCATTGCTCACAGCAGCCCCAGGACCGTGATGAACTTCTCCCAGGCAGCTTGAATCTTCGGGGTGAATTCAGATCCCAACTTTGAGGCCAAGAGGATGATGAAAACTTCTCTGAAAATCTGTGGAAGAAGATCAAATAGTATATTTGTTAAGAATAAGACAAAGAGCAGCGAAAGATCAGCTACAGATTAGCTTCAAGAATTGTTGAATGTGAATATAAAATACTAGCTATTGAACTCATTCTATGCCTAGGTGGTGATCATTTTTCTTGGCACATTTTTAATTTTATTGAAGCCTTAGCTGAAAAAGAAATGTACTTAAAGGGGTGGTTCACCCATTTTTTTTATTTTGTGTATGAGTTCTACTTACCATTCTAGGCGTTTTCTCCATTGGCTTCTGTTTCCATTTCTGGCACTGAGCGGTGCTATCCTGCACGCTCAGTGCCTGTCACATGACCCCCTGGAGCTGTGGCCGCCAGTATCCTCTTACGTCCCGGCAAGTTCTGGGCTCTCAAACTTGACGGGTACGTCAGAGGAGGCTGGCACCACTCAGATTGAGTGACAGGGCTGTGGGCGGTGACTACCGCATGTCACAGCCCAGCATCGAGGGGAGGAGACAGAGGACGTCAGTGTGGAGCCAGCTGAGCGTCCTGCAGATGGTGAGGCACGGGGCGCCAGGGTGGAATACAGGGGGGGTTCTTCAGCTGAAATCCCCCCCTGCACGTAAGTATCTGATCACACTATCCACCCGCCCGCTCTGCTGCGATGTCAGGAGAGCGGCCGGTGTCGGGCAGTGTGATCATGTGCTCCTCCCACCAGCACTACAGGACGCAGCAACCAGCAAGACACTGACAGGCATGTCACCGCTGTGCTCTGCCACCTGTCCTGCTGCATGGGACCAACTGTCTGCACTCTGTCACCTGCACCACAAGTCACAGAGTGGCTCGCTTTCTTTTCCTCCCCCCTCGCTCTCTTTTCCTCCCCCTCGCTCTCTTTTCCTCCCCTCTCGCTCTTTTCCTCCCCCCTCACTCTCTTCCCCCCCCTCGCTCTCTTTTCTTCCCCCCCTCGCTCTCTTTTCCTCCCCCCTCGCTCTCTTTTCCTCCCCCTCGCTCTCTTTTCCTCCCCCCCTCGCTCTCTTTTCCTCCCCCCCTCGCTCTCTTTTCCTCCCCCCCTCGCTCTCTTTTCCTCCCCCCTCACTCTCTTTCCCCCCTCGCTCTCTTTTCCTCCCCCCCCTCGCTCTCTTTTCCTCCCCCCCTTGCTCTCTTTTCCTCCCCCCCTCGCTCTCTTTTCCTCCCCCCTCGCTCTCTTTTCCTCCCCCCCCTCGCTCTCTCCTGGCATGGTCAGTACAGAAATCTCTCCATTGTGGAGGGGGGAGAGGGAGTAATACACATGGAGTCCCTACTGTGTCTGTGTATTTATTTCTAATAAAGTATTTTTCTCTGTGTGGTGTCTTTTTTTTTTATTTAAACCCTTTATTGGAGATTTTTAATGGCCAGGTCAAACTTGGCCTGACATTAAGAATCTCGGGCTTTATACCAGCTGGTAAAACATAGCTGGTATTAACCCCTTATTACCCAGCGTGCCACCTGCCACCAGGGCCACTGGAAGAGTTGGATACAGCGCTAGAAGATGGCGCTTCTATGAAAGCGCCATTTTCTGGGGCGGCTGTGGACTGCAATTCGCAGCGGGGGCCCCAGAAAGTTTGGGCACCCTGCACTGCGGATTCCAATCCCCAGCTGCCTAGTTGTACCTGGCTGGACTCAAAAATTCGGCGAAGGCCACGTCATTTTTTTTTTAAAATTATTTCATGAAATTCATGAAATAAAAAAAAAAAGGGCTCTATATTTTTGGTTCCCAGCCGGGTACAAATAGGCAGCTGGGGGTTGGGGGCAGCCGTACCTGCCTGCTGTACCTGGCTAGCGTACAAAAAATAAGGCGAAGCCCACGTAATTTTTTTAAAAACGTTTTCAGGCAAAAACCTTTATAAAAAAGAAAGAAAATGTTTCCCTGGATTTCTATTGCCAGTGAAAGTAACACCAAGCAGCGGGGGTTAGCAGCCAGTAGCTGCTTGGGTTACCCTTAGCAATAGAAAATGCAGCGGTAGCCCACAAACAATGTGATTTTTTTTTTAATACATTTTTTTAAAAAAAAAATCGACATGGGTTTCACCCATCGAGCACCAGAGCATTTTACTGCTCATTCATGCCAAGTAATCAGATGACTCCAGTGTCGGCCGATTACTTGTTCTGTGTCCCCCTGCATCCATCGCAGCGTGTACAGGCTGTGAGGTCACCTGAGTTCAGTCCAGCACTGGAGTCAGCTCATCTGAACTCAGCTGAACTCCAGCCCGCACACGCTGTGATGGATGCAGGGGGACACAAAACAAGTAAGGTCTAAGCCACACAGCGAGAAAAACAGTGCAAGTGCAGTGCGATAAAACATTGCATTCCACTCGGGCCAATATGAGCCTGTGTGTCAGCGCACATGAGCAATTATTTTGTCAGCTCTAATTGGACCAAGAAAACAATCGCAGCATGCTGCAATTGTAAAGCAAGACTCTCTCTTTTACCCATTCAAGTGTATGGGGTGAGAGAAAAATCGCACTGCACTTGCGGTACATCGGTGGACTACGGAGGAAAGAGGGAGAGAAATCCCTCCCACCCCTCCTCAGTGCTGGCCCACCCCTCGAGTGCCGGACCGCCCCCCCACAGCTGAGGTCTGCTCGCACAGTTGGACCTCAGTCGCAGGGACACACGCATGACACTCAGCTCTGCTGTACTGAGCGTGAGCCGAGTGCAATGCGAGGGGATCGCAGTAATCCCCGTGTGGCCCCAGCCTAATTGGCCGACACTTGAGTTAGCTGATCTGAACTCAGCTGAACTCCTGTACATATAGCCCGCACACACAGCCCACACACGGTCACATGTGATCGGCAGCAGGCAGTGACTGCTGTTAAGGCTACATTCACATGACCGTTCCGTTATGGCGGGCCGCAAAAAACGGTCCTTTTTTTTTCACGGATGCATCCGTGTGGCATCCGTGTGACATCTGCGTGCCTTCCGTTTTTTTTGCTGACCGCAAAAAATGGAAGCAGCAAGAAAGATAAATAGATGAGTAGATATAGAGATGGATAGATAGATATAGAGATAGAGGGATGAATGAATTAATGAATGAATGAATGGAGGGATGGATAGATAGATAGATAGATAGATAGATAGATAGATGAGAAAGACATATATAATGTCCCACCTCCCATATGCATATTCTAAGCTGGCACCCTTTTGTGACTTTCATGTGGCACTAAGGTGCTTAGTCTTGTATTTAGCCAAAAAATAAATAAATAATAAAAAAAGACATGCGGTCTCCCTATCTTTTGTAGCCAGCTAGGGTAAAGCAAACGGCTGCAGCCTGCAAACCACAGCTGGCAGCTTCACCTTGGCTGGTAATCCAAAACAGAGGGCACCCCACGCTGTTATTTTAAATAATTTAAAACAAAAAACACGGGGTCCTCCGAAATTGGATCACCAGACAAGGTAAAGTGGACAGCTGTGGTCTGGTATTCTCAGACTAGGGAGGTTCACCGTTATTGGACTCTCCCCAGCCTAAAAATAGCAGGCTGCAGCCGCCCCAGAAGTAGCGCATCCATTAGATGTGCCAGTCCTGGTGCTTTTCCCAGCTCATCCCGTTGCCCTGGTGCGGTGGCAAACGGGGTAATATATGGGGTTAATACGAGATGTGTAATGTCACCTGGCATCAAGCCCTGGGGTTAGTGATATCAGGCGTGTATCAGATACCCGACATCACCAACCCAGGCAGTAATAAAAAAAAAAAAAAAGACAACAAACACATTTTTATTTGGAAAAACACTCCCCAACACATTCTCTCTTTCACCAATTTATTAGAAAGAAAAACAAATCCAGGTCTGGTGTAATACAAGGGGGTCCCACGACGATCCATACCATAGTCAATGTCCCAGTCAATGAAGAACAGAATGTTCCCTATTTGCTGGGAGAGCCGTGCAGTGATTTGAGCTAACATCAATAGGTCAGCCCAGGTCACTGCAGGGCATGACGAGTGCTGCGATCAGGAGGTTAGCGAGGTATATTACCTGTGATGATCGCTGAACTCCTGAGAGTACAATGACCGCCGTCTTCACAAACCAAGTATCGCGAGCGGCCCGTGACGTCACCACTAGTCACAGTCTCGGGTCGACAGCGAGAGGTGATGTAACAAGCGGCAGGCATAGAAGGCAGTGACGACCGCTGACGTCAGGAGGGCAGGACTTCATCACCGTAGGTAATGAACTTACTAACCTCCTGACGGAAGTGTTTGTCATCCCCGCGGCTGCTGACACTGCAGTGCAGGCCGCTGTTGACACTGATGAGCGGGCAGCCGTGGGGCTGGGGCTGGAGTGTGACACTGACTGCACGGGCACCCGACGGAAGTCTCACGGAAGTGCTTCCGTGTTGCTTCTGGGAGTTTTGCGGACCCATTGACTTGTATTGAGTCACGGTTCGTTATTACGGAACAGAACAGGACATGTTCCATAATAACGGAGCGGACATACGGCATCCGATGTGTTTATTTTTTTGTAGGATCGGATGCACATGGAAGTGCTACCGTGTGCCATCCGATCCTACACAAAAGACATTGAAAAGATGGTCCTGTCTGTGGGTCCGCAAAAAAACAGGAACTGACCAGGACAAACGGAACGGTCATGTGAATGAGCCCACCTGCAGCCATTGCAGCGTGTGCGGGCTGTGAGATCAGGAGTCAGCTAACTCCAGCGCCGGACGATAAATTCTGTGTCCCGCTGCAGAAGGATCCGGTAAAATAACGGTTGCATGCGCTGCACATTTAATCCACAGGATCCAGTCATATGCGGTTTGCGGATGATACGGACGACACACAGACTAGGCAAGAGGGAAAAAAAGCAATCTCATGACCCTTTCAATTTTTTTTCCCCAATTATTTTTTTCACATGTTGCGCCGGCTAATAATCATAATTTCTGTACACACACAGACACACACTTTCTTCCCCTGGTTCTGCTGCTGTCTGTGTGATTGCTCTCAGTGCATCCACACAGGGAAGAGGCAGGGAGGAGGCTTTGGGTGGAGAGGAGAGTGGGGGTGTTAGACACAGTGGGTGTGTTAGATAAGCTAGACATCGCCCTAGAGCCACAAAGAATTCTGGGACTTGTAGGAACTGAACCCAGGAAGTCAGAAGAGAGATTAACCCCATCAGAGCTGGAGCCAGCAAAGAGGATGTGCTGCTAGAGCACAATAAAAGGTAATTTTGCTGAAAAAACATAATAGATGTGTTGAGGGGCACATATTAGCAAGATTTATCAGAAAAAAAAAAATCAGTTTTGGTAACTGGACAACGTCTTTAATATGCAAAAACGTTTCTGTAATCCACATTTCTCTAAACTACATTTTTGATCTAAACTCTGGTCTTTCTCTAAATTGCCTTGTTGGTCAGAAGTGAAAACTTTTACCTTGACTTCCTGGGTGGATTACGTCCTTGAAAAGGCAACATAAAGTTATCCATGGCTGTAGCCTGGAGGATTTGATAATGAATAACTTTTGACATCATTTGCTTGACAACCATTCTGGAGCCATTGCACAGACCTTTTGCTGATAATAGTCTTACCATCATCTTTTATCACTTTATGTAAACGAGCTGTTCCAGGCTATGGGGCGGATGCTGCCTGGAAGATAAGGGTAAGTTCACACAGTGCGTTTTTCGCGGCGTTTTTGCGCAGTTTTCGGGTGCATTTTTGCTCAGAAAACTGCATGACTTTGCTTCCCCAGCAAAGTCTATGAGTTTTTATTTTTGCTGTCTGCACACAGCGTTTTTTTTCAGCTGCGTTTTTGTGGTGCCACAAAAACGCAGCATGTCAATTATTCCCCGCGTTTTTCACTGCGCTTTTCATCCATTGAGTGCAATGGGATGTTGAAAGATGCAATGAGAAACGCAAATAGCTGCGTTTTGGTGCGTTTCTAAGACCAAAAACGCAGCTATAAACGCAGGAGGTGGGTAGTAAAGTGACATGTACAGGAAGAGGATTCCTTCTGTCAGTAAACACAGAAGCGTGAACCGTCACCGCTGCCTCCACCTCCCGTCCTGTGCATGTATGCTGCCGTGCAGTGCCATGTACGGGCAGGAGGTGTAAGCGGCTGCGCAAAACAAAAGTGAACAGTAGAAAAAAAAAATTCATACTCACCTGTCTGCAGACTCCCGGTGCCATGCCCGCTCCCATCTCCTCTCACGGTATCGCCGCTCCGGGTGTGTGCAGACGGCCGGGACACCTCCGATAGATGCAGGACCTGGCGCTGATCACCTGATGCAGTCACCTGACTCATCAGCTGATCGTAAGTATCGCGGTGACGTGGGCGCCCTGCCTGCTTAACCTATTAGCGGATGCGTCAGGAGAGTTCATCCCTGATTACCGGCAGCTGCTGCAGAGATCGGACGGGATCAGACTCCGCTGCAGGAGCTGCCGGTAATCAGCACATGAGTATTTTTTTTTTTTTTTGCACCGATGCATCAGCTGATTGTATAAACGGCTTTTATACAATCAGCTGATGTGTGATGTGCTTCAGCCCCTAGAACCTGACACATCATCTGATCGCTTTGCCTTCCAGCAAACCCATCAGATGATATTGGATCCGGATTGGACGGTGCGGGACCCTGACCCAGGATTACTGCGGAGGGGGGTTCTTTATTTCAATAAAGATGGAGTCACTAATTGTGTTGTGTTTTATTTCTAATAAAAATATTTTTCTGTGTTGTGTTTTTTTTTTATCTTTACTAGAAATTCATGGTGGCCATGTCTAATATTGGCGTGACACCATGAATTTCGGGCTTAGGGCCAGCTGATAATATACAGCTAGCCCTAACCCCACTCTTACCCAGCGAGCCACCCGGCATCAGGGCAGCTGGAAGAGTTGGATACAGCGCCAGAAGATGGCGCTTCTATGAAAGCGCCATTTTCTGGGGTGGCTGCGGGACTGCAATTCACAGCGGGGGTGCCCAGAAAGCATGGGCACCCTGCACTGTGGATTCCAATCCCCAACTGCCTAGTTGTACCCGACTGGACTCAAAAATTGGGCGAAGCCCACGTAATTTTTTTTTAAAATTATTTCATGAAATTCATGAGATATATATAAAAAAAGGGCTTCCCTATATTTTTGGTTCCCAGCCGGGTACAAATAGGCAGCTGGGGTTGGGGGCAGCCTGTACCTACCTGCTGTACCCGGCTAGCATACAAAAATATGGCGAAGCCCACGTCATTTTTTGGGGGGGGCAAAAAACTCCTGCATTCTGTCCTGGATGGAGGATGCTGAGCCTTGTAGTTCTGCAGCTGCTGTCTGCTCTCCTGCATACACTATTGGATGGAGTATGCTGAGCCTTGTAGTTCTGCTCCCTCTGCCTCTCCCTCCAGCATACAGTCCTGTATGGAGCATGCTGAGCCTTGTAGTTCTGCAGCTGTCTGCTCTATTGCATCCCCTAGTGGAGAATGAAGAACATATTGAAGAAGGAAATGACATGAGACTTTTTTTTTTCAACAATCTTTAATGGCATTGTTCACTGATAAAAGACGCATAAAGACGCAGTGAGCAAAAACGCAGCAAAACGCAGCAAAAAAATGCACCAAATCGCGGCAAAACGTGTGCGTTTTCTCCCGCTTTTTTTGACGCGGGTGCGTTTTTGTGCGGTTTTTGCCGCAAAAAACGCACAAAAACGCAGCGTCAAAAAAACGCAGTGTGTGAACCTAGCCTAACTCTGCCTCGAGAGCTTATTTTAACCCCTTCATGACTGGCTGATTTTGCGCTTTCCCCTTTTTTTTCCCTTATTTTTCCTCAGAGAGACGTAACTTTTTTGTTTTTCAGTTATTATGGTCATGTGATGGCTCGTTTTTTGTGGAATGAGCTGTACTATTAAATGAAACCATGAGTTTTACCATATAGCGTACTGGAAAATGACAAAACAATTCCAAATGCGGAAACATTGCAAAAAAAAGTGCGATAGTACTATTGTTTTTGAGATATTTTATTCACTATGTTCAATATATGGTAAAACTGATGTATCAGTGTGATGCGGACACCAAATATGTACACTGTGTGCAGAAGTATTAGGCAAATGAGTATTTTGATCACATGATACTTTTTATACATGTTGTCCTACTGCAAGCTGTATAGGCTTGAGAGACAACTACCATTTAAGTTAATCAGGTGATGTGAATCTCTGTAATGAGGAGGGGTGCGGTGTAATAACATCAACACTCTATATAAGGTGTGCTTAATTATTAGGCAACTTCCTTTCCTTTGGCAAAATGGGTCAGAAGAGAGATTTGACGAGCTCTGAAAAGTCCAAAATTGTGAGATGTCTTGCAGGGGGATGCAGCAGTCTTGAAATTGCCAAACTTTTGAAGCATGATCACCGAACAATCAAGCGTTTCATGGCAAATAGCCAACAGGGTCGCAAGAAGCGTGTTGGGCACAAATGGCGCAAAATAACTGCTCATGAATTGAAGAAAATCTAGCGTGAAGCTGCCAAGATGCCATTTGCCACGAGTTTGGCCATATTTCAGAGCTGCAACGTTACTGGAGTATCAAAAAGCACAAGGTGTGCCATACTCAGGGACATGGCCAAGGTAAGGAAGGCTGAAAAACTACCACCTTTGAACAAGAAACATAAAATAAAACATCAAGACTGGGCCAAGAAATACCTTAGACTGATTTTTCAAAGGTTTTATGGACTGATGAAATGAGAGTAAAGGGTGCTTTACACGCTGCAACATCACTAGCGATCTCGTTAGCGATGTGACACGCTAAATCGCAGATGCGACTTGCCGAGATCGCACATAGGTCGTTTTTGTAGCGCCGGTCACATGTATGATCTCGACAGATCGCATCTGCGATCTGGCGTGTCACATCACTAATGAGATCTCTAGCGATGTTGCAGCGTGTAAAGCACCCTTAATTCTTGATGGGCCAGATGGATGGCCCAGAGACTGGATCAGTACAGGGCAGAGAGCTCCATTCCGACTCAGACGCCAGCAAGGTGGAGGTGGGGTACTGGCATGGGCTGGTATCATCAAAGATGAACTTGTGGGACCTTTTCGGGTTGAGGATGGAGTGAAGTTCAACTCCCAGACCTACTGGAAGACAACTCCTTCAAGCAGTGGTACAGGAAAAAGTCAGTATCTTTCAAGAAAAACATGATTTTCATGCAGGACAATGCTCCATCACATGCATCCAACTACTCCACAGAGTGGCTGGCCAGTAAAGGTCTAAAAGATGAAAAAATAATGACATAGTCCCCTTGTTCACCTGATCTGAACCCCATAGAGAACCTGTGGTCCCTCATAAAATGTGAGCTCTACAGGGAGGGAAAACAGTACACTTCTCGGAACAGTGTCTGGGAAGCTGTGGTGGCTGCTGCACGCAATGTGATTGTAAACAGATCAAGCAACTGACAGAATCTACGGATGGTAGGCTGTTGAGTGTCATCATAAAGAACGATGGCTATATTGGTCACTAATTTGTTTGGGATTTGTTTTTGCATGTCAGAAATGTTTATTTCTAAATTTTGTGCAGTTATATTGGTTTACCTGGTGAAAATAAATAAGTGAGATGGGAATATATATTTTTTTTTAAGTTGCTTAATAATTCTGCCCAGTAATAGTTACCTGCACAAACAGATATCCTCCTAAGATAGCCAAATCTAAAAAAACCCAACTCCAACTTCCAAAAATATTAAGCTTTGATATTTATGAGTCTTTTGGGTTGAATGAGAACAGAGTTGTTGATCAATAAATGAAAAATTCCTCTAAAATACAACTTGCCTAATAATTCTGCACACGGTGTATAGGTTTACTTGTATCTAAGGGGTTAAAAAAAATCATAAGTTTGTCCTAAAAAAAGTGGCGTACGTTTTATGCCATATTCCATGAACTGTAGCATTCTCATTTTTCAGTATCTATGGCTCAGTGATGGCTTATTGTTTGCATCTTGAGCTGACGTTTTTAATGGTACCATTTTTGCACAGATGCTGTTTTGATCGCCTGTTCTTGCATTTAGCGCAAAATTTGTGGCGAACAAAAAAGGTAATTTTGTCGTTTGGAATTTTTTTGCTGCTACGCCGTTTACTGATCAGATTGATTTATTTTCTATTTTGATAGATGGGGCATTTCTGAACACGGCGATACCAAATATATGTATATTTTTCTATTTTTTTAACCCTTTAATCTTCAATGGAGCGAATGGGGGTGATTTGAACCTTTCAGTTTTTATTTTTTTTTTTCATTTTTTAAAACTTTTTTTTAAACTTTTTTTTTTATTTTACTAGGTATACTAGGGGCTATATGGATCAGCTTTCTGATCGCTCTGCCATATCTGCTGATCACAGCTACATAGCTGTGAACAGCAGATATGCTCGATTTCTATCTCACTCAGCTCTGGGCCAGGTGAAACAGTAAGTGAGTCATGTGAGCTACAGGAGTCATCACATAACCCTGTGCTACCATGACAACCACCGGAAGTACGTGTTCACGTCACGTGGCTTCCGGTATCCACGGTATGTAAACATTTACTGCGCTCGCGATTATAATGGCGCTCTCACTTATTGTCAGCGCCATTTAAGGGGTTAAACGGCACAGGTGGATAACGATTCCACTCCTACCTAGCAGGCACACATCTCAGCTGTATAAATCAGGGTGGCCTGGTCATGGGGCTGTGAAGATGTGCATCTCCTCGGCTCCTTGGCTGCCCTAGCTACCAGCTGACTTAAAACACAATATTCAGCCCCAAACATAAGATTATGAGCACCAGCAGGAGGAAGAACCCGAAACAGCTTACCCGGGTCACTCCTGCTCCATCTGGCGGTATTCAGCGCTTCTTCAGTCGGAAAGCTGCAGCTCCTGCTCCCAGGCCTGCAGGGAAGATGGCCGCCGGCACCCTCAGCTATGCAGCAGCGGTGGTGCGAGATGAAGTGACTGCGGACGTCCCAAGGGAGCGGACCTCTCTCCTCACTCACACTGATTCACCTGCAGCACGGGGCCCGGGAGTCGTCACTAGAGGATCCATCCGACTGAGACTGCTCCAGGAACAGGTGGGGAGCGCGGGTTTACATGGGGCTGGAGCTCCTGCTCCTGATCTGCATGTCAGGGATCATGCAGGGGAAAGCCCCGTCCTCCATCATAACGGGGGGGGGGAGTGGAAGGGCTCCTTGGGGCTCCTTATACAACAACCCCTGCAGCTTTTGAGCCACATAGCACACCACCAGGCTCCCAGACTAAGCCCCTTCCCCCAACATCACCATGGGGCCCCCCTGACTGTGGGGCTAGCCCCATGGGCCCGCCTTGCTCCACATGTGAGACCCCTATAGCAGATCAGCCTTCCTTTGGGGATGCCTCATATAAATCTAGCATGACGGAGGGCTCGTCCTGCTGTGGTGACCCAGCGGCTTCACCAGTCCTGGCCACGCCGGACACGAGGGTCCTGGCAGAGTTAAGGGAGCTGCAGACCCGGATAAGTGCCATACCATCCAGGGAAGATATGGAAGCCTATATAGCCAGGCTGGAGAACGCATACAAAACAGAACTATCATCCCTCCGCTCTAATGTCCAGACAATTGAATCACAAGTTCATATTCATGAAAACAAACTTCAGTCTATGGATACCAAACTCCGGTCCCAACAAGTTGTATTAGAGACTCATTCTCAACAAATACACTATCTAATTGAAGCCACGGATGGCGCAGAAAACCGAGGCCGTCGAAACAATCTCAGGCTACGGGGCCTGCCAGAAGAGATCAATTCTAAAGACCTCCCTAATGTCCTCCAACGCATCTTTAATAAAATATTGGGGGTACCCCTAGACAGGGAGCTGGAGCTAGATAGAGCCCATAGGGCCCTGGGCCCCCGACCTCTGGACTCGGACCACCCATGCGATGTAATTTTCCGCGTTCATCACTACTTACAGAAAGAGGCGATCCTGCTGAAACTAAGAGAGGGAACGCCTGCATCATACAACAAGACCTCATTCCAAATTATGCCAGATCTTTCTCGTCTCACTCTACAGAGAAGAAGGGCGTTGAAACTGTTGTTGGACCTTCTCAGATCTCGCAATATCCTATACAGCTGGGGATTCCTATTTTGCTTACAAGTGAGACATGGGGGTCACCTGCTTACGGTCCATTCACCTCAGGACATTGGGTCCCTCACTGAGGCCCTTCACCTTCCCAGGGTCGAGATCCTGGATTGACCCTCCATCCCAATGGGGCCTATACAAAGCCTACCGTGGCGCTTTCTGGTGGGTGGCAGACGTTAGAGAAGATTTCGGAAAGAGGGCTCCTCTCCTCCCCAAAGAGATGGAAGAATGAAGGCACCAGTCATCCACGGTGACAATAATGGGACTTAATTCGGCGATGTGTTGAGTCCTGGGGGGCTCTGGGGTACTAGTAAGACATTATGCTCATATGATATACAAATTTGTGCATGGTCCTTTCTTTCGGGTCTAATATCCCTTCCCTCTCTTCCCCCTCTCCCCTCCCTACAACTAGTCTCCTTTCCTCACACTCTCTTCCCCCTCTAAAGCATCCACCTCTATCTTCCCCCTCTCCCCTTTCCCTCTCCCCCTCTCTTTCTCCTACATATACATAATTATTTTTATTTTTTTTTGTTCTCCTTCTCCCTCTCTCTCCCTTCCCCTCCTTATCCCTCATCACTTGTCCCCATTACCTCCTGAGATGTTATCCTTCTTACATATTCATAGAGCGTTAAATATTTTGATATGATTTATTTAAAGTTGTTTAAAAAAGGTTTTTGCTTGGTTAAGATATTACAGACATTAATTGATGTTTTAAATTTTGGGGCTGTCTATCCCTTTCCGGGACAATCCTCTTTTTTGACTGGGGCACCTCGGGGAGCCTCCCTGTGAAAAGCTCACCTCCAACTTGGGAATACGCGTCTCTTTGTGAGAGGCGCCTTAACTAATTTTCCCACTTGAAAAACTTGATTTTAGGTGGATCACCTTTTGATCCTAGTTTCACAACCTCGCTTTGCTTCTTTTTCTCTCTTTTTCCCCTTTCCTTTTTTCCATTCTCTTCTTCTCTCCTTCTCTTCTTTTCTTTTCCTCCTCTCCTTTCATTATCTCCCGGCTATCTAATTTTCCTTATCTTCCCCCCTCTTTGCTCGAGTTTCATTAGGATAGCAGACAATGGCTCAGGTTAACATTGGATCCCTTAACGTACGGGGTTTCAATACGCCCCAAAAAAGGTCACAGATTCTCGAAGAAATGCACAAGAAAAAAATTCACATTTTGTTGCTGCAAGAGGCCCACTTTAAGGTGGGACATCTCCCTACATTAAGGCTACTTTCACACATCCGGTTTGAGCCCTGCGGCTCAATCCGGCTGTGAAAACTATGCAACGGATGCGGTGAAAACACCGCATCCTTTGCATAAGTTTTTACATGCGGCCGGTCCGGTTTTTTCCGGTTGCGGCATGCTACTGAGCATGCGCAGTGGAAAATACCGCATGCGGCGACCGGATGCGGTTTTTTCCGCATCGCGCCGCATCCGGCCTCCATAGGGATGCATTGAAAAATGCGCCGCAGCGGCCGGATGCGGCGCGATGCGGTGTTTTTTGCCGGAGCAAAAAACGTTGCAGGGTACGTTCGATCCGGCCGCCGCATCGGCTAAATCTGCCGCATGCGGCAAAAACCGGACCGAACGCAAGCCCCTACGGCACAATGCGGCACTAAAGTAAGTCAATGCAAAAAAAACCGCAATCGGCGTTACAAAAGCCGGTTGCGGTTTTTCTGCAGAACGCCGTATTGTGCCGCAGAGCAAAAATCCGGATGTGTGAAAGTACCCTAAGAGACATAAATATTATCTCTTGGTTCCACAGCCCTAACCCGGACATTAGATCTAGGGGGGGGTCTCCATTGCCTTACACAAATCTCTGATACACTCGGTTCTAGACGTGAGAGCAGATCCGGAGGGCAGATATATCTTCCTGAAGATCAGCGTTGGTTCCACCATATATACCATAGCTAACTGGTACCTACCCAACAAAAATCCATCCTTGGCTTGCTCTAACTTCCTGAATCTTCTGGCAGACTTCTCGGAGGGAGTCCTGGTTGCGGGGGGAGACTTTAATCTTACCCTCGTCCCGAGACTTGATACATCCTCAGGACGTCACTTCCTGTCCCTAAAACGAATTAAAGCTCTAAAACGAAATCTTTGGCGAGACCTTCATCCTACTGATAGGGACTACTCATACTACTCTCCCTCACACTCCTCGCATTGATATGCTCCTGATTAGCCAATTCGCACTTACCTTGTAAGGATAAGGCTGCACATCAAACTTAGATAATGGTATAATGCCTCAAGCATATGGAAAAATATTGGAACATACAATGAAAAATGCTACTTGCTAATTTGAACATGTGAATAATGAAATGCATACCTGCCATGAATCTTAGGAAAGAGGAGATATTTAGCAATCGCATTGATCAATGTAACTGAGCCCCAAGACCTCGTCAAGGTATATCTCTATATTGGTGTCCCTAGCTCTGTGACCCTGTGTGTCATCTCATTGCAATTAAAAACTGCTGTGGGTGGAGAGGGGTAACTAAGGACTTTCTTATATAGGAGATGGAAAAAACATGGCCGAAAGGGGCGGAGCTGTGTTCACATTCAGAAAAAAACAACATATAACTGAATAGGATAACTGAAGTGAGCACTAATATATATATATATATTATGAGTGCAAGCCAAAAAATACATACTATGTAAGGATAAGGCTGCACATCAAACTTAGATAATAGAAGAAAGCAGTGGAAAAATCCAGCTGGACTCCAAAGGGATAAATAAAAATGCTTCTTTATTTATATCAACTCGATTAAAAATATATATCCATTTCTCAAGTAAAGACACCGGCTTGTTCACACTGATGCATGGCAGATGTATACTACTACGCGTTTCGGCGGAACGCCTTCCTCAGGTCATAGTCAGTACAAGATTAAGAGGATATTTATAAATGTTTTTCCTGAGCAGCGAAGTAACTCACATGTTCTCAATAAATTAATTATATAGGGGAGTATACACTGCTCAGGTAAAATCACAAATTCACAAGAGGAAAGTACAAAAAGACCATGAAGTATTTATCTAACCTTAAATTACATAGGTATCCATCCAGATAAAATACAGAAAAAAATATATATATATCAATTAACATCTAGGTATGAAAATCTTATATATAGATAAATATACATATCTTTTTTTCTTTCTTTTTTTTCCCCATAAATGGACATGAAAATCAATAGACACAATTAAACCCCACTTTATAGATGTAGATAATCACATTCGTTTGTCAAAACACATTAAAGGAAGCAAGACATATAAAAAGGACACTGCCCATAGGTATAAGAAGAGAGAGAGAGAAAAAAAAAAAAAAATTATAATGTCTCGCAGTTGTCAGCCGAGGCCTACCCGTATATGTAAGGCTCAAACAGAACACATATCAATATTAATGAGCGACAGAAATATCAGTGTTGAGATCTACAACAACAAATCAACCACGCTCATACAATGGAAGTGTAAAGTGCTGTTGTATTAGTCTCGCAGTTGTCAGCCAAAAAAAAAAAAAAGTTAAATTTCTCTCTTTTTTTCAAAAACCTCAATAGCATAAGATCAAATCATGTCTGCTATTTAATCCCTTTGGGAGGCGGGTATCCAACATAAAAATCCACCGACTTTCATGATTAAGTAGCTTTCTCCTATAGTCGCCTCCTCTCAATGGTTTAAAAACCTTCTCTATACCCTTGAATTTAAAAGCTGTCAAATTGCCCTTGTGGACTGTGGCAAAATGTCTAGATACCGCAGAGATACCAATGGTATTAGCGTTCACTGAATCGGACATGTGCTTGCGTATACGTTTTTTAAGTGGCCCCACTGTACAGCCTACGTACTGAATCTGGCATTGTTCACACTCTATCAGATATACCACATGATCACTATTACAGTTAATGAAAGTATTAATGTTAAAGCTATTACCATTGTGGAAAGATACAAAGGTATCATTCTTGCTAACAAAACTGCAGCATTTACATTTAGCGGCACCGCACTTAAAAAAACCTTTGACTTCTAACCACGTGGTAGATCTGACCGGCCATGCGGAGACAAATGTGCTAGGAGACAAAATACTCTGCAAAGTGGGAGCCTTTCTGGCAACAAATCTAACTGCATTCTTGCTCATGATTTCCTTCAATCTCAGATCTTGGTTCAGCAGAGGTAAGTATTTTTTTATGATATTTTTTATACTGTCAAATTGATCACTGAATTGCGTAGAGAAGGTAATAAAACAATTATCGTTGTCCCTCTGTTTAGATTTGTCGGTAAGGAGGTCTACTCTATTTACTCTATCAACTATATGCTCTGCTCTGTCTAATACCCACCCAGGATAATCTCGTGCTCTGAGTCTGTCTTTAACCCTTTGTGCCTCTTTTTTGTATGTAGCTGGGCTGGAACTATTTCTCTTAGTACGGATCAATTCTCCCACTGGAATATTTCTCAGAACATGTTTAGGATGGCAGGAAGATGCATTCAGTGTGTTATTAGTGGCCAGAGGTTTCCTAAATGGAGAAATACATACTCTGTTATCTTTGATGGAGAATTCAATGTCCAAAAACAAAAATTAATTTTTTGGACATTGAATTCTCCATCAAAGATAACAGAGTATGTATTTCTCCATTTAGGAAACCTCTGGCCACTAATAACACACTGAATGCATCTTCCTGCCATCCTAAACATGTTCTGAGAAATATTCCAGTGGGAGAATTGATCCGTACTAAGAGAAATAGTTCCAGCCCAGCTACATACAAAAAAGAGGCACAAAGGGTTAAAGACAGACTCAGAGCACGAGATTATCCTGGGTGGGTATTAGACAGAGCAGAGCATATAGTTGATAGAGTAAATAGAGTAGACCTCCTTGCCGACAAATCTAAACAGAGGGACAACGATAATTGTTTTATTACCTTCTCTACGCAATTCAGTGATCAATTTGACAGTATAAAAAATATCATAAAAAAATACTTACCTCTGCTGAACCAAGATCTGAGATTGAAGGAAATCATGAGCAAGAATGCAGTTAGATTTGTTGCCAGAAAGGCTCCCACTTTGCAGAGTATTTTGTCTCCTAGCACATTTGTCTCCGCATGGCCGGTCAGATCTACCACGTGGTTAGAAGTCAAAGGTTTTTTTAAGTGCGGTGCCGCTAAATGTAAATGCTGCAGTTTTGTTAGCAAGAATGATACCTTTGTATCTTTCCACAATGGTAATAGCTTTAACATTAATACTTTCATTAACTGTAATAGTGATCATGTGGTATATCTGATAGAGTGTGAACAATGCCAGATTCAGTACGTAGGCTGTACAGTGGGGCCACTTAAAAAACGTATACGCAAGCACATGTCCGATTCAGTGAACGCTAATACCATTGGTATCTCTGCGGTATCTAGACATTTTGCCACAGTCCACAAGGGCAATTTGACAGCTTTTAAATTCAAGGGTATAGAGAAGGTTTTTAAACCATTGAGAGGAGGCGACTATAGGAGAAAGCTACTTAATCATGAAAGTCGGTGGATTTTTATGTTGGATACCCGCCTCCCAAAGGGATTAAATAGCAGACATGATTTGATCTTATGCTATTGAGGTTTTTGAAAAAAAGAGAGAAATTTAACTTTTTTTTTTTTTTTTTTTGGCTGACAACTGCGAGACTAATACAACAGCACTTTACACTTCCATTGTATGAGCGTGGTTGATTTGTTGTTGTAGATCTCAACACTGATATTTCTGTCGCTCATTAATATTGATATGTGTTCTGTTTGAGCCTTACATATACGGGTAGGCCTCGGCTGACAACTGCGAGACATTATAATTTTTTTTTTTTTTTCTCTCTCTCTCTTCTTATACCTATGGGCAGTGTCCTTTTTATATGTCTTGCTTCCTATAATGTGTTTTGACAAACGAATGTGATTATCTACATCTATAAAGTGGGGTTTAATTGTGTCTATTGATTTTCATGTCCATTTATGGGGAAAAAAAAGAAAGAAAAAAAGATATGTATATTTATCTATATATAAGATTTTCATACCTAGATGTTAATTGATATATATATATTTTTTTCTGTATTTTATCTGGATGGATACCTATGTAATTTAAGGTTAGATAAATACTTCATGGTCTTTTTGTACTTTCCTCTTGTGAATTTGTGATTTTACCTGAGCAGTGTATACTCCCCTATATAATTAATTTATTGAGAACATGTGAGTTACTTCGCTGCTCAGGAAAAACATTTATAAATATCCTCTTAATCTTGTACTGACTATGACCTGAGGAAGGCGTTCCGCCGAAACGCGTAGTAGTATACATCTGCCATGCATCAGTGTGAACAAGCCGGTGTCTTTACTTGAGAAATGGATATATATTTTTAATCGAGTTGATATAAATAAAGAAGCATTTTTATTTATCCCTTTGGAGTCCAGCTGGATTTTTCCACTGCTTTCTTCTATTATCTTCTCGGCTTGCTGCCGTAATCCGTGCCGGACCAAAGGGGACTAACAGGAGGATATATTCAGGCTTGTCTCTGCAGTGGTGAGCGGTTTTGTTTGTTTTTTAAACTTAGATAATGGTATAATGCCTCAAGCATATGGAAAAATATTGGAATATACAATGAAAAATGCTACTTGCTAATTTGAACATGTGAATAATGAAATGCATACCTGCCATGAATATTAGGAAAAAGGAGATATTTAGCAATCGCATTGATCAATGTAACTGAGCCCCAAGACCTCGTCAAGGTATATCTCTATATTGGGGTCCCTAGCTCTGTGACCCTAACTGTGTGTCATCTCATTGCAATTAAAACCTGCTGTGGGTGGAGAGGGGTAATTAAGGACTTTCTTATATAGGAGATGGAAAAAACATGGCCGAAAGGGGCGGAGCTGTGTTCACATTCAGAAAAAAACTACATATAACTGAATAGGATAACTGAAGTGAGCACTAATATATATATATATATTATGAGTGCAAGCCAAAAAATACATACTATGTAAGGATAAGGCTGCACATCAAACTTAGATAATGGTATAATGCCTCAAGCATATGGAAAAATATTGGAATATACAATGAAAAATGCTACTTGCTAATTTGAACATGTGAATAATGAAATGCATACCTGCCATAAATATTAGGAAAAAGGAGATATTTAGCAATCGCATTGATCAATGTAACTGAGCCCCAAGACCTCGTCAAGGTATATCTCTATATTGGGGTCCCAGCTCTGTGACCCTAACTGTGTGTCATCTCATTGCAATTAAAAACTGCTGTGGGTGGAGAGGGGTAACTAAGGACTTTCTTATATAGGAGATGGAAAAAACATGGCCGAAAGGGGCGGAGCTGTGTTCACATTCAGAAAAAAACTACATATAACTGAATAGGATAACTGAAGTGAGCACTAATATATATATATATATATATATATTATGAGTGCAAGCCAAAAAATACATACTATGTAAGGATAAGGCTGCACATCAAACTTAGATAATGGTATAATGCCTCAAGCATATGGAAAAATATTGGAATATACAATGAAAAATGCTACTTGCTAATTTGAACATGTGAATAATGAAATGCATACCTGCCATGAATATTAGGAAAAAGGAGATATTTAGCAATCGCATTGATCAATGTAACTGAGCCCCAAGACCTCGTCAAGGTATATCTCTATATTGGGGTCCCTAGCTCTGTGACCCTAACTGTGTGTCATCTCATTGCAATTAAAAACTGCTGTGGGTGGAGAGGGGTAACTAAGGACTTTCTTATATAGGAGATGGATTTTCCACGAGGTCTTGGAGCTCAGTTACATTGATCAATGCGATTGCTAAATATCTCCTTTTTCTTAATATTCATGGCAGGTATGCATTTCATTATTCACATGTTCAAATTAGCAAGTAGCATTTTTCATTGTATATTCCAATATTTTTCCATATGCTTGAGGCATTATACCATTATCTAAGTTTGATGTGCAGCCTTATCCTTACATAGTATGTATTTTTTGGCTTGCACTCATAATATATATATATATATATATATATATTAGTGCTCACTTCAGTTATCCTATTCAATTATATGTAGTTTTTTTCTGAATGTGAACACAGCTCCGCCCCTTTCGGCCATGTTTTTTCCATCTCCTATATAAGAAAGTCCTTAATTACCCCTCTCCACCCACAGCAGGTTTTAATTGCAATGAGATGACACACAGTTAGGGTCACAGAGCTAGGGACCCCAATATAGAGATATACCTTGACGAGGTCTTGGGGCTCAGTTACATTGATCAATGCGATTGCTAAATATCTCCTTTTTCCTAATATTCATGGCAGGTATGCATTTCATTATTCACATGTTCAAATTAGCAAGTAGCATTTTTCATTGTATATTCCAATATTTTTCCATATGATTGAGGCATTATACCATTATCTAAGTTTGATGTGCAGCCTTATCCTCCTATAGTATGTAAGTTTTGGCTTGCACTCATAATATATATATATATTAGTGCTCACTTCAGTTATCCTATTCAGTTATATGTAGTTTTTTTCTGAATGTGAACACAGCTCCGCCCCTTTCGGCCATGTTTTTTCCATCTCCTATATAAGAAAGTCCTTAGTTACCCCTCTCCACCCACAGCACTTTTTAATTGCAATGAGATGACACACAGTTAGGGTCACAGAGCTGGGACACCAATATAGAGATATACCTTGACGAGGTCTTGGGGCTCAGTTACATTGATCAATGCGATTGCTAAATATCTCTTTTTTCCTAATATTCATGGCAGGTATGCATTTCATTATTCACATGTTCAAATTAGCAAGTAGCATTTTTCATTGTATATTCCAATATTTTTCCATATGCTTGAGGCATTATACCATTATCTAAGTTTGATGTGCAGCCTTATCCTTACATAGTATGTATTTTTTGGCTTGCACTCATAATATATATATATATTAGTGCTCACTTCAGTTATCCTATTCAATTCGCACTTACCTGGCAGGCTCAGGCCTCTATCGGACAAATTACTTGGTCCGACCATGCTCCGGTTTTTGTTCACCTTACTCCACCAAATAGGTCCCAGCGCCCTTGGACGTGGCGTCTCAACGACAATCTACTTTGAGACTCTACATGTTGCACAGAAATTAAGGACACAATTTCCGAATTCCTAGAGGTCCACACCTCAGATCAGACCCCCCTGCCAGTCCAGTGGGAGGCTCTTAAATGCGTACTCAGAGGCCTCCTAATCAAACACGGGTCTAGGCTTAAAAGGGAGAGAGAGTCCTTAATCACTTCACTGCTACAACGTATAGAAGTATTAGACCACTCCCACAAGCGATCTTTATCTTTTTCAACCTATGCGGATCTGGCGAGATCCAGGGAGGAACTCAGGAGTCTTTTGGATCAAAAATACCACAGACAAAATCTCAGACTTAAGGTACCGTCACACATAACGAGATCGCTAGCGAGATCGCTGCTGAGTCACCGTTTGGTGACGCAGTAGCGATCCCGTTAGCGATCTCGTTATGTGTGACATCTACCAGCGATCAGGCCCCTGCTGTGAGATCTCTAGTCGTTGCAGAATGGTCCAGGCCATTTTCTTCAAAGGTGATGACCTGCTGGGCAGTACACATCGCTGTGTTTGACACTGTTTGACAGGGTCACAGTGACTGCTGAGATCGTTATACAGGTCGCTACTGCGACCTGTATTGTTCCTGCATCGCTGGTAAGATCTGACTGTGTGACATCTCACCTGCGATCTCCCTGCGACTTACCAGCGATCCTTATCAGGTCACATCGTTTTCGGGATCGCTGGTAAGTCGTTGTGTGTGACTGGGCCTATAGGCGATATCTCTATGAACACTCAGATAAATGCGGACGGGCCCTAGCTAGATACTTACACCCAAGAAATGCACCAAACCAAGTCCCCAGGGTTAGAAATAACTCTTGTGGCTTCCTCCAGGACCCAGTTAAAATAACAGAAGCCTTTCGTGCCTTCTACCAAAACCTATATAACATCAAAGGCCAGTTCGGTGACATTCCCCCCGACTTCCTGGCTAGGAAAATTGACTATATCCTCCAGAACGCCCTCCCAACCATCCTCTCAGACTCTGCAGAAACTCTAGATTCTGACTTCACTGAAGACAAAATTGAATCAATTATTAAAAAAATCCCCTGTAGGTAAAAGTCCAGGCCCTGACTGCTTCCCTTCCACATTTTATAAAACCTTTGGAACTCAGCTGGTCCCCTTTCTAACAAAGGTATTTAACAGAGCATCTGAAGATTCCCCCTTTGCGACCCAGTCCCTTGAGGCACACATAAGAAGACCACTCAGAGGTGTCTAACTATCGTCCCATCTCCTTGATTAACGCTGATTTAAAACTCTTCTCTAAAGCTGGTGTCACACTAAACGACAACGACAACGACGTCGCTGTTACGTCACCATTTTCGGTGACGTAACAGCGACCTTGTAAGTCGCTGTTATGATCGCTGCTTAGCTGTCAAACACAGCAGAAGCAGCGATCATAAGGTCGCTGTGCTACATGTTCAGAGAGCAGGGAGCCGCGCTTAGCGCTGGCTCCTTGCTCTCCTGCAGCACACATCGGGTTAATTAACCCGATGTGTGCTGCAGCTACATGTCACAGTTCAGAGAGCAGGGAGCCGCGCTTAGCGCTGGCTCCTTGCTCTCCTGCAGCACACATCGGGTTAATTAACCCGATGTGTGCTGCAGCTACATGTCACAGTGCAGAGAGCAGGGAGCCGCGCGCACTGCTTAGCTCTGGCTCCTTGCTCTCCTTGCTACAGTATACATCGGGTTAATTACCCGATGCGTACTGCAGCCACATGTCACAGTGCAGGAGCCGGCACTGGCAGCAAGAGCGGAGGCTGGTAACCAGCGTAAACATCGGGTAACTAGGGAAAGGTCTTCCCTTGGTTACCCGATGTTTACGCTGGTTACAGCTTACCGCAGCTGCCAGTGCCGGCTCCTGATCGCTTCATTTCGTCGCTCTCTCGCTGTCACACACAGCGATGTGTGTGTCACAGCGGGAGAGTGACGACCAAAAAATGAAGCTGGACATTCAGCAACGACCGGCGACCTCACAGCAGGGGCCAGGTCGTTGCTGGATGTCACACACAGCGACAGCGACGGGACGTCGCTGCAACGTCACAGAAAATGGTGACGTAGCAGCGACGTCGTTGTCGTCGTCGTTATGTGTGACACCAGCTTAAGGCCTTAGCCAACAGGTTAGCTCCCTTGCTTCCAGGGGTAATTCACACGGACCAAGTAGGCTTTGTGGCGGGCCGAGAGGCTAGGGACAATACCTACAAGACTTTTCTTTTGCTGGCTCGGGCGAGGGCCAAGGCTTGTGATGCCCTGGACTAGTCAGGTCGTCCCAGGTAGTCCCATGCACACACACCCCCTCCCTAAAAAGGTGACAGCAGCCAAACTTCAAAACCTTGTCCCCTCCCTCCAGGTTTGATGTCCACACCAGGGGGGCGGAGCCAGGTGGTTGACCCCACCCTTTGAGGAGTTCACAGGCCTGGAGGCGGGAAACGCAGTAGTTGAGTGTAGATGATTAGTCTTGACAGTGGAGGAGAGAAGTCAAGTCCAAGGGCAGACCTGTGACCAGGCCTGCCATAGTCTACCAGGTGTCTGGTAGACTATGGCAGACACCTGGTAGACTATGGCAGGCCTGGTCTACCAGGTGTCTGGGTTGGAGCCCAGTCACCTCTGGCAAGGAGGCAGACGGTGGTGGCCGCCTGTAGGAGCGGGGATTACAGCCGGTGGAACCGTAGGAACCGGGGTCGGCCGGTGGCCCGCCGGTACCGAACCGGGGGAACCGATTGGAAACCGGAGCACCAGGAGAGGTACTCAGACCCAGTACGAAGCCCAGAACCAACAGGGCTCAGTCAAATCAACTGATTGAGGACTGGACTTAAGGACCTTTCCCACACAAGACCAGACTGAAGACAACAGCCCAACCATTAGAGTAAATCTACCGCCAAGGCATAGAGACCCAAAGGGCGAGCGTCTGCGGGCAAACAGGACTCTCCCGACACCCAGCAAGCCGGGGAGCGGACTACCGTTGCTTAGGCATAGGAGTCAAAACATTCACATAAAGAGGTGCAGGAGAAAGGCGGAAACCAGCAACCTGTTAAGGGAGAAGCTGCAGCCGGCTGTGGGCACCATTCATCACCCCGTTTGGTTTACCAGAGACTCCAGTGTATTGTGTCATAGTGAGTACACCAGTGCCTTCGGGCCGCGCACCATACCAGCACCCAGCACGCACCCATCCCCATGCCTCAGCACCTCCCTCGGGCCCCCGGGACCATCACTCCCCTACCCACGGAGGGGTCAACACCAAGCTGCGCAACACCGTCCCCGGGATGCCTAGTCAACGGCAGTGGTGGTGTCCATCCATTCACCACAACCCGTGGGTGGCGTCACAAACTTACATCCCTTACAAACCACCGCGGCCCCAGCCGTGGAACTCCCCACCGAAGTCCCTGCGTGTAGCACCAACCCCCTTGCAGAGCGACGTGACCCCCGGGTCTGTGAGGGGCTCGAGCCACCCACCGTACGAGCACGGATCCGAGCGGCTAGGCAGCTGGCCGAGCCCGCGGGGCGGTACACATCGACTCTTCTGGCGTCATGAACAGGATTGAACCCGTCCACTTACCTGTGGAAGTGCGCCTTCAAGTTATCGTTAGCGGCGTCCCGCTGAAAAATTGCAGAATCCGCCATCTTGTCACTATCCAGTGGCGCGAAGTTTCCCACCCAAGCCGTCTTCTCCAAGCAGAAAGGGCGCGAAAAGCGAAGCCCCACCCCCTGAGAGCAGAGCGGTGCAAAAAGCAAGTAGAGTGCCTTGAAAAGACCAAGGGGGGACGAAAAGAAGATGTCCGTACCTACTGGAGATGGCGAGGGGGCGTCAGCTGCGGGAGTGGCGGCGCCCGAAGACGGGAACGTGGCGGCCCTCGCTCCGGTCGCAAAAGCAGGGGAGGCCGTGGGTACAGCAGTCGCCCAGGTAATGCCAATCTCCTTGCCCTATGTGCCCGGTGCTACCTGGCTACCCCAGTACGATGGGAAGCCTGACGCCTTGCAGGTGTTCCGGAAAAAGATAAACCCGATCCTTGACTTGTATGCCATGACTGGCAGACAGCGTGTGACGGTTGTGCTAGGGCAGCTGACCGGCGCGGCCAAGCAGGAGACGGAGACCTGGGCAGACACGAACCGGGCCTCGGTGACCACTATCTTCGAAAAACTCCAGACCGCCTTTGAAACCCGCACCGAGGCTGAGTTGCGGATGCAGTTCTACCAATGCCGGCAACGGCCCGCGGACAGTATAAGAGACTATGCCTTGCGCCTGCAGACGGCTCTCCGGACGCTGAGGCGGGTGGACACCATCAGTGAGGCCGACAGCAACAAGACGCTAGTGGAGCAGTTTTTGCAGGGGCTGGGGTCTGTTGAAGATAGCAAACAGCTGCGGTTATGGACTTTGGAGCACGCCGACCTAGACTTTACCGTACTAAAGGAGCGGGCCATTAAGGCCCTGCAAGCACCAACCATTGGCGCTCCTGATTCGACCCCATAGCCGGTCGAAACCGCTCCCATTTCAGTAGCACCCCCTCCCTTGGCTCTACCGGCCCCTGCCGCACCCGTCGGGACAATAGAAGCGCTAGCATCGCAGGTCCGACGCATGAACGAAGATCTCACCCGGATCCTCGCCGCACTCCAGCTACCGACGAGAGTCAAGCCCCAGGAGTAGATCCAGCTCGCCGACAGCCCAGAAGACGTCCCTTGGATGCAGCGGAGGAAGAACACCGACCCGCGGTATGGGCCGCCTGTGTGCTACAGGTGCAACAAGCCTGGTCATTACTCTAGGCGATGCCCGTTAAACGAGCAACCCCACCATATAACTACTGAAGAACACCCACCATATAAAGGTTTGCAATGTATTATTACATTGCAAAATAATGCCGCCACACCATGACCAAATATCACCACATAGAGTCTGAATATAACCCCCGTCCTGTTACTGAGCAAAGGCCACTGCACCAAGACCAGTGGATTCACACCGCAAATCCCTAAAAAATTTGCAATATGTGAACTTGGCCTAAAGTAGGGATGTCCTTCTTCGTGCCCCTCACTACACACAATATACATTTTCACATCTGTCTCCCCCATTTAATGGTAAGGAGTAAGACTCTTTATAGTCTTAGGATCTATAGTAAAACTCTGCAAAGTACAGGGATAATACACACACACACACACACACACACACACTGATGGCACAGCAAAGGGGCAACACACACACAGTGATGGCACAGCACAGGGGCAACACACACAAAATATTGGCACAGGGGCAACACACACACACACACACACACACAGAGTGATGGCACAGCACAGGGCAGTTTTTCTGTAGTATTACAGGCAGACATTTGTACATTATAATACTCACCTGCTCCTGTGCTGTGAGAGATGATGATAGTGGCTCAGGCCTCTCTGCTGCACTTCCTGTGAGTCTTCCTGGCTGCTCCTCCTGTCCTCTGCTTTTTCTTTCTATTCCTTCTGTTCTCCGCTTCTCACTGTTTTTCTGCTCTTTGTTTGCTTTTCTCTCTTTTTTGTGGTCTCTACTCCTTCTTTTCCTTTTCATCATTTAATTTTCCCGCGTCTGCCCCCTCTCCTGATTGGCTGTTCTCCTCCTGGCATCTCTGCTGCCTGGCCACTCCCTCCTCTTCAGCACAGGCCGCGCACAGTGTGCAGTGTGGGCGCCTCTGAATCTCTGCGTTGGCCAGTCTGCAGCTATACAAACAGTGCCGGCTCCCAGCGGTGTTAATCAGCTGTTTGGTGACAGCACCGGGTGCATGATGCATGAAAGTGAAAACGCACACACTGCGGGCAGCCACCCCAGGCCCCTCCAGCCAGGGCTGCCACCAGGAATTTCCAGGCCCGATACTGACAAAATTTTCGGGCCCCCATCAGACTCCACCACAGCTCCGGCTCTACCCCTCGAACCTTCGGCAATAGAAAAAAGTTGTTTCCAGCATCACGTCCTAGAAAAGGTTAAAAAACAATTTTATTCCATAAGGTTAAAACCAACACTAGGTTGGATGGACGTCCACGAAGTATAAAACAATGTCTGACGCGTTTCACACCTAACAGAGGTTCTTAGTCTTAAGCGGGCTTTACACGCTGCGACATCGCTAGCCGATGCTAGCGATGTCGAGCGCGATAGCACCCGCCCCTATCGTTATGCCAATATTTGGTGATCGCTGCCGCAGCGAATATTATCGCTACAGCAGCGTCACACGCACTTACCTGGTCGGCGTCGTCGCTGTGACTGCCTAACAATCCCTCCCTCAAGGGGGAGGGACGTTCGGCATCATAGTGACATCACCGCGACGTCACTAAGCGGCCGGGCAATCAAAGTGGAGGGGCGGAGATGAGTGGGACGAACATCCCGCCCACCTCCTTCCTTCCTCATTGCTGGCGTGTGGCAGGTAAGGGGAGGTTCCTCGTTCCTGCAGCGTCACACGTAGCGATGTGTGCTGCCGCAGGGACGAGGATCAACTTCGCCCACGCGACAGCAGCGATATTTGAGAATGGTCCCCCATGTCAACGGGGAGCGATTTTGGACGTTTTTGCAACGATCCAAAATCACTCCTAGGAGTCACACACAATGAGATCGCTACAGCGGCGGGATGTGCGTCACAAAATCCGTGACCCCAACGAGATCGCTGTAGCGATCTCGTAGCGTGTAAATCCCGCTTTAGGCTATGTGCCCACGGGACTCTGTATCTGCGGATTTTTCTGCATCAAAATCCGCAGCTTTCCCCCGGAATCTGCACCTTTTCATAGGTGCGGATTTGACGCGGATTTTGTTGCGGATTTTGCGATATTTTTTAATTCAATTGAATAGGCAAAATCCCCACCAAAATCCGCAACAATAATTGACATGCTGCAGATTTTTCCGCACGAAAATCCGCACGAAATCAGCAGCGTGGGCACAGCATTTCCCAAATGCCTTAGAAATGGCTGGGGAGTAGCTGTGCTGCAGATTTCTGGAAAATCCGCGGCTTTTCCGCGAGAAATCTGCGGCAAAATCCGCGCATTTTCCGCAGCGTGGGCACATAGCCTTAGACATATCCTGTTCTATTTGCACAAGTTATGTAATAAAATTGGTTTTTAACCTCTTTTCTTGGCCATGATGCTTGGCCAACTTTTGTTCTATTGCCGGACTTTGCCTCTTTGAATATGGAGCTGACCTTAGCATACTGACTTCCAACCTTCCACAATCCACCATCACTCTAGGAAAATCTCCAATTCTGCAAACACCAATCAAACATTAACCGCTAGTCGTCATTTGGACTGCCCAAAAAAAGCTGCATGCACCATTTTTTGGGTCATTAAAATGACGAACCCCAGACAGAATCGTCAGCCATATGTGTATATCTAATATATAAAGCTGTGTATGGATAGATTATATTATATATATATATATATACCGTACATATACATACACTGTATGTGTGTCCGCTATAGGAACCCGCACCGTCTCATTTACAATCACGATATTTTGCACAGACACCTCATGTGACACAGGGAACATCATAGACTATTTTTTGAGGGGAAAATGTAACCCCGCGCTTTAGGCTGGGGCCACACAGGGCGCTACTGTGATCCTCGCATGACACTCGGCTTACGCTGGCAGCACAGCAGGAGCCGACTGTCATGCGAGTGTCACTGCGACTGAGCTCCGATCATGCGATCGGACCTCAGCTGCAGGGGACGGGCCGACACTCAGGAGGGGCGGGCCAGTGCTGCGGAGGGGAGGGAGGGATTTATCTCTCTCTCTCCTCCGTTGCCGGCTATTGCCATTCTTCTCGCACTGCACTCGCGGTACACCGGTGTAACGCGAGTGTAGTGCGATTCCTCTCTCGCCCAATACACTTGAATGGGTGCGAGAGAGTCTCACATAACAATCGCAGCATGCTGCAATTGTTTTCTCGGTCCGATTGGGGCCGAGAAAATAATCGCTCATATGTGCTGGCACATAGGCTAATGTTTGTCCGAGTGAAATACGATGTTTTATCGCATCCCACTTACTCCGATTTTCATGCTGTGTGTCTTAATAATAATAATTATAATAATTTTATTCATTTATATAGCACTATTAATTCCACAGCACTTTACATACATTAGCAACACTGTCCCCATTGGTGCTCACAATCTAGAGTCCCTATCTGAATGTCTTTGGAGTGTGGGAGGAAACCGAAGTACCCGGAGGAAACCTACACAAACACGGGGAGAACATACAAACTCCTTGCAGATGTTGTCCTTGATGGGACTTGAACCCAGGACCCAAGCACTGCAAGACTGCAATTCTAACCACTGAGCCACCGTGCCACCCTTACAGTTATTCTCCAAAAAACTTCCTTACATTAAAGTCAATGGAGCTAGTAGGTGAGGTCATTAATACGAGCTGTGATTGGTTATTATAGGCAACAAAGGACATTGCTAGTGTAAAGCTGGGTGCACACATAGCGTCGCAGCAGCGATCACGACAGGCGACCTGACCTTATCAGGATCGCTGCTGCGTCGTTACATGGTCGCTGGTGAGCTATCAAACAGGCAGATCTCACCAGCGACCAGTGACCAGCTCCCAGCCAGCAGCGACGCGTGGAAGCGATGCTGCGCTTGGTAACTAAGGTAAATATCGGATAACCATTACTCGATATTTACCTTGGTTACCAGCGCACACCGCTTAGCGCTGGCTCCCTGCACTCCTAGCCAGATTACACATCGGGTTAATAAGCAAACCTTTGCTTATTTACCCAATGTGTAGTCCGACTACGTGTTCAGGGAGCCGGGAGCCGGTGCTGGCAGCGTGAGAGCGGTGGTGCTAGTAACTAATGTAAATATCGGGTAACCAAGGAAAGGGCTTCCCTTGGTTACCCGATATTTACCGTGGTTACAGCTTACCGTAGGCTGCCAGAAGCTGGCTCCCTGCTCCCTGCTCGCTTCAGTTCATTGCTCTCTCGCTGTCACACACAGCAATGTGTGCTTCACAGCGGGAGAGCAACGAGCAACGAGCAAAAAATGAAGCAGGACATTCAGCAACGAGCAGCGACCTCACAGCAGGGGCCAGCTCATTGCTGGATGTCACACACAGCGACAGCGACGGAACGTCGCTGCTACGTCACAGAAAATGGTGACATAGCAGCGACGTCGTTGTCGCTATGTGTGAACTCAGCTTAAGAAGCTTCTGTGTGAGGAAATATGACACTGGTGGAGAGACAGACAGATAGGGAATGAGAGACAGAGACAGACAGATATGGAATGAGAGACAGAGACAGACAGGGAATGAGAGAGAGAGATAGGGAATGAGAGAGACAGACAGACAGGGAATGAGAGAGAGAGAGATAGGCAGGAAATGAGAGACAGAGACAGAAAGATAGGGAATGAGAGAGACAGAGACAGACAGACAGGAAATAAGAGACAAAGACAGACAGATAGGGAATGAGAGACAGAGACAGACAGATAGGGAATGAGAGACAGAGACAGACAGATAGGGAATGAGAGACAGACAGATAGGGAATGAGAGATAGAGACAGAGACTGACAGATATGGAATGAGAGACAGACAGATATGGAATGAGAGACAGAGACAGACAGGGAATGAGAGCAAGAGAGACAAAGACAGAGACAGATAGGGAATGAGAGAGAGATAGGGAATTAGAGAGAGATAGGGAATGAGAGAGACAGACAGATAGGGAATGAGAGAGACAGACAGACAGATAGGGAATGAGAGAGAGAGAGAGAGAGATAGATAGGGAATCAGAGACAGAGACAGACAGATAGGGAATGAGAGACAGAGACAGACAGATATGGAATGAGAGACAGAGACAGACAGGGAATGAGAGAGAGAGATAGGGAATGAGAGAGACAGACAGACAGGGAATGAGAGAGAGAGAGATAGGCAGGGAATGAGAGACAGAGACAGAAAGATAGGGAATGAGAGAGACAGAGACAGACAGACAGGAAATAAGAGACAAAGACAGACAGATAGGGAATGAGAGACAGAGACAGACAGATAGGGAATGAGAGACAGAGACAGACAGATAGGGAATGAGAGATAGAGACAGAGACTGACAGATATGGAATGAGAGACAGACAGATATGGAATGAGAGACAGAGACAGACAGGGAATGAGAGCAAGAGAGACAAAGACAGAGACAGATAGGGAATGAGAGAGATAGGGAATTAGAGAGAGATAGGGAATGAGAGAGACAGACAAATAGGGAATGAGAGAGACAGACAGACAGATAGGGAATGAGAGAGAGAGAGAGATAGATAGGGAATCAGAGACAGAGACAGACAGATAGGGAATGAGAGACAGAGACAGACAGATAGGGAATAAGAGAGACAGACAGACAGACAGGGAATGAGAAACAGACAGACAGATAGGGAATGAGAGACAGAGACAGACAGATAGGGAATGAGAGAGACAGACAGACAGACAGGGAATGAGAAACAGACAGACAGATAGGGAATGAGAGACAGAGACAGACAGATAGGGAATGAGAGACAGAGAAACAGAGACCGACAGATAGGGAATGAGAGACAGAGACAGACAGGGAATGAGAGAGAGAGATAGGGAATGAGACAGACAGACAGACAGGGAATGAAAGAGAGAGGGAGGCAGGGAATGAGAGACAGAAAGATAGGGAATGAGAGAGAGAGACAGAGACAGACAGATAAGGAATGAGAGACAGAGACAGACAGACAGGGAATGAGAGAGAGAGACAGAGACAGACAGACAGGGAATAAGAGACAGAGACTGACAGATAGGGAATGAGAGACAGACAGATATGGAATGAGACAGACAGAGACAGACATATAGGGAATGAGAGACAGAGACAGACAGATAGGGAATGAGAGAGACAGACAGACAGACAGACAGGGAATGAGAAACAGACAGACAGATAGGGAATGAGAGACAGAGACAGACAGATAGGGAATGAGAGAGACAGACAGACAGACAGGGAATGAGAAACAGACAGACAGATAGGGAATGAGAGACAGACAGATAGGGAATGAGAGACAGAGAAACAGAGACCGACAGGGAATGAGAGACAGAGACAGACAGGGAATGAGAGAGAGATAGGGAATGAGACAGACAGACAGACAGGGAATGAAAGAGAGAGGGAGGCAGGGAATGAGAGACAGAAAGATAGGGAATGAGAGAGACAGAGACAGACAGATAGGGAATGAGAGACAGAGACAGACAGACAGGGAATGAGAGAGAGAGACAGAGACAGACAGACAGGGAATAAGAGACAGAGACTGACAGATAGGGAATGAGAGACAGACAGATATGGAATGAGACAGACAGAGACAGACAGGGAATGAGAACGAGAGAGACAGAGACAGATAGGCAATGAGAGAGAGAGATAGGGAATGAGATAGACAGACAGCTAGGGAATGAGAGACAGAGACAGACAGCTAGGGAATGAGACAGACAGACAGATAGGGAATGAGACAGACAGACAGATAGGGGATGAGAGACAGAGACAGACAGATAGGGAATGAGAGAGAGAGACAGATAGAGAATGAGAGAGACAGGGAAAGAGACAGGGAATGAGAGACACAGGGAAAGAGACAGACAGAGACATCCAGACAGACAGACTACATGCACAGTTACATACACTATACATTACCCCATCTTGCAGTTTCTGATCAGTGAAGAGCAGGAGAGAAACCACGGGGACTTGCACGGAGGCTGCTGTGTGGCGCCCCTGACCTGGTCAGGCACCACTGAGTACTGCACCCATGCTGGGGACAGTACAACACAGGTAATCCAGAAGGCTGACCGGGGTGTGGAACACAGGCGCATAGTGATCAGGTCTCACACATGTACCCATGAGAGGACCCCTGGGGATCCCAGGAGGGGGAAAAGCCTTCACCTTCACTGGAATAGTGGAGGGGGCCAAAAGCCTCCATCTCCTCTCAAGGGGTGTGGTAAGAGAGTCTGGTTGCTAGGTGGCGTAGGCAGGCACAAAAGGGAAAAGAGAAGGAGGAGTAGAGTCTGCAGCAGAGTGTGGAGGAGTGAGGAGCAGGAAAGTGAAGCTCAGACAGGAGCAGCAGTGAAGGTCCCAGATGTGAGCCGGTTCAGTGCAGAGTCCAGGGAGCTCGAGTGAGGAGCAGATCCCGTGGGCTGCTGTAGTCTGACAGCGTCCGCGCAGTGGCTACCGACGGGGGAGAACGGTCAACTAGGAGTGCTACCCGAAATCCATCTTCAGCTAGAGAGAGAGCAACGGAGTGGGAAGTAAGGAGACTGCTAGAGAGTACCAGGCCCAAACGGGCGGCAGATCCCGAAGCGGAGATAGATCCAGCTTTCTTTTGCTAAACCTGCCGGTGTGGGGCTCTCAAAGCCCACGCCACAACGCCACAACACCACAAAAGCCGCAGCCACGTAGCCACAGTTAGGGCCCATAGGTCACAGGAGGCAAGCAGCTGGAGTGGCCTGGTCCAGGCGACAAGCAAACGGCAAACGAAGGGGAGAGAGGCTGCAGCATCTTCCCTGGGTGACCCCCATAGGGACTCAAAGTCGGGGTTACCCCAAACCACCAAGGGCTAAGGAAGGCGAGTTAGTAGTCACCCTCACAAGTCAGCCTGAAGGACACCTGGTTCCCACTTGGTTCATCCCAGCTACGCCCGGGTCACTCACCCTGCCATCAACTGTGAGTAAAAACCCTGAAAGACATCCTGCCTGTGTTGAGTCATTCTGCGCCTTGTAGTTCTACGCATCTACACAGGGCCCTGGGGCTTGCCTCACTCTCAGGAGGCTACTACAACTGGCTGCACCCACCATCAGCCCCAGGCATCCCTTAACCTGCAGTGGCGGTCCCCCACTGACCGCAAATCTGAGAGTGGCGTCACGACAAACTACAAAGAAGGTTTCCTACCTGTGACCAGACAGATCCATCTACGTGGAGTCCCTGAAGGTAATGCACCTGTCACAAACCACCGGGGGGGTCACTCAGAAATCCCCCGCGCTGGCTACCAGTACGTCACAATCGGGGGGTAACAAGTGGGGGTCACCCCTTCTTTATACCTCCCGACCGACAGACAGAGCACGTGACGCGCTCTCTAGCGCCCCTCTTATAGTCAGGCCAATTATGGAATTGCCCGACAATAAGCAAGGAGGCCGCTATACTACTTATGCCGATTATTGAAGGGTCCCCGGTGAGAGTAAGGTATATATTCCCCCGACCTCCGCGGGCGGAATATATAAAATCTCCCCGAATCTCACTGGCCTCCCCACAATAATCCTTGGCACAATTCGCTGCCACCAACCGATTTACGGTAACTATTAGCCGAACACACAGACGTGGGATTCAAGATCGAGATAACAGAACAGCCCAAGATTAATTATATAATTTAATCAGCCTAAAGCACACTAGAAACTACAATATATACAATAGGGAATCTACAGAATATACATATGTCAGAGTACAGTTACAATCAAAGCATGGGTTACAAACAGGCATACACAGTTCCAGCAGTTACCTTGTTGCGTCTGGCCACAGGGGGGCGCTGTAGACCAGGTTTCCAGGAACTCCCTCACAGGTCTTTCCCAACCAGGCCCCCGAGCAGAAGAACACTGGAAAATGGCCGAAGTAGGGTTATCAACCTGGACAAATCCAGGTCCCCTCCTACCTTCGTGACCTCAGAGGGAGCACTGCTCCACCCCTGGCTGGAGTTATGGACAAAATCCACAACATGGAATATGGCCATAACTTTGCCTGGGAGCGTCGTAGGCGGACGCCAATGCTCTCATTGTGACAGTTATGAATTTAGCTACAGAACGAGGGGACTCATGACCTGTCTGCCAGTTCCCCATTGGCTGATATCACGCCTGGGGCATTTCCCAATGTCCTGCTCCCATAAAAAGGGTGTGCCGGCATCGTCCGCATGCAGAGACACCATTTTTATGGTTGCCATATTTATCGGAAATATGGCTTGCGAGATATGAACCATTTTTTACTGGAGTCGTTCTGTCTGGCTATTTCCATAGCCTTGCTAACTAGCTAGCAGCTCCTACTACAGGGTGACGGCAGGGAGTCATCCTGTGTCCATTGTTCCCACACCACCTCATTTCCATATCACAGGACATGGCCATGGAGGTGTAAGTGGAACACTGAGAACAAGAAGGGAGGGGGCACTGCCAGGGAGTGATGAGGGATTATGACTGGAGTCATAATTCATCTTCATATCCCGGGATTTGCCTCACACCTCCCCCCTTTTGAGGGCGCTAGGGGGCAGCACACTCCGGTGTTCCCCCGTGCGCCCGTCCGCGACCTCTCCTTGTCGGGACAGCCCGTCTGCGTTACCGTGGTCACGGCCCCTTTTGTGGCGAATGGTGAAGTTGTATTGCTGGAGCGCAAGGCTCCATCGCAACAATCGCCCATTCGTCCCAGAGACGGTGTGCAACCAGCTGAGGGGATTGTGGTCCGTCTCCACGATGAAGTGGCGCCCGTATAGATAGGGTTGCAGACGCTGCAGGGCCCACACTATGGCCAGGCACTCCTTCTCCATCGTGGAATAGGCAACTTCCCTTGGTAACAGCTTCCTGCTCAGGTACAAGACTGGGTGCTCTTGGCTCGCAGAGTCCACCTGGCTGAGCACCGCACCGAGGCCGAAGTCACTGGCGTCGGTCTGTACTACAAACGGCCGCGTGAAGTCGGCTGCCTGTAGCACGGGCGGGCTGGACAGGGCGTCCTTTAGGGCCCGGAAGGCTGTCTCGCAGTCCATTGTCCAATCGACTGCAGAGGGCAGCTTCTTCTTGGTGAGGTCCGTCAAGGGCTTTGCCAGGCTACTATAGCATGGAACAAACCTCCTATAGTACCCAGCGGTCCCCAAGAAGGACATCACCTGCTTCTTGGTCCTGGGGGTGGGCCAGGATGCGATGGCTTCCACTTTCTCAGGCTCGGGCTTCAGTGTTCTCCCACCTACCCGGTGACCGAGGTACTGGACCTCGCTCATGGCCAGCTGACACTTTCCCGGCTTGATGGTCAAACCTGCCCGGTGGATCCGCCTGAGCACCTGTGCTAGATGCTCTAGGTGGTCCTCCCAGGTGGGACTGAAGACGGCAATGTCATCCAGGTACGCGGCCGCGTACCCTTCAAGTCCCTTGAGCAGGGTGTTGACCATCCGCTGGAAAGTGGCAGGGGCATTCTCATCCCGAATGGCATCACCGTGGACTCGTACAGTCCAAATGGGGTAATAAAGGCAGAGCGTTCCCTGGCCTTGCGAGTCAGGGGGATCTGCCAATATCCCCGGCTCAGATCCATGATGGTCAGGTACTGAGCCCCGGCCAACTGATCGAGCAGGTCATCGATGCGTGGCATTGGGTACGCATCGGCGACCGTGACCGCATTGAGCCCCCTGTAGTCCACGCAGAACCGAGTGGTTCGGTCCTTCTTAGGGACGAGGACTACAGGCGAGGCCCAAGCGCTGTTGGATGCCTGGATCACCCCCAGCTTCAGCATCTCGTCAATCTCCTGGCGCATGTGTTGCTGCACCTCCAGGGAGACCCGATATGCTGAACGCCGGATCGGGGGATGATCCCCAGTGTCCACGTGATGGACAGCCAAGTCAGTCCTTCCGGGCTGGTTGGTAAACAACCCCCGGAAGGGGAGGAGGGTGGCCCACAGCTGGGACCGTTGGTCTTCCAAGAGCTGGTGGCCAACCTCCACATCCTCAATGGATCCGCCTGCCCTAACCTGGGCTAGCATATCCAAGAGGGTTTCCGCTTCTCCCTCCTCGGGCAGGTTGCACACGGGGAGCGCACATGCCTCCCGCTCATGATGTGCCTTCATCATGTTCACATGGAAGGGCTTCCGCCTTCCACGGGCAGGGTCCAGGGTGACCAGGTACGTTACAGGGTTGAGCTGCTGGTACACGAGGTATGGGCCTTCCCAGGCTGCCTGAAGCTTGTCCTGTGGTACGGGGACCAGTACCCACACCTTTTGACCCACTTGGTAGGTCCTCTCACAAGCGTTCTGGTCGTACCAACGCTTCTGATCGGCCTGGGCTTGAGCCATATTGTCGTGTACCAGTTGCGTCAAGGCCTGCATTTTGTCCCGGAAGCGCATGACATACTCGATAACCGACACTCCAGGGGTGGCCAAATCCCCTTCCCAAGCCTCTTTCACCAGAGCCAGGGGGCCCCGCACACGTCGCCCGTACAGGAGCTCAAACGGTGAGAATCCTGTTGAGGCCTGTGGAACCTCCCGGTAAGCAAATAACAGGTGTGGGAGATACCGCTCCCAGTCACGCCCATGGGAGTCGACCAACATCTTAAGCATCTGCTTTAAGGTGCCATTGAACCGCTCGCACAGGCCATTAGTCTGTGGATGGTACGGGCTGGCCACCAGATGTCGCACCTGGACTTGCTTACAGAGGGCCTCCATCAGCTGGGACATGAATTGGGTCCCCCGGTCAGTGAGCATTTCCTGGGGAAAACCCACTCGGGAGAAAATCTCCAGCAATGCGGTGGCCACCTTGTCAGCCCGAATGGACGACAAGGCCACTGCTTCTGGGTACCGGGTGGCATAGTCCACTACCGTCAGTATGAAGCGTTTCCCGGAGCTGCTGGGGATGGCCAGCGGGCCGACCAGATCCACAGCCACCCTCCTGAAAGGCTCATCGATGATTGGCAGAGATACCAGTGGGGCTTTGGGGCGTGGCCCCGCCTTCCCCACTCTCTGACAGGTTTCACACGAACGGCAGTAGGCAGCCACATCGGCCCCCATTTTTGGCCAGTAGAAATGCTGGTTTAACCTGGCCTTGGTCTTAGCGATCCCTAGGTGTCCGGCCATCGGAATCTCATGTGCGATCCGCAACAACTCCGTCCGGAACGGATAGGGTACCACCAACTGTCGGTCCCTGGGCCACGCCTCCGGTGAACCCTGCTGGACCGTGGCCCGGTACAGCCGTCCTTGGTCCCAGACCACTCGCTCCGGGTCCGAGTCCGAGGGAGGCTGTGCCGCCTGCTCCTTAAGAGCTTTCAGGCTGTCGTCAGCTTCTAACGCTGCCTGAAACCCCTGACTAGATGTGGCCAGAATCGACGAGACGGTCACATCTTCAGTCAGTACCCCGGGACCTGTGTCCTGGCCTCCACCTGACTCGGCTGCCACTTGGTCAGAAGGGGAAGAGCTATCGGACCTCCGGGAGGCCCCTTGGCTTCCAGCACTCCCACTGCGGGTGACAGCGGCCACAGCCGCTGCGACCGTGGGTCGTGCCTGCTCCTCCTCCGTTCCTGACCAAGTCGCCGGTTCAGGCAGACCTACCTGGCTTCCTGACACCCCGGTTGTGGGGGAACCATGCACCGAGATCTTACCTGGGAGCACTTCCGCTCCTGGACCGGCCCCAATCTCACCTGCCTGTTCCCCTCCTGCAGCAACAGAACCCCGCTGTGAAATCTCTGGGGACCCCACATTTGCTGTGGTAGCCCCCACCCCACACACTGGTCCTCCCCCTGCAGCACCCTGCTCTCTGCTTATCCCTGCAGAGGGCAACAGATCCCAGCTCACAGGCTGGTTACTTGTAGAGGCATTGTCACACCTTTCTCTGACCCCCTCCCCTGTCACAGCTGCAGCTGAGTGTGTGTCTATGGTGTCTATGCAAGCAGAAATATCAGAGTTCACTCCCTCCTCCCTTACATCATTCATAGATAACACATTAACATTGTTAGGAGTCATGTCAGTACGGGCTGAAGGTTCAGCCCTTGGGGGGGGCCCAAACTGGGAGGTTATCTGCCCCAAATCTGTCCCAAGTAGCACGTTTGCAGGGATCCGATCAGTTACCCCCACCTCCCTCACCCCTCGCCCTGCGCCCCAGTCCACATAAATGTCAGCAACAGGCAGCGCCGGGTCAATGCCTCCAATCCCGGAGACAGCGAGGGTTTTTCCAGGGATCAAGTCTTGGGGGGACACCATCTCAGGCCGCACCAGAGTCACCTCCGAGGCGCTGTCTCGCAGTCCTATGGTCACAGACCGGCCGACGGTGACAGGTTGGAAGCTGTCCAGGGACCTACCACCACCCCCACCCACACAATACACCTTGGGCGGCCCTTGGGACGGGGACGGAGCCGGGGCCTTGGGACGCTGAGGGCACATGGCCTTGAAGTGTCCAGGTAGGTTGCACTGGTGGCACCGTCTTGGTTCCGCCACGGGCCTGGAGAGGGGAGTTGAGGGGGACACCCCCTGCAGTCTAGGGGCAGGTGGGGCAGTCGCCGAATTCATCTTACCCCCTCTCCAGGTGCTGCTGGTGGCCGCTCTCCTGGCCTCAGGGGCCCGGTTGTTGGTGTAGTCATCGGCAAGGGCAGCTGTAGCCGTGGACCCCTTTGGCTTCTGGTCTCGGATGAACTGGCGGAGATCCTCAGGGCAGTTCCACAAGAGTTGCTCCGTGATGAACAAGTCCAGGATCTCCGGTCCGGTGGAAAGCTGCAGGCCTTGGGTCCAGTGGTCGGCAGCTCGGGCAAGTGCCCGCCGGTGGTCAGCCCAGGAGTCCTTTGGTCCCTTCTGCAGGGTCCGGAACTTCTTGCGGTAGGACTCCGGAGTGAGGTTGTACTGTTGGATCAGGGCCCGCTTGATGGTGTCGTAGCCCTGATCTGCCTCAGCAGGCAAGTCCCCAAGGATATCCAGGGCCTTACCCCTTAAACGGGGGGTCAGGTATTTGGCCCACTGGTCCTTGTCCAGATGGTGCTGCAAGCAAGTCCGTTCAAAAGCAGTCAAGAAAGAGTCCAAGTCTCCATCCTTCTCCAGCACTGGGAAGTCCTCAACACGGACCTTTGGAAGTTTGGTGTCTCGAAGGTCACATGTGGCTGATGAGGGCCGGAGCTGAGCTAGCTGCAGCTGGTAGTCACGGTCTGCCTGTCGCTCTCGCTCTTCACGCGCTGCCTGCCGCTCTCGCTCCGCAGCCTCACGCTCTGCGTGCCGCTCCGCAGCCTCAGCGTCACGCGCTGCCTGCCGCTCTGCCCTGCGCTCTGCCAGGAGTTCCTTGTAGCCCTTCTGGTCTCCAGCCTGGAGAAGGGCCATAGCCATTTGAAGAAGGCTATCCGAGCCTCCCAGGCTCGGTGGAATGGCACGTGGTGATCTGCGGCACGCTGCAGAGCTAGGCGATTCACTGTCCCTTTCAGAGCGGAGGGCTGGCCTCTGGCTCGTTGAGGAACCTTGGGTGAGCTCTTCCTCATCTTGTCCAGCAGTGCCAGGTTGCGCAATGTCCTCGGCAGAACGGTTTTCTGGCGTCGAGCTCCTGGAGGACTCGTGGGCAACCTCCTCATTGCTGTCCACAGCACCGTCCTCCCTCTCTTCGGCTCCTGCCTTAGCATTGGCCAGTTGCATAGCTCTGCTCCTGGTGCCATCAGCCATTCTTGCAGACTTTTGGTCACTGACACAGAACTGACACCTGATGCCTCCACACACCTTACAGTATCTGCACTCTGACACTCTAGTGTTGAGCTAGTCTGAAGACCCCAGCAGCCACAGCTGCTGCAGGCAGTCTTTAGTGTCTGGGAGTATGGGTCTCACACTCACACACACTATTATCTCGATCCCACCGCTATGCCACCAATATGTCACAAACCACCGGGGGGGGTCACTCAGAAATCCCCCGCGCTGGCTACCAGTACGTCACAATCGGGGGGTAACAAGTGGGGGTCACCCCTCCTTTATACCTCCCGACCGACAGACAGAGCACGTGACGCGCTCTCTAGCGCCCCTCTTATAGTCAGGCCAATTATGGAATTGCCCGACAATAAGCAAGGAGGCCGCTATACTACTTATGCCGATTATTGAAGGGTCCCCGGTGAGAGTAAGGTATATATTCCCCCGACCTCCGCGGGCGGAATATATAAAATCTCCCCGAATCTCACTGGCCTCCCCACAATAATCCTTGGCACAATTCGCTGCCACCAACCGATTTACGGTAACTATTAGCCGAACACACAGACGTGGGATTCAAGATCGAGATAACAGAACAGCCCAAGATTAATTATATAATTTAATCAGCCTAAAGCACACTAGAAACTACAATATATACAATAGGGAATCTACAGAATATACATATGTCAGAGTACAGTTACAATCAAAGCATGGGTTACAAACAGGCATACACAGTTCCAGCAGTTACCTTGTTGCGTCTGGCCACAGGGGGGCGCTGTAGACCAGGTTTCCAGGAACTCCCTCACAGGTCTTTCCCAACCAGGCCCCCGAGCAGAAGAACACTGGAAAATGGCCGAAGTAGGGTTATCAACCTGGACAAATCCAGGTCCCCTCCTACCTTCGTGACCTCAGAGGGAGCACTGCTCCACCCCTGGCTGGAGTTATGGACAAAATCCACAACATGGAATATGGCCATAACTTTGCCTGGGAGCGTCGTAGGCGGACGCCAATGCTCTCATTGTGACAGTTATGAATTTAGCTACAGAACGAGGGGACTCATGACCTGTCTGCCAGTTCCCCATTGGCTGATATCACGCCTGGGGCATTTCCCAATGTCCTGCTCCCATAAAAAGGGTGTGCCGGCATCGTCCGCATGCAGAGACACCATTTTTATGGTTGCCATATTTATCGGAAATATGGCTTGCGAGATATGAACCATTTTTTACTGGAGTCGTTCTGTCTGGCTATTTCCATAGCCTTGCTAACTAGCTAGCAGCTCCTACTACAGGGTGACGGCAGGGAGTCATCCTGTGTCCATTGTTCCCACACCACCTCATTTCCATATCACAGGACATGGCCATGGAGGTGTAAGTGGAACACTGAGAACAAGAAGGGAGGGGGCACTGCCAGGGAGTGATGAGGGATTATGACTGGAGTCATAATTCATCTTCATATCCCGGGATTTGCCTCACAGCACCGACACAGCGTTTGCGGGGCTCCACATCTGGCGTCACGAACAGGATAAGGACTAGACCTGTTCAGACAGGTGACCATGTGCCTGGGCGGTCCGCTTGGAAAATTGGAAGCGCCGCCATATTGCCACCATGAAAAGCGCGCTGAAAAACAACAGCAGCCCGCGCTGGGAGAAGTTACCGCCCACGAAGAGGTGTGGCTACCCAGAGATCCCCTGCAGAGTTCTGACCTCGCTTGTGAAGAAAGCGGAAGCGTCCAGAGACGGCGGGAAGGACAGAGAGCCACAAGCCTGCTGCTGCAGAGAGAAGAAATGGAGTCCGGACGTGGATACCCAGAACCAGGCTCTGCTGCCTGGTGGTGCCGGGAGCTTGCTATCTTCTGCGATCAGCTGGAGGCCAGGATTATGCGACAGCTCAGTGAGGGACGCACGGAGCTTCTGGAGATGGCTGCGGCGGTTCGGACCTACGAAGAGGGAGCCGCGCGACGCATGCCAGATCGAGCGGCGACGACTCAGATCCCGATGGTGCCACCGATGGGTGAGTCCAGAGTTGCCCCGGCCAGCGCAAGTGCTCCGACCCCTGCTGCTACGACCGCGGTCCCAGAAGAGGCGCCTGGCGCGGCGACGCTGAGCGAGGCCGCAGCCACGCTAGGTGCGGCCCGCCAAATCCAGGCCGCCGCAGCGACACCCCGCCTGGCCCGCAAAGGTCCGACTGCCACGGCGATACTCATCCGTGCCGCAGGTGTGACGCTGACCCAGGCTGCCACCCTGCTGAGCCCAGTCCGCCAAGACCCCACCGCAGCAGCGACGCTCGTCCGAGCCGCAAGTGAGATGCTGAACCAGGCCGCAGCCCCGCCAGGTGCGGCCCGTCAAGCCCCGATCACTGCAGCGACGCCCAGCTCCACCTGCACGGACCCCATTGGGGATGCGACGCCAATTCAGACCGCGGCTGCAATGCCCAGTCCGGCCCGCCAAGAACTGGCCGCAACAGCGACGCAGATCCAGGCCGCCGCCACGCCAGGCTCGGCCCGCACAGACCAGGCCGCCGCCATGCCAGGCGCGGCCCGCCAAGACCAGGCCGCCGCAGCGATGCCCTGCGCGGCCCGCCAAGATAAGATGGCATCACCATTTACCCCGGCCTGCAAGGCCAGAGCAGACACCGCTCCCCAGTCCAAAGAGGTCCCTGCAAGGAAATCCCTGATAGGTGAAGACCCCGCGTACTGGCAGCTGAAGGCTGACATGGAGGCCAAGTTTCCACAGGAGATGGTGGACCAGTACATGCTCCCTCCGCACACCCCTAAGGCAAGCCCTGCGGCAACCACGCCGAAGAGTCCACCGCCTGGGCCAGCTGAGGAACACTCATCCCTAGCGCTGCCACGACCAGAGTGCAGCGAAGAACTAAGGGGGAGAGGAGGGCAAGAAGTTGAGGAGTTGCCCCCGGAGCCAGCAGCAGTGCTAGTCCCAGAGCCGGAGATGCTGCCATATTCCTGCTGGGACGAGGAAGACCTGACACCTCCTGCTGAAGAAGACCTGCCCAACCGCCCCACCTGGGAGCTTGTAAGCTGCACTTCGCAGAATCCAGCCCGCAAGACACAGCGCCGCAGTAGAACCCAGTCTTTCCCTGCACCGCCATCCCCAGAGCAGAGAGAAGTCACGGCCAGAGACCTACAAGAAAAACGGTTCCTGAGAAGAGCCAAAGCACAGATCAGAGGACCCCTGCGTCGAGGAATTGTCGAAGATTTCAGCCTCAAATCAGGGTACGGCTTTATAGTATCACCTGGTGTGAAGGAAGGGATTTTTGTCAATCGAAGGGATGTGAGAGCCCACCTGCCCAGAGGACACCCTGGAAGAAATTTGAAGATAGGAGACTCAGTGGAGTTCACTATGCATCAGGGAGAAAGAGGCTGGTATGCCCTAGATGTTGCACCATGTCCTAGAAGTCCTTGCAGAAGCCCTGCAGTCACAACAGAAGATGAAGACAGAGACACTGAAGAAGAAAGAAAATACAACGAACCCACAGACGAAGAAAGAGATCAAGAAACCAGCAGGTGCCGCAGCCCTACAGGCCCAAGCCCTGGTATGGAAGAGTAGAGGAATCTGCATAAAGTAAAGCATACAGCAAGTTAAAGTTTTGAAAAGTTGGAAGTTTTGCAACGTTTACGTTTAAGTATGTGCCCACATAAACTTGTGTGAGAAAACCATAAACCTTAAGGCTATGAACTGGCTATAGCCACAAACTCTCGCAGTGTAAATAGTTACACCAGAGGGCACCACCACCACCAGAGTCAGCCTGTTTAGGGGCTTGGCTCGTCTGCAACCAGGAGGAGCCCGTCCGTATATAGGGCCTTGGCTCGCCTGCGACCAGAGAGCATGCCTGTTTATGGGGCCTGGCTCTCCACCACAAAGAGGGTACCTGGTCAGCACCAACTGTGGAGGCCGCCTCTACATCCTGCCAGAAGAGGCTGAAGGCGCGGATCCACCAGGCCAGGTATACCCTGAAACCACCAGCCCATGAAAGCCGCCTCTACATCCTGCCAGAAGTGGCTGAAGGCGCGGCCAACGTGAGAGGGTTTTGGGTGGGTTAACGGACTTGTGGGTGGAGGGTGGTGATGTATGGTACCTGGTGCTTTTAAAAATGTTTTACATGTTTTAATGTTTTATGCATTTTAAAATGTTGTCTTGCAGCCCGAGGACGTGCTGGTGATAACTAAGGGGGAATGTGGCGCCCCTGACCTGGTCAGGCACCACTGAGTACTGCACCCATGCTGGGGACAGTACAACACAGGTAATCCAGAAGGCTGACCGGGGTGTGGAACACAGGCGCATAGTGATCAGGTCTCACACATGTACCCATGAGAGGACCCCTGGGGATCCCAGGAGGGGGAAAAGCCTTCACCTTCACTGGAATAGTGGAGGGGGCCAAAAGCCTCCATCTCCTCTCAAGGGGTGTGGTAAGAGAGTCTGGTTGCTAGGTGGCGTAGGCAGGCACAAAAGGGAAAAGAGAAGGAGGAGTAAACAGTCTAGAGTCTGCAGCAGAGTGTGGAGGAGTGAGGAGCAGGAAAGTGAAGCTCAGACAGGAGCAGCAGTGAAGGTCCCAGATGTGAGCCGGTTCAGTGCAGAGTCCAGGGAGCTCGAGTGAGGAGCAGATCCCGTGGGCTGCTGTAGTCTGACAGCGTCCGCGCAGTGGCTACCGACGGGGGAGAACGGTCAACTAGGAGTGCTACCCGAAATCCATCTTCAGCTAGAGAGAGAGCAACGGAGTGGGAAGTAAGGAGACTGCTAGAGAGTACCAGGCCCAAACGGGCGGCAGATCCCGAAGCAGGGATAGATCCAGCTTTCTTTTGCTAAACCTGCCGGTGTGGGGCTCTCAAAGCCCACGCCACAACACCACAAAAGCCGCAGCCACGTAGCCACAGTTAGGGCCCATAGGTCACAGGAGGCAAGCAGCTGGAGTGGCCTGGTCCAGGCGACAAGCAAACGGCAAACGAAGGGGAGAGAGGCTGCAGCATCTTCCCTGGGTGACCCCCATAGGGACTCAAAGTCGGGGTTACCCCAAACCACCAAGGGCTAAGGAAGGCGAGTTAGTAGTCACCCTCACAAGTCAGCCTGAAGGACACCTGGTTCCCACTTGGTTCATCCCAGCTACGCCCGGGTCACTCACCCTGCCATCAACTGTGAGTAAAAACCCTGAAAGACATCCTGCCTGTGTTGAGTCATTCTGCGCCTTGTAGTTCTACGCATCTACACAGGGCCCTGGGGCTTGCCTCACTCTCAGGAGGCTACTACAACTGGCTGCACCCACCATCAGCCCCAGGCATCCCTTAACCTGCAGTGGCGGTCCCCCACTGACCGCAAATCTGAGAGTGGCGTCACGACAAACTACAAAGAAGGTTTCCTACCTGTGACCAGACAGATCCATCTACGTGGAGTCCCTGAAGGTAATGCACCGACACAGCGTTTGCGGGGCTCCACAGCTGCAGCTGAACAGCAGGACCTAGATGTTCACTGGTCATGTGATCAGGCACATGATCAGTGAGATGACAGGTCCTTCACCGCAGCCTCCATAGTACATTTCCTGTCCTGCACCGATCACATACATCAGTGCAGAGTAGGAGAGACGGCAGCTCTCTATGAGCGACTCGGGCCCCCTGATTGCCCTAATGTCGGTCCCGCCCCCTGGGGCCCGGTGAGCTGAGGGATGAAAGGGAAGGAGCCTCGGCTGTCAGCTGTGGGCCCCCCCCCTCCTGCCTCCAGCTCACGGGCCCCGTAGCAGTGGCGTGGTCTGCCTCTATGGACGGTACGCCACTGTGAGGAGGCATACCATCAGGAGTTAAGCTGTTTAAGAACTCCATTGGATAGTTTGATGTTTCCTCTGCATTTGCAGTGTCTTGCTGAATTGAATCAATGCTGGTGTAGCTAAAATTCAGACTGAATTTGTGTAAGAACATTTTCATTGAGTTCAAGTGAATCTTGTTTGTTTGAGTCAGGATTGCATGACTTACAATTGGAGAAGATCGAACTTGTTCGATAAAGGCTCGTCAATCTCAAATTCAGTACAAGCCTTGGCAAGTTCAGCTCAGGCTTGGTAACACGAGCACTTTCCCCAAAAGTCATTAATGTTTGGCTTTGTTAGATTACTGATTGTGTTTTCATAAAATGCTTTTCTAATAACATGTTATGCTTCTGGATAGGATTGTGGTGCTGTATGATGAACGGGGGGATGTGTTTAATGAGTGGAGGGGGTGGGGACTTGGGACAAGCCAGAGAAGCTGCACACTTTTATTTCTTAACTTTATTTGGGGATGTTCCTGGAGCCAATCATAGTGCAGAAAACATCCACAAAGGTCAGACACAAGGGCTTGTGTCATTGAGCTTCCTGCTTGCGTAGGCGATCACCTTCTTCCTTCCATCTTGCACCTGGGATAGGACCACACCTAGGCCCACATTGCTGGCGTCAGTGTAAAGAATAAACGGGAGGCCATAGTCGGGATAGGCCAAGATTTCTTCCCCTGTCAGGGCCGACTTCAGCTGCTGGAAGGACTCCTCATGCTTCTCACCCCAGACAAATGGGGGTCCGGGGGCTCTGCCATTCTTGGTCTGTCCCACGAGGAGGTCTTGCATGGGTGCGGCCATCTTCGTGTATCCCTTGATAAAGCGACGGTAGTAGCCCACCAGGCCCAGTAACTGCCTCATCTCTTTTACTGTGGTAGGCTGCGGCCAACTCTGGATAACAGTGATTTTCTCTGGATCCGGGGCCACGCCCTCTGCGCTAACCTCATGCCCGAGGTACTGCACTTTGGGTTTCAGCAGGTGGCACTTGGAGGGCTTTAATTTCATCCCGTACTGGGAGAGGGCTGTGAACACTTCTGCTAAGTGCTCCAGATGGGCTTCATATGTCTTGGAATAAACTATCACATCTCCAGATACAGCAGCACAGTCTCGAAGTTGAGATGCCCCAAGCAACATTCCATGAGCCTCTGGAAGGTCCCCAGGGCATTGCACAGCCCAAACGGCATACTATTGAGCTCGCAGAGTCCCATTGGAGTAGCAAATGCAGTCTTCTCGCGGTTTTCTTTTGCAACCGCCACCTGCCAGTAGCCGCTAGTAAGGTGGAGGGTAGAGAAATAGCAGTCTTCAACACAGCCAGCAACTCTTCAATGCGAGGGAGAGGGTATGCGTCTTTATGCGTTATTTGATTAAACTTTCTGTAATCCACACACATTCTCATGGTACCATCCTTCTTCTTCACCAGCACCAACGGGGCTGCCCAGGGACTACAACTATCCCGGATGACCCCTGCCTCTTTCATGTTCCTCAACATATCTTTGGCGCATTGATAATATGCAGGTGGGATCGGCCTGTACCTCTCTTTAATGGGTGGATACGTACCTGTGGGGATATGGTGCTGAACTCCCTTAATCCTCCCAAAATCTAATGGGTGTTTAGTGAATAACTGCCTGTACTCCTGCACTACCCGATACACCCCTTCCTTGTGATGTGTGGGTGTAGAATCGGTGCCGATATGCAGTTCCCGGCACCACTCCTCTACCTGTCTGGGCGGAGTGTCACTACCTGGCTGTGATGCAGTGATGGTGGAAGTTGCTACATGAATAGTGTCTGTGTCCACAGAGAATAACTTAGCAATGGTGGCGTAGCGGGGCAGCCTGACCTCTTCCTCTCCGCAGTTCATCACTCTCACAGGCACTCTCCCTTTCTTGACATCAATGACCCCTCTGGCTGCCATCACTGTGGGCCAATGTTCTGAAGGCAAAGGCTCCACCACGGCTGGGTAATCCTGTCCCTGGGGACCTATTGCTGCCCGGCACCAAATCATAATTTCACTCCGCGGAGGCACCAATAGAGGTGCTACATCCATCACTCGTACGCCACCAATCTCTCCACCTGTCATGCTCACCTGTTGCCGCTGCAGGAGAGCCCGTATTTCACGTTGTAGAGCCCTTTGGCAGCCTCCTCCTGCAGTGGCAGACAATTGTTGCAACAAGTGTAGCACTTCACCCAGACAGTTCTCAATCATGTTGGTCCCGAGGACCACCTTTGGGTTACGGTCACTGGAATCATTCTGCACCACAATCTTTCCCTGACATTTCAACTCCGTTCGCCCCACAGTCAAAGTTACTTCCCTGAACCCCACCTGGGTCAGAGGGAGTCCATTGGCCGTGATGATGGTTAAGCTATCGTCCGGAGGGGCAAGTTCACAATCAGACCAATACTGTTGGTATAACGTGTAAGGCATAGTCGTTACCTGCGATCTGGTATCGAGAAGGGCTATGGTCAGGACACCGTCCACTGCCAGGGAGATGATGGGGTGACCTTCTACGTACTGATCCCGCCAATCAGCTGGGCCTTGAGGATCTACTCCTGAGGATTGGCCCTTGGCCTCAGGGGTTGCTCGTTTAACGGACACCGTCTGGAGTAGTGCCCGGTCTTATTACACTTGTAGCAGACAGGTGGTCCATACCGGGGATCTTTGTTCCTCCTCCGCTGCATCCAGCGGACGTCCTCCGGGCTGTCGGCGAGCTGTATCTTCTCGCGGGCTTGACTTTCGTCGGTAGCTGCAGAGCGGCGAGAATCCTGGCGACGTCATCACTCAGGCGCTGTACTTGCGACGACAGGTTCCCCAGAGCTCCGGTGGCTGCGGCAGGGACCGGCAGGGCCAACAAGGGTGGTGCTACTGAGACGGGTACAGTGTCAGCCGGCCAAGATGGCGGATCGGGGGCACCAGCATCCGGGGCACCAGCATCCGGTGCCTGTAGGTCCTTGATGGCCCGGTCTTTTAGGACTGCAAAGTTCAGATCGGCGTGTTCCAGAGACCACAGCCGCAGTTGTTTATGATCTTCGGCGGACCCCAGTCCCTGCAGGAACTGTTCTACTAGCATTTTGTTACTGTCAGTCTCATTAATGGGGTCCACCTGCCTCAGGGTACGCAAGGCCGTCTGGAGCCGCAAGGCATAGTCTCGGATACTGTCCGGCCGCTGCCGACAATTATAAAATTGCATCCGCAACTCCGCTTCTGTGCAGGTTTCAAAAGCGATCTGGAGCTTATCAAAAATGGCGGTTACCGAGGCCCGGTCCGCGTGTACCCAAGTCTCCACCTCCTGCTCGGCTGCACCGGTCAGCTGCCCTAGCACTACCGCTGCACGCTGCTTGCCAGTCATGGCATACAAATCAAGGATCGTGCATATTTTCTTCCGGGACACCTGCAAGGCATCAGGCTTCCCATCATACTGGGGTAGCCAGGCAGCACCGGGCACGTAGGGCAAGTAAATTGGCATTACCTGGGTGACCGTCGGAGCCGCCGCCTCTTCTGCTCTTTCAACCGGATTGGCTGCCGCCACAGTCCCATCGTCAGGCGTGTCTACGGGCGCCGCCACTCCTGCGGCCGGTCCCACTCTACCGTCGGGGTTAGGTGCGGACATCTTCCCGCTTTTCCCCCTTGGTCTTTTCGTGGTACTTCTGTAGCCGGCCGGTCAGTTTCGTTTTCCGACTTCCTGCTTTGTTTTTCGGCCGTGTTCCCAGGGGGCGGGGCTTCGTCTTCTCACTTCTTCTCACTTCTTCGTCTTCTCACTTTTCACTCTTTCGTCGGGGAAGAAGGCTCTGGGCGGGAAATTTTCATGCCCAAAATGGCGGCAAGATGGCGGATTCTGAAAACTTTACAACGGATCACCGCTGACTGTCCATACAAGGCGTCACTTCACTAGGTAAGTGAATGGGTAAGTATCCTGTTCGTGATGCCAGAAGTTGAGATGTGCCGCCCCGTGCTCGGCAGCCAAGCCGCTCGGATCCGGACCTTCAGTGGGTGGCTTGAGGGTCTCTGGACCCGGGGGTCTCGCGGTCACTTCAACCAAAAAAGGGGGTTGTTGTTTGAGGACGTAGATGTACGGCCGGAGCCGTGTTAAGTCCGTGATGCCACCCACGGTGTGTGGTGAGGGTGGACACCATTGCTGCAGTTATGGGGCACCTGGGGGAGATGTTAGGCAGCAAGTTGTTAACCCGTCCGTGGGCAGGGATGGTGGCCCCGGGACCCGTTGGGGTGCTTTGTGGTGCAGGGAGATGGGCAACCGTAGGGTGCTGATGTACTCACTATTAGTAAACACACGAGTCTCTGGTAAACCAAGGTGATGGTGGTCGGTGCCTGCAGCCGGCTGCAGTCTGGTCCCCCACCCGGCTGGTGGTCTCTATCTTTCTCCCGCACCTGTGTTTAATGGTGGACTGCCTGGGCCTGAAACTCCAGGAGTCCGCTCCCGGCTTGTTGACGCCTAAGTAGCCCTTGCCTGCAGACGCTGGCCCGTGGGATCTCTGACCCCTTGGCGATGGCCTTTTATCCCCCTCATTGGGCTGTTGTCTTCTTTCAGGACTTTGGGTGGGACAGAACCTCTAGTCCTGGCCTCAATCGGTTAATTATTATTATTATTATTATTTATTATTATAGCGCCATTTATTCCATGGCGCTTTACAAGTGAAAGAGGGTATACGTACAACAATCATTAACAGTACAAAACAGACTGGTACAGGAGGAGAGAGGACTCTGCCCGTGAGGGCTCACAGTCTGCAGGGAATGGGTGATGGTACAATAGGTGAGGACAGAGCTGGTTGCACAGTGGTCTACTGGACTGAGGGCTATTGTAGGTTGTAGGCTTGTTGGAAGAGGTGGGTCTTGAGGTTCCTCTTGAAGCTTTCCACGGTAGGGGAGAGTCTGATGTGCTAAGGTAGAGCGTTCCAGAGTATGGGGGATGCACGGGAGAAATCTTGTACGCGATTGTGGGAAGAGGAGATGAGAGAGGAGCAGAGAAGGAGATCTTGTGAGGATCTGAGGTTGCGTGCAGGTAGGTCGCGGGAGACTAGGTCACAGATGTAGGGAGGAGACAGGTTGTGCATGGCTTTGTATGTCATGGTTAGTGTTTTGAACTGGAGTCGTTGGGTGATGGGAAGCCAGTGAAGGGATTGGCAGAGTGGCGAGGCTGGGGAATAGTGAGGGGAGAGATTGATTAAGCGGGCCTCAGAGTTTAGGATAGATTGGAGGGGTGCAAGAGTGTTGGAAGGGAGGCCAGAGAGCAGGAGGTTGCAGTAGTCGAGGCGGGAGATAATGAGGGCATGCACTAATGTTTTTGCTTATTCTTGGTTAAGGAAAGCACGGATTCGGGAGATGTTTTTGAGTTGTAATCGGCATGAGTTGCAGAGGGCTTGGATGTGTGGCTTGAAGGATAGAGCAGAGTCGAGGGTCATGCCAAGGCAACAAGCTTGTGAGACTGGGGAGAGTAAGCAACCATCGAATTTGATGGAAAGGCTTGTTGGAGGAGATGAGCGAGGAGGAGGAAAGACAATGAGCTCTGTTTTGTCCATGTTAAGTTTTAGGAATCGCGCAGAGAAGAAGGATGAAAGAGCAGACAGACATTGTGGAATTTTGGTTAGTAGGGAGGTAATGTTGGGGCCAGAGAGGTAGATCTGTGTGTCATCAGCATAGAGATGATACTGGAAGCCGTAGGACTCTATGAGCTGTCCCAGGCCGAAGGTGTAGATGGAGAACAGCAGGGGTCCAAGAACTGAGCCTTGGGGGACACCGACAGATAGGGGGCGAGATGAGGAAGTGGTGTGAGAATGGGAGACGCTGAAAATTCGGTCGTTAGGTATGAAGAAATCCAAGATAGGGCTAAGTCTGTGATGCCCAGAGATGAGAGAATCTGTAGTAGGAGGGAATGGTCTACTATGTCGAAGGCAGAGGACAGGTCCAGGAGGAGGAGGATAGAGTGGTGTCGCTTGGCTTTAATTAACCAAGTTCAGTAGTTTCTGGACCTGGCTTCAGGGTTGTGCCCTTTTGTGCTCCGGTTTCCGAGTCGGTTCCCTGGGTCGGTACCGGCGGGCCACTACCCTGTTCCGGTCCACCACGGTTCTACCGAGCCGTCTTCCCGGCTCCTGCAGATGGAGACCATCGTCTGCCTCCTAGCCAAAGGTACCAGGGCTGGCACCTGTTCAATTTGGTTTTCTCCTGCTCTGCTGGAGCTGCACACAGCTCCAGCCCATACCTCTTTCCAACTTCCACGTGACACAAGAACTAACTTTTCCCGCCTCAGGCTGTCTGAGACTCCTCGGTGGTCGTCTTCCAACCGCCTGGTTCCGCCCCCTGGTGTGTCCATCAAGCCCTGAGGCGGTGACTAGGGTTTAAATATTTGGCTGTGTGTTACCTATGAGGGACAGGTGTTATGCAGTGCCTTATCTGTGACTACCTGGCCTGGCCAGGGCGTCACATATACAATAAATATGTATACAAAGTGAGCTGTCTATACAAATATAATACTGTTAGGGCCAAGTGGACGGGCAGACCCAGGAGGTGGATCCACTGGGCTGAACACCTCACCGAGGGCAAGGTGCCCGGTAGCCGGAGCACTACGGGTAGCAGGGCAGTCCGTTCAGAGGAGTGGAGTGAAGAAGTCCCTGGGACCACGGGATCTCTGAAGGTAGTCCGGGTGACGGAGCTCAGGTTCGGAGGCCGAGATGACGTCAGGCAGAGTCCGGAACCAACGGAGCGAGAAGGTGGGTCACCACAGGGATCGGAGATGGTAGGAACTGACGGGATGGCAGACAGTCACCGTTCGGGGTTCGGGTATCGTCAGGACCGGTTGGCGAGGCAGGAGCGGCTCTACGAGAGAGATAGGTAAGTATACCACAAGACACAAGGAGACCTGACTCCTAGCTTAGCAAAACACGAAGAACAGGCCCCGCCCACTTGGAAAGGATCCCCCTATATACCCTGTACCTGATTCTTCAATATCCTGTTGGAGGACACTGGCCCCTTAAGAGAGGGTCAATGACCGCGCGCGCGCCCTAATGCGCATGCGCGAGGCCCGGGTGCCAGAAGCCAGAGCAGGGAGCGGTGCACAGGAGGCAGGAGTGCCGGGCTGGAGCAGAGTTGCTGACGGGCGCCGGGAGCGGGGACCGGGCTGCCTGGGGACCGCAGGTCATGGGGCATGGAGGCTGTGGAGCGGGGGACGCCTGGCAGAGAAGCCGGGGAGCGTGGCAGGGGAGCCGGGGAGCGTGGCAGGGGAGCCGGGGAGCGTGGCAGGGGAGCCGGGGAGCGTGACAAATACTATTTCACATAAAGTGCTTTGTCATAGTGCATGTACATATTAATTTGATTATATCATACCATTGTATTGCATATATTCCAATAATTGCACATTAGTGATCATATATTGTCCCATATGAAGTGCCTATGTATATTCACTTGGTTATATCACATATATATTGCACATATTCCCATCATTGCACATTGCTGATTTTAAACCATCCCACATGTTGTTCATCCAAATATCATATGCCTAAATTGATCCCAAGGTGGCTCAAAGTAAGTTTATATATAATGCCCTTATAGTGTTAGGGATGTGATTATCATTATTATGAGTATATAGGAGTTACATGGAGATATCCATAAAGAACAAGATTTAAGATGTTGTTTGAACTGTACCCCACATATCTCTTGGCATAAGACTCAGACAGACAGTCTGGGCTATTCTTGTGACAAGTGAATAATGCTGACATTGCTTAATATAAATGAGGAACCAAGCACATTACAGTAAATTGTATATCACAGAATAAGCTGTTCTACTTTATCCAATAGGAGAAGTGTTACGTATTCTTGGCACCTAGCCAATAAGGTTATATATATTTGTAACACTTCCGGAAATAAATCAGTCTTACTTTCTATTCATATCTGAGTACGTCTCTCTGGTGTGAGCGAAAGAGAGGGTAATGCATGCTACCACGAGTGACTCATAATTTGGACTGCAGACAGTTTAAGAGGGATGCATGATTAGATTGCATCAACCTAAATTACGGCCTTATCAATAGTTACAGGTTATATTGTCATTAGGAAACCATAACGGAGCTGTGCATATGTCTTGCATCATCTATAGGACTACTGTGGTGATAGAAAGCCTCATAAATCAATTGTATGACTTCCAACCTTCCTAGATAGTATGGAGCAATTCACCCCAAGGTATAGTCACCTGTGTAAGTCATAGCTGGTCCTTGGTAACTCTGCCCTGCACCTCAACGCGTTTTGCCGGAGCTTCGTCCGAAGGTGTAGGGACAGTGAAACTGGTGTGACGCCCTGGCCTATCTGGTCGTCACAGGGTATTGTGCAATCTGCCCTTCTGCATGATATCCAACTCTTTCCCCTACTGGGAACGACACCAGTACCAGTTAGAAGTTGAGATCACCACCCGAAATCGACAATGACGGGAGCTTGCCGCCCGCACCAGGGAGGAGAAGGAGCAAGTGAGGAGCGCTGCTTCACGAGTTAGAGGGCCATGGTGCCGTGGTCTCGTGGATCGGTTTGACCCTGACCAAGGGTGGGGATGCATCCGAGAAGCAGGCCTCACGGCTGGGGTATTTGTGTCCAGGCATGATGTGGCACAGCACCTCCCCTGGGGGCACCCCGAGTGCAATCTCCAAACTGAAGATTTGGTCACCTACACCCGGCATTGCGGAGAGCGGGGCTGGTATGCCCTAGAGGTGACAAAGCATGTGATGCTGGAAGAGGAGTTTGTGCCGGTGTCGGTGGTGCGTAGTCGCAAAGAGGCGTGGCTACGAGACCCGGTGTGTAAAGATGTTTAAATGTACCAGACGTTTAATAATGCCATAGAACTGTTAGGTATCGGTGTTTTCGTTTATTGTTTTCCACAGTTTGTGGTGCCTTAATCAACCAGGTTATAATGAAAAGAGAGAAAGCTACCAGATTTGCGAGAAGATTGCTAAAATGTGTACACCCGATACATGGACTTTGTTAGGTTTTGATATTGAGTAAACATGGACCACGGTCACAGGACTGGCGTGACCAACACAAACTTGTGTATTGTAAATAGTTGCACCTCCTGTGCCCACCAGAGTCGTCTAATACAACACCCGGGACCTTAACCTGGTAACGGACCTACCATAGGTATGCAGAGGGTCAGGTTGTTTGGGTGGCGGGTTAACAGGATCCGAGACTTTGGGACTGGACTGTCGTGAGTAGAGGCTGCAACGGAGCAGGTTGAGTCTCCGCTACCACCAAAACCAGTAGTGTCCCACCGTTGAGGAGATCAACTCTTTATAAGTTTCAATGAAGAAAAAACAAAAAGCCAGCACCAAATGTGCACTACAGCACTAAACATTCCAAACTGTACTTATTATAAAAAAATTTTTGAGATTTTTGGCAAAAAATTGCAATTTCTTGAGCTGCTTCGCCACGTCAAGGCAAATCTCATTTGAAGCAGTCCTACACTAAAATATTTTTATAAAATGTGCCATACGGCCTCACATATGAATAGTAGAACTGCTCTTAGCAGCACTCACCTGGTCTATTTCAATCCCGTACCCATGACTGAGTCATGGCTGTGGGCGGGACAGGTCCAAGCAAATGCTGCATGAAGTAGATAGCCTGTGGACAAAGCCTGATGACTTAATGTGAACAGTCACCAACCGCCAAAATCCAGACAGATGGAATACATCCCAAATTGGGGTGCATAGCAAGGTGGAGGTCAACCACCGACCAATTCAATGAAGAAAAAACAAAAAGCCAGCACCAAATGTGCACTACAGCACTAAACATTCTGCTTCAAATGAGATTTGCCGTGACGTGGCGAAGCAGCTCAAGAAATTGCAATTTTTTGCCAAAAATCTCAAAAAATTTTTTATAATAAGTACAGTTTGGAATGTTTAGTGCTGTAGTGCACATTTGGTGCTGGCTTTTTGTTTTTTCTTCATTGAATTGGTCGGTGGTTGACCTCCACCTTGCTATGCACCCCAATTTGGGATGTATTCCATCTGTCTGGATTTTGGCGGTTGGTGACTGTTCACATTAAGTCATCAGGCTTTGTCCACAGGCTATTTACTTCATGCAGCATTTGCTTGGACCTGTCCCGCCCACAGCCATGACTCAGTCATGGGTACGGGATTGAAATAGACCAGGTGAGTGCTGCTAAGAGCAGTTCTACTATTCATATGTGAGGCCGTATGGCACATTTTATAAAAATATTTTAGTGTAGGACTGCTTCAAATGAGATTTGCCGTGACGTGGCGAAGCAGCTCAAGAAATTGCAATTTTTTTGCCAAAAATCTCAAAAAATTTTTTTATAATAAGTACAGTTTGGAATGTTTAGTGCTGTAGTGCACATTTGGTGCTGGCTTTTTGTTTTTTCTTCATTGAATTGGTCGGTGGTTGACCTCCACCTTGCTATGCACCCCAATTTGGGATGTATTCCATCTGTCTGGATTTTGGCGGTTGGTGACTGTTCACATTAAGTCATCAGGCTTTGTCCACAGGCTATTTACTTCATGCAGTATTTGCTTGGACCTGTCCCGCCCACAGCCATGACTCAGTCATGGGTACGGGATTGAAATAGACCAGGTGAGTGCTGCTAAGAGCAGTTCTACTATTCATATGTGAGGCCGTATGGCACATTTTATAAAAATATTTTAGTGTAGGACTGCTTCAAATGAGATTTGCCGTGACGTGGCGAAGCAGCTCAAGAAATTGCAATTTTTTGCCAAAAATCTCAAAATTTTTTTTTATAATAAGTACAGTTTGGAATGTTTAGTGCTGTAGTGCACATTTGGTGCTGGCTTTTTGTTTTTTCTTCATTGAATTGGTCGGTGGTTGACCTCCACCTTGCTATGCACCCCAATTTGGGATGTATTCCATCTGTCTGGATTTTGGCGGTTGGTGACTGTTCACATTAAGTCATCAGGCTTTGTCCACAGGCTATTTACTTCATGCAGCATTTGCTTGGACCTGTCCCGCCCACAGCCATGACTCAGTCATGGGTACGGGATTGAAATAGACCAGGTGAGTGCTGCTAAGAGCAGTTCTACTATTCATATGTGAGGCCGTATGGCACATTTTATAAAAATATTTTAGTGTAGGACTGCTTCAAATGAGATTTGCCGTGACGTGGCGAAGCAGCTCAAGAAATTGCAATTTTTTGCCAAAAATCTCAAAATTTTTTTTTTTATAATAAGTACAGTTTGGAATGTTTAGTGCTGTAGTGCACATTTGGTGCTGGCTTTTTGTTTTTTCTTCTTTATAAGTTTCAGTAATGTTTAAGTGCATGCCTCCCTAATGAGGGACGTATTATGTAAATAAAGGATTTTTTTTTCTATTTTCTATTTCTACAGTTTAAAAAAATAAAAATAAACCTCTGATGTCCTGTAGCTCGAGGATGAGCTACATTTAACCAAGGGGGAATGTGATGCCCTGGCCTATCAGGTCGTCACAGGGTATTGTGCAATCTGCCCTTCTGAATGATATCCAACTCCTCCTTGGTTACGGGTCCCTGACATTTGGTGTTGCCAAGAACAAGCTAATTAAAATCCTAGGAACACTCTGCACCACACCCACCAGACACACCAGTGGCTGACCTGAAGGAAATAGGGTCGCCCACTTGGGGGGTTGGTTAAGGGAGGGTCAGGAGTGTTAGGAGACAGTTAGTGGGTTGAGAAGTGACCCTCGAGAGGAGAGGTCAGGAGCTCGGCTCCTCAGTACTACTAAGTGGCTGATGTTGGTCTGGCCTGGTAGGAGCTGAACCCCAGTCGCAGGGGATCATGACAAGGGGCACGGACTGTCGAGGAGGACAGCCGGTGGCCTTGTGCCATCACCAGGCAGGGGCCAGGGTACAACGGGGTACCTGGACCCTAGGTCAGGAAGAAGCTTCTGGCATCCTGACAATTTACCCGACGAGAACGGAGCCTTCAAGATCCGTTCTCCACCTGCTCCAAAATTGGGGTACTAGCGCAACGAGGGGGATAGGACTTTCCCACTACATTGTCCAGAAAATCCCAAGCGTGAACCCTGAGAGTAAACGCCTCCAGTTAGCCATACTGGGGAGCGGGACCCGATTAGTTTCAGACTAAAGGGACCAACTAGGAAACGAGGTGCCAAGGCAAAGGTTACAGACTAACAAGCAACACCAATGGGCACGGGATCCAGACGTGCTCCCACCAAGTGACAGTGGTGTCCAGAACTTTGGTTTACGTTGCCGGTGTCAGTGTTATTGGACTGAGTGAGTACAGAAACGACCCAACGGTATCTCCCTGCCTCCCTCACTGAGTCCCAGGGCAATCCCCCATACCCGTGGAGGGGTTAAACACCTGGCTGCCCACAACATCGTCACCGGGCACTCCCAACTGCAGCGGTGGTACTCCACCTTACCATGCACCACGGGTTGCGTCACGAACTGTCCTTACAATCCCCTGTAAATAACCCCCTTTTATTCTGAGTGGCCACGCGATCCTGACCCTTGGGTCCGGAGATCCCCCAGGAGCCACAGCGGGTCTGGATCCGAGCAGCGGCGGCAGGCTGGCACCTTAAATGCCTTCCCAATTGTGCACACCTGTACCTTTCCTTGCACGCCAACCAACCGCCACCGCACTTTCCGCCGCCACGGCCGGCGTCCTAGAAGCCCATATCATGCATGCAATCGAAATCGATCTCCTATTTTATGCCAGGCACAGCAGAGAAGGAGATCGCGGACTGGCCAGCGCGTGCACATACAGTGCATCCCCGTCCACCATATCAAATAAAGACCCCGTCACACGCTACGATATATCTAACGTTATATCGTGGGGGTCATGAAATTTGTGACACACATTCGGCATCGTTAGAGATGTCGTAGCGTGTGACACCTCCAAACGACTGTTAACGAGCAAAAATACTCACCTTATTGTTGCTCGTTGACACGTCGTTCATTTTCATAATGTCGTTCCTCCTTCTGCACGCCGGTTGTTCGTCGTTCCTGAGGCAGCACACATCGCTACGTGTGACACCTCGGGAAGGAGGAACACAGCTTACCTGCGTCCCGCCGGCAATGCAGAAGGAAGGAGGTGGGCGGGATGTTACGTCCCGCTCATCTCCGCCCCTCCGCTTCTATTGGGCGGCCGCTGTGTGACGTCGCTGTGATGCCGAACATCCCTCCCCCTTCAGGAAGAGGATGTTCACCGCCCACAGCGACGTCGTTAGGGAGGTAAGTACGTGTGACGGGGATTAACGACATTGTGCGCCACGGGCATCAAATTGCTCATTTGCTCATGCGATCGCATGATATATCGTACCGTGTGACGCCGCCTTAAGGGCAAACGTAAGCGCAACCATTACATATCAAATTTCCACATATACATTATTCTATCCTTCCATAAATGAGTGAACAGACTGTATATATGGCAATTTAGAGTAACATCAATTCTTCAAATTTTTCCATAGATAACTTGTTATTTCTGTGTTCCTTGCATATTCTTAGGCGGGCTTTGCACACTATGACATCGCAGGTGCGATGTCGGTGGGGTCAAATTGAAAGTGGCGCACATCCAGCATCGCATGCGACATCGCAGTGTGTAAAGCCTAGATGATACGATTAACGAGCGCAAAAGCGTCGTAATCGTATCATCGGTGCAGCGTCGGCATAATCCATAATTACGCTGACGCGACGGTCTGATGTTGCTCCTCGCTCCTGCGGCAGCACACATCGCTGTGTGTGAAGTCGCAGGAGCGAGGAACATCTCCTACCGGCGTCACCGCGGCTTCCGTAGGTTATGCAGAAGGAAGGAGGTGGGCGGGATGTTTACTTCCTGCTCATCTCCGCCCCTCCGCTCCTATTGGCCGCCTGCCGTGAGACGTCGCAGTGACGCCGCACGACCCGCCCCCTTAATAAGGAGGCGGGTCGCCGGCCAGAGTGACGGTCGCAGGGCAGGTGAGTGCATGTGAAGCCTGCGTAGCGATAATTTTCGCTACGCCAGATTTCACAAGATATTGTACCTGCGACGGGGGAGGGGACTATCACATGCGACATCGCAGCATCGGCTTGCGATGTCGCAATGTGCAAAGCCCGCCTTAGGCTTTTCAGTGGAGCCCATTCATCCAATTCCAGCTGATTGTGTAAACTTATAGCAAAAAGGGGATAAAGGATGCCGGTTTTAGGGTCCTGTGATAAATGCATATAATATTAAAATCATAAATTTAAAACAGTGGCAATGTATACAGGATATGTGTCATCCCCCATGTCATGAACTACCTATATTTCAAAAAAGGTTTGAAACTGTCTGTTTTAGGTGTTCCCTTTCTACTGAAAAGACTGTTGATCCGGTGACCTCGTTGTCTTTCCTGGGGATTGAAATTGATTCCATCGGTATGTTTTTTTGCCTCCCACAGGATAAGATTGCTGAGCTTTTGGAGCTCATCCAAGGCTTTTGTTCTGCCCGCAATGTCATCCTCTAGCAAATGCAGTCCTTGCTCAGGCTCTTAGTTTTTGCTTGCCATGTCATGCCCATGGGTAGCCTTTTCTCCAGGAGCTTGTCTCTTTCTACCAAGGGTATCCACCTTCCCCATCACAGGATTCAGGATTCATATAATGCCCCCCCCCTCCCCTTCACTCAGATTTAATAATTTGGAGAGATTTCCTACTGTCCTATAATTGTCACACTAATTTCCAAGCCCGGGAGGTGTCTAATGAAGAATTATCCCTTTTTTACAATGCGGCAGGATCCTCTAGTTTTGGGGTTATTTTTGGTGACCAGTGGTGTGCGAAGCCGTGGCCTGCATGTTGGCACAGCTCATTGGTCACAAGTAATATCACCCTTCTTGAGATTATTCCCATAGCTACAGCAGTCGCCATTTGGGGACCTGAGCTCTGCAATAGAAAAATATGTTTTTGGTACGATCATTTTAGTGTTGTATAGGCCATTAATCATTTGACATCCTTCCCCCCCTCCCCCGGTTATTAGGCTTATCAGATTTCTGATATTAAAATGTGTATTTTTCAATATCCTATTTCGGGCCCGGCATGTTCCTGGTGTTCATAATGCTTACGCTGACTCTCTTTCTCACTTTCATTGGCAGACATTCAGAGAGCTATCCCCCACGGCCCAGTTGGAGGGCCTCCCATGCCCATCATTCCTGTGGAACTTAGTGGCGCTCAATTGATTCCATTAGTAAGATCTTCCGTGGCACAATCAACCTGACAATCTTACGGTAAGACATGGGCTGAGTGGTTTGGTTTTGTGGGTGAAAAACCGGTAATGTCATGCGATGCTAGTCATCTGGAGGTGTGATGCCCTGGACCCCAAGGGTCACAGGTCACAACACTCACCACATACACCTCCACACTAGAAAGGTACCATCAGTCAACCACAAAGACCTGATTGCCTCCCTCAGTGTTAGACAGGCACACCAGGTGGGCGAAGTCAGGCAGAAAGACACGCCCCCCCGAGGAGTCTGCTGGCCTGAGGCAGGAAAACAGTAAACAGTCAAGTTCAAACAGTCAGTACAGTGCAGTGGAGTGGAGCGTAGCGGAGTACAGTGCTGCTTGGGGCCTGGGCTGTAGCCTAGGACCCCAGTTCAGTCAGGCAGGCAGACGGCAGTGGCCGCCTGCAGGAGACCGGGAATACGACCTGCGGAACCGTGAGGGACCGGGACAGGGTAGTGGCCCGCCGGAACCGAACCGGGGATCTAACAGGATACCGGAGCATGAGGCAGGGTACTCAGACCCCGAACTAGGCTATATGCCACCACCATAGTCGAATTAACTGATTGCGGTCTAGACCTCAGGGGTTCATTCCCACCAAAGTCCCGTTTGAAGGCAACAGCCCAACCCGCCCGGATAGTAGCCACCGCCAGAGGCCAGAGATCCAAGGGCCAGCGCCTGCGGGAAAAAAAGGGACTCCTACGACACATACACGCCGGGGAGCAGACTACCAGTGCCCAGGCACAGTGGTCACACTACAAACACAGGTGCAGGAGAAAGGCGGACATTGCCAACCCAACTAGGAAGTTGCAGCCGGCTGTGGGCCCCATCCATTCCTTCATTTGGTTTACCAGTGACTCTGTGTGGTTTATTCGTGAGTACAACAGTGCCATCAGGCACCGCACCGCGCTGCACCGCATCACTGCGCCCTGCACCCCTGCCCACAGCCCGACCGGGCCCCGGGACCAACATCCCCTACCCACGAAGGGGTCAACACCTAGCTGCGCCACTACACCGCTCCTGGGAGTCCCCGTACCTTCACCGCAGCGGTGGTGTCCCCCATCACCACAGCCCGTGGGTGGCGTCACGAACAATCATCCCAAAACCAAATACCCGCATCCCCCATGTGTAACGCCAACCCCCCTTGCAGAGCGACGTGACCCCCGGGTCAGTGAGAGGCTCGAGCCACCACCTGTAGAACGTGAGCACGGATCCGAGCGGCTCGGCGGCCGCAACTGAGGCCGCGGGGTGGTACACATCGACTCTTCTGGCGTCACGAACAGGATTGAACCAGTCTACTTACCGGTAGAAGTGCGCCTTGTGAGCCCCGTCAGCGGCATCCCGCTGAAAAATCTGAAGCTCTGCAATCTTAGGTGCGAAGGTTTCCTGCTCGAGTCGTCTTCCCTGAGCAGTGGAGGCGTGAAAGTGAAGCCCCGCCCCCAAAGAGAGAAGTGCTGTAGAAAAACTAAGGGGGCACAGGAAGAAGATATCCGCCCCTACCGGAGATGGCGGAGAGGCGTCAGCTGCTGGAGCGGCAGCGCCCGAAGAGGGGAACGTGGCGGCCCTCGCTCCGGTCGCGAGAGCAGGGGAGGCCGCAGGTCCAGAAGTCGCCCAGGTAATGCCGATCTCCCTGCCGTACATGCTACTTGGCTATCCCAGTACGATGGGAAGCCCGATGCCTTACAGGTGTTCCGGAAAAAGATAAACCCAATTCTTGACCTGTATGCCATGACTGGCAGACAGCAGGCGACGGTGGTACTCGGGCAGCTGACCGGTGCAGCCGAGCAGGAGATGGAGACCTGGACTGACGCGGACCGGGCCTCAGTAATCACTATTTTTGAGAAACTCCAGACCGCCTTTGAGACCCGGACTGAGGCTGAGTTGCGGATGCAGTTCTACCAATGTCGGCAGCGGCCCGCAGACAGTATCAGAGACTATGCCCTGCTCTTGCAGACGGCCCTCCGGACCCTGAGGCGGGTGGACACCATCAGCGACGCCGACAGCAACAAGATGTTGGTGGATCAGTTTGTACAGGGACTGGGGTCTGCTGAAGATCGCAAACAGCTGCGGTCATGGACTCTGGAGCAAGCTGACGTAGACTTTACGGTACTAAAGGAGCGGGCCATCAGGGCCCTGCAAATATCAACTGGTGGCGCTCCTGACGCGGCCCCTTGGTCAGCTTAAACTGCTCCCGTCTCAGTGACGCCCCCTCCCTTGGCTCTACCGGCCCCTGCTACTGCCGTCGGGACAATAGAAGCACTGGCCTCGCAGGTCCAGCGTATGAATGAAGATCTTACCCGGATCCTCGCCGCACTCCAGCTCCCGATGAGAGTCAAGCCCCAAGAGAAGATTCAGCTCGCCGACAGCCCGGAGGACGTCCCGTAGATGCAGCGGAGGAAGAACACCGACCTGCGGTATGGGCCACCCGTGTGCTACAGGTGCAACAATCCTGGCCATTACTCTAGGCGATGTCCGTTAAACGAGCAACCCCTGAGGCCAAGGGCCAATCCTCAGGAGTAGACCCGCATGGCCCGGCTGACTGGAGAGACCGGTTCGTGGGAGGCCGCCCCATCATCCCCCTGGCGGTGGACGGCGTCCCGACTATGGCCCTGCTGGACACTGGATCGCAGGTAACCACTATGCCTTATTCATTGTACCAACGATATTGGGTCGATAGTGAACTCGTCCCTCCCGATGACAGCATGACCGTTATTGCGGCCAATGGGCTCCCCATGACCGAAGTGGGACTCAGGGAAGTAACCCTGACTGTGGGACGGACCCAGCTGAAACGCCAAGCATTGTGGTGCTGAATGAGTCCAGTGACCGTAACCCAAAAGTGGTTCTCGGGACCAATGTGATTGAGCACTGTATGGGAGAGGTGTTGAGCTTGCTGCAGCAACTGTCTGCCACTGCAGGAGGGAGTCGACAGAGGGCCCTACAGCATGAGATCCGGGCCCTCCTGCACCAGCTGCAAGTTAGCCTGACAGGTGGACAGATTGGTGGGGTGCGAGTGATGGATGCAGCTCCCTTGGTGGTTCCGCCAAGAAGCGAAATAATGATTTGGTGTAGGGCAGCAGTAGGTCCCCATGGACGGGATTACCCAGCGTTGGTGGAACCTTTGCCTTCTGAGCACTGGCCCACGGTAATGGTAGCCAGAGGGGTGATTGACATCAAAAAGGAGAGAGCGCCTGTGAGAGTGCTAAACTGCGTGGAGGAAGAGGTTAGGCTCCCCGGCTACGCCACCATAGCTAAGCTGTTTACCATCGACCCCCACACCATCCATGAGATCACCACCACTACCTCTACACCTGACATGAGTAGTATAACTCCATCTCCGCCATTACAGGAGTGGTGCCAAGAGCTACACGTCGGCACCGAATCTACCTTGGTACATCACAAAGACGGGATATACAGGGTAGTACAGGAGTATGGACAGGTTTTTAGCAAGCACCCGCTAGATTTTGGGAGGATTAAAGGGGTTCAACATCATATCCCCACAGGTACGCATGCACCTATCAAAGAGAGGTATAGGCCAATACCACCAGCACACTATCAATGTGTGACGCCCTGGGCAAGCCAGGGGTCACAGGTCATCGCACCACCACACCACACCTGTAGCCGGAGCCCGTAGTCGACCGGAGGTGTTGCCATGGAAGGCCCCGAAGTCTGCACCGGAGGCGTCCCCCGAGAAGTCCCCCGAGCCGGAGCTGATGACCCGCTCCGAGCCGAAGAAAGCCCCTGTGCCCATCCCCCACACCTCGGCTGAGGTAGCGCCGGGTTGTTGCTGTAAGGCAGCGCCCAAGGCCAAGACACCGCGGGACCCGCCGCCTAGATCCCTGACAGTGGGCAGCGTCCAGAATGTCCCGCGGGGCCCGACCCGTGCGCCGGAGCTCGCAGCAGCGCCATATTGGGACAGGGAGCCGGTACCGCTGGTCCTGGAGATCGGTGAAAGGGAAAGAAAGAAGGCCGAGCTGGTGGCCCGAGCAATAAGGTAGAAGGAAAATCTCCGACAGGCCACATTCCGTGTCCGGGGCCCGCTGTACGAGGGGCAGGTGAGGCGGTTTGATGTCCGCCGGGGCTACGGATTTATCTATGAACCGGGCCTGGAGGCCGAAGTGTTTGTAGCCCGGCGGGATGTGAATGCCCACCTACCTGAAGAACATCCCGGCCGTAACCTAATGCCGGGCGACATTGTCCAGTATACCCGGCACTGTGGAGAGAGGGGGTGGTTCGCCCTAGATGTCAAACTGAGGGGCAGCCAGGAGAGCCGAGTGAGTTCTGCACCCCCTCCCTCGGATGAAGCTGAATGTCCGGAGTAGGGCAGCGGATGCCCGCTGCAGCAGTCCCCGTTGGGACCACCACTGTTGTGTTTGTTTGAAAGTTTTGAAAAATGATGAAAAAGATTACCGAACAGTAACCTGATTTGAACCGTGATTTGCAACCGGCCGTTGCCGGCACCGTTGTCCCCGTGGGGACCGTTTAAAAGTTTGCATGAGGAACTGCTCATGGACAAGTCCGTGAACTTGCAGGGCAACCACAAACGTTAGTGGCATGTAAATAGTTGTTTACCGTTACCGTTTTCCGCACTGCCGCCTCCGGAGAGGCTGGTTGGAGGGAGGGCCCGCAGTAGAGCCGGCTGGGGCCCAGCCACCAAAAGGACCGGTGGCTACCCTCTGGAGGGGAAGGACAGATCCCACTCGGGTAACGTGGGCTGGACTTGGGTCAAGGGGTGCTGCCTGGGTTTTAGGGGCAGCATCAGGGCCAGGTTGCTTGGGTGGGAGAGAGCGGAAACCGTAACCGTGAACTGTTTTGCAACGTTTAAGTAAAGTGCCTCCCGTTATGGGAAGAAGTAATAAAAATGTATATATGTTACCGTTTTACCTTTTATACCTTTTCAGAAAATAAAACCGGTGTTGGACGGGCAGCCCGCGGACGGTCTGCATTTTGCTAAGGGGGAATGTGACGCCCTGGGCAAGCCAGGGGTCACAGGTCATCGCACCACCACACCCTATACCCCAGCAAGGCACATCAAAGCTACCAAAATCCTTGTTGCCTTCATCCAGGAGCTGGTGTCCACACCAGGGGGTGGGCCAGGCGGTTGGCTCCGCCCACCGAGGAGTTCACAGCCCTGGAGGCGGGAAGAACCAGGCAGATAGAGTTTGGAGTTTGAAGTGGAAGCAGTTTAGCCCAGGCAGGGCCTGAGTAAGGAGTGGAGTTTAGGAAAGTGAAGTGAAGTGGAAGGAAGTAGTAGTAAAGCTGAAGAGAAAAGCTGAAGTGACAGAAGTAAAGCCTGAAGTTAGCCCGGCTGTGTGCCCGGGCAGTGACAGCAAGGTCAGCAGACGGCGGTGATTGTCTAGAGGGGTGACTGCTCGGAGGTTGCTGGAAGGACCGTGGACGGGTGGTGGCCCGGTGGTCTGGAGCAGTATACAAAGGACAGTCAGCACCAGGGCAGGGGCCTCTCGGACCCCGGCAAGACTAGGAGTCGCCATAATTTGCCAAATCCGTCAGTGAAGGGGACGAGTGTCTCCCAACAACCAAGTCCCGATTGAAGGCAACAGTCCAACCATTAAGGAGGAACACCGCCACCGCCAGGGCACCAGTTCCTCAGGGCCAGCGCCTGCGGGCAAGAGTAGGGCTCCTCCGGCCCATATCCAAGCCGGGGAGCGGGTTACCAGTGGGAACCCATCACAACCATCATCAACAGAGGTGCAGGACAGAGGGACCGTCACCGTCACCTACTGGGGAAAGCAAGTGCAGCCGTCCGTGGGAACCGTCTTTCCAGCCGTGTGTTTTACCGAGAACTGTGTCATCGTCTCAGGCTGAGTGAGTACCACAGTGCCGCAAGGCACAGCGCTGCCCCTGCGTCCCTGCGCCCACCAGGCCCTGCATCTCCCACCTCATCACTGGGCCCCGGGATCACCAACCCCTACCCACGGAGGGGCAACACAACAACTGGCTGCTCCACATCATCACTCCCAGGATCCCCATACAGAGCAGCGGTGGTGTCAACAAATCACCACAACCGTCGGTGGGATCACGGACAATAGACTATATCCCAAAACCCAATCCCCTTTCACTCACGGGCGAGGAGCGCCGCTCGAGACGCCCGGGATCCGGCCCACCGCTCGAGCCACCACTGAGCAGCAGCAGCCGGACCCGAGCAGAGGGGTGAGCGCAGTGCTGACACCCTCCTCCCTGCCCGCGACAAATGCGCCAAAGACATGCTGAGGAACATGAAGGAGGCAGGGATCAGCTGGGATAGTTGTAGTCCCAGGGCAGCTCCGTTGGTGCTGGTAAAGAAGAAAGACGGTACCATGAGGATGTGTGTAGATTATCGGAAGATCAATCAGATAACGCATAAAGATGCCTACCCTCTCCCTCGCATTGAAGAGTCGCTGGCTGCACTAAAAACTGCTAATTATTTCTCTACCCTCCACCTTACCAGCGGATACTGGCAGGTGGCGGTCGCACCAGAAGACCGCGAGAAGACTGCATTTGCTACCCCCATAGGACTCTGCGAGTTCAACAGTATGCCGTTCGGGCTGTGCAATGCCCCGGGGACCTCCAAACGGCTCATGGAGTGCTGTTTGGGGCATCTTAACTTCGAGACTGTCCTATTGTTACTGGACGATGTGATCGTGTATTCCAAGACGTATGAGGCCCACTTGGAGCACCTGGCAGAAGTGTTCGCAGCCCTCTCCAAGTAGGGGATGAAGTTGAAGCTGTCCAAGTGCCATCTGCTGAAACCCAAAGTGCAATACCTTGGACATGTGGTGAGCGCCGAAGGCGTAGCCCCGGATCCGGAGAAGGTTGCTGATATCCAGAGCTAGCCACAACCGACCACGGTGAGAGAAGTCAGGCAGTTCCTAGGCCTGGTGGGCTACTACCGCCGTTTCATCAAGGGGTACACAAAGATGGCCGCGCCCATGCAAGACCTCCTTGTGGGACAGACCAAGAATGGGAGAGCCCCTGGCCCCCCGTTTGTCTGGAGTGAGAAACATGAGGAGTCCTTCCACAAGTTGAAGTCAGCAGTGACGGGCGAAGAAATCCTGGCCTACCCAGACTACGGTCTCCCGTTCGTCCTCTATACCGACGCCAGTAATGTGGGCCTGGGCGCGATCCTGTCCCAGGTGCAGGATGGGAAGGAAAGGGTGATCGCCTACGCTAGCAGGAAGCTTCGGCCGACGGAACGGAACCCCGAAAATTACAGTTCCTTCAAGCTTGAGTTCTTAGCCCTTGTGTGGGCAATAACTGAAAGGTTCAAGCATTACCTCGCAGCGGCGAAGTTTACGGCCTACATGGACAACAATCGATTGACACATCTAGACACGGCCAAGCTGGGTGCCGTGGAGCAGCGGTAAATGGCTCCACTGTCCAACTACAATTTCACTATCAAGTACAGGGCCGGCCGCAAGAACACCAATGCAGATGCGCTGTCCTGAATGCCGCACCTACCTGATGACGGGGTGGAGAACGACGACCTTGAAGAAATTGAGTTACCCGACTTCCATCAGCCCCGAGATGAGAAGCCCTGCGTTAACCAACAGCAGGTGAACCTTGACCTGCTGCCTGGTCAGGGGTGGCAGGAAGCCCAGGATCAGGAACCTGCGGTCCAGTTGGTTAAAGCGATGATCACGCAGGGCTCCTCCCGGATGGATCCCACGGCCCCCTCAGAAGCCCAACGATTGTGGAAGGAGAGAAACCGGCTGCACCTGGATCAGGGGAAGCTGTGCCGGGAAATGATCATCCAAAGACCCATGAGAAGGTTCGCCAAGTGGTGTTCCCTCAAGCCAGTGTACCCAGGGTCCTAAAGGCCTACCACGATGGTGCAGGACACTTCGGTTGGAAGAAGCTGGAGATGTTGTTGAGAGAGCGGTTCTACTGGAGTGGGATGCGGGAGTCTGTGGAGGCCTGGTGTTGAGAATGTGGCCCCTGTGTGGTGCCCTGGACTAGCCAGGTCGTCACGGGTAAGACACACACACCCCCACCCCCCAGACAGTAACATTAGTCACACAAAAACCCTTGTTGCCTCCCTCCAGGGTCTGATGTCCACACCAGGTGGGGCGGAGCCAGGTGGTTGGCCCCGCCCACCGAGCAGTTCACAGGCCTGGAGGCAGGAAAAGGAGCAGACGAGTTTAGGAGGTGAAAGTGGAGAGAACTGCAAGTGTCTGGGTGTGTGGCCCGGGCACTGACAGCAAGGTTGGCAGACGGTGGTGGCCGTCTGCAGGAGTGGTGGATCAACGTGGAACCGTAGGACCGGGGTCGGGCGGTGGCCCGCCGGTACCGAACCGGGGAGCGAAGTGAAGCTAGCACACACAGGCAGGGCCTTCGGACCCCGACCAGGCTTGGAGCCGCCGACAAAGGTCAAATCTGATAGTGACCGGAACCCCAGGGGTTTCCTAACAACCAAAGACCCGTTAGAAGGCAACCGTCCACACCGTGAGGATATACAGCTACCGCCACAAGCTAGAGATCCAAGGGACAGCGCCTGCGGGCAAAATGGGCTCCTCCGGCATCCATACACCGGGGAGCGGGCTACCGTTGGGAAGCTATCGGAGTCAACATAGTACACATAGGTGCAGGGAAAGACAGCCACCATCACCTGTCTGGGGAGAGACACTGCAGCCGGCTGCGGGACCCGTCCATCCAGCCGTTTGGTTTACCGGAGACTTTGTGACTTTTTATCTGAGTACAACAGTGCCATCCGGCACCGCGCCGCGCTGTCCCTGCAACCCTGCACCTCACCAACCCTGCCTCCCCGTTACACCACCGGGCCCGGGACCACCAACCCCTGCCCACGGAGGGGTAAAACAACATCCCAGCTGCTCCCTGCCATCGCTCCCGGGATCCCCGTTACCAGCAAGAGTGGTGCCCATCTTCACCACAGCCCATGGGTGGCGTCACGGACTAATTCCCCAAACAAACAATCCCCTTTTCACTCACGGGCGAGGAGCGCCGCTCGAGTCCCCGGCTCCGGCCCACCGCTCGAGCCACCGAGCAGCAGCAGCAGCGCCGGACCCGAGCGTTAGCCAGCGCAGCGCCCCGCAGCCCGCGACACCTGCACCCTGAGAAGGCGAGATGAGGCCAGCCAGAAGGCCCCCCTTCAGCCGATCATTACCCACCAGCCATTGGAGTTGATTGCCCTGGACCACGTCAAGCTGACGCCCAGCCGAAGCGGGTACACATATGCCCTGACCATCGTGGAGCATTACTCCAGGTTCATGGTGGTTGTCCCAGTTAAAGATCTGACGGGCCGTACCGCAGCTAGAGCCTTCCAGGCCTACTTCTGTCGACCGCACGACTACCCGGAAAGGGTGCTCACAGACCAGGGCTCGGCCTTTGAAGCAGTGGTGTTCCAGGAGTTCTGTCACTTGTATGGGTGTAAGAAGATCCGGACTATGCCATACCATGCCCAGACTGATGAGATATGTGAGAAAATGAATCACCTGGTCCTGAACCTCCTCAAGATACTATCGCTGGAGGAAAGGAACCTGTGGCCTGAGAAGTTACCTGACCTGGTGGATATGTACAATAACATCCCCTGCAGTTCCACCAAGTGCACGCCGGCATATCTAATGAGAGCCCGACTGGGGCGGCTGCCCGTAGACCTGGAGATGGATATAGAAGCACCCGAAGCCCTCTTATCCACTAACCGCTGGGACACCAAGCGACAGATGCAGTTTCGACAGATCCAGGAATATGTGGAAAGGAATCTGCGCCAGAGCCGAGAAAAACAGGAGCAGCGCTTCAACAGGCAGGCTCCGGCTGCCCCCTTTGCACCCGGGGATGTGGTACTAAAACGCAAGAGAAGGACGCACAAGCTCGATGATCAGTGGGAGAGGACCCCATATGTCGTGCAACCCACTTGATGGGAGAATGAGAAGACTTATTTGATCAGTCGCGACCAGGGGAAGACCACGGCTACCATTTCTAGAGACCACCTGAAGAGATGCCCAGATCCCCAGATCCCCTAAGGCTGGTAGATGGGACCTCCGGCTTCCGTGCCGAGCGGGGAAAAGAAGAAGGAGGTGATTCATACTGTAATGGGCGACTTTCCAGCGGACTGGCCTATGCAGAATGGTGTGGTGATTGTTCCTGTGATACGGTTCCCACAACCCGTGGAAGAAAGAGAGACGGAGACATCCACCAGAGAGCCAGCCGAACCAGTGCCCAGTGATGCACCTATACTACGCCCCCGTAGGTCTCTACCTGCGATACCTGACACAAGGGAAGAGGGGCCAGTTATCCCCTCTGTCCCACTACCTCTCACTGATGACACTGGGCCCAGAAGGTCCACACGACCTAACCTGGGTAGGCCCCCGCTTAGGTACAGGGAAACTGCTATTTAGGGGTGTGATGTACTGATTGTGTAAATATCTGAATGAATGAGCAATAATAACCCGAGGCTTTCACCTGATTCAGAGAGTGACAGTCCCCGTTGGGACCAACAGTTTATTTTGTGGTAGCCCGTTGGCTGCTGAAGTGCCCGTCCCCGTTGGGACTGATGTTGTCCCCTTTACCCCTTAAAGCAGGGGTGGGGAACCTTTTTTCTGCCGGGGGCCATTTGGAAATTTTTACCAACCTTCGGGGGCCGCACAAAATTATCAACTTGAAAATTACCCTAATATATTTGGTCAAACAATGAACTCACTGTGGCGGCTGGAGCTTCTACTCTTTGGTGCAGCTGTAATATTAGGCGATATTGATCTTTTTGCTTTTCACAACTGCTTTTCCAGGTTTGAGTTGGCTGGGACTGCTGTATATACATCACAGGGGAGGGATGGGAGGAATATAGATCACTGGGGAGGCTGGGGGCATAGACATCATTGGGGGGTACATACATCACTGGGGGATACATACATCATTGATGGGGAGCACAAACATAGCTTGGGGGCATAAACATTTCTGGGGAGGGCTGGGAGGAATATACATCACTAGGGAAGCAGCAGGGCATAGACGTCACTGGGGGTACATACATCACTGGGCGGCACAGACTTCACTGGGGGTATATACACATCACTGGGTTACACAGACATAGCTGGGGGGCACAGACATTGCTGAGGTTATATAAATAGCCGGGGGCAAACAGCCGTGGGGGATGCCGGAGGGACACAGAGAGCCCTGGGGGAACAGAGAATGATGGGAGAGGCTGGAGGCACAGAGAAATCAGAGGGACGCTGGGGACACAGATGGCACAGAGAAGAATGGGAGAGGCTGAAGGCACAGACAGAACTGGGAGAGGCTCGGGGCATCACTGGGGAGACTGGGGGGGCACAGATCACTGGGGAGACGGGGGCACAGATCACTAGGGGTGCATAGATCACTAGGGAGACTGGGGGGGCACAGAACACTGGGGGGGCACAGATCACTGGGGAGACTGGAGGGCACAGGTCACTGGGGAGACTGGGGGGAGGCACAGAACACATTGGAGGGCACAGATCACTGGGGAGACTGGGGGGGCACAGAACACTGGGGGGGCACAGAACACTGGGGAGACTGGGGGGCACAGATCACTGGGGAGCCTGGGGGGCACAGATCACTGGGGAGACTGGGGGGCACAGATCACTGGGGAGACTGGGGAAGTACAGAACACTGGGGGGGCACAGATCACTGGGGAGGCTGGGGGGGCACAGAAAACTGGGGGGGCACAGATCACTGGGGAGACTGGGGGGAGGCACAGAACACTGGGGGAGGAACAGAACACTGGGGAGAAAGAGGGGCACAGAGCACTGGAGGTACAGACCGCTGGGGGCACAGGCAGACTCGGATGAGCTTGGAGGTACTTAGAGAACTGGGGGAGGCTGGGATCACAGAGCGCTGGAGGTGGTTGCGGGCACGGAGGGCTCTGCCACCGGGCACAGAGAGGAGCAGCCGCCGCCGCCGGGCACAGAGAGGAGCAGCCGCCTTCGCCGCTGGGCACAGGGAGCTGCCGGGCACGGAGCCGCCGGGCACAGGGAGCCGCCGCCGCAACCGCTGGGCACAGGGAGCCGCCGGGCACAGAGAGGAGCAGCCGCCACCGGGCACAGGTAGCCGCCGGGCATGGAGCCGCCGGGCACAGGGAGCCGCCGCCGCAACCACCGGGATCAGGGAGCCGCCGCCGCAACCGCTGGGCTCAGGGAGCCACCGGGCACAGAGAGGAGCAGCCGCCGGGCACAGGTAGCCGCTGGGCATGGAGCCGCCGGGCACAGGGAGCCACCGCCGGTCACAGGGAGCCGCCGCCGCAACCGCCGGGCACAGTGAGCCGCCGCCGCAACCGCCGGGCACAGGGAGTCGCCGCCGCAACTGCCGGACACAGGGAGCCGCCGCTGGGCACAGAGAGCCACCGCCGCTGGGCACAGAGCGCTGCCAGCACAGTAAGACCTGGGGGATGATTGGGCAGTCAATCCTCTCCTTTTGATTTTAGCGCCCCTCACGCCGACCCCACCTACAAAGTACGTCCTCACGTAGGCAGTGCCAGCGTGGGGACGTAGTCTTTCAGGTATAGGAAATGCAGCGTTCAGTATTGAACGCGCTGTGTGGGGTTTTAAAGGGCCAGCAGCCAGTAAGATGCGGCTGCCGCCCCAGCACTACAGTTCCCGGGAATCCGCCCAGGGGCCGCAGAAAAAGTCGTCGCGTGCCGCATACGGCCCGCGGGCCGGAGGTTCCCCACCCCTGCCTTAAAGACAAGGCTGAGAATTCGCAAGCCACCCAAAAACTATTGGGCTTGTAAATAGTCCCCAACTGCCCCTTCCCGCAATTGCCAGTCCCCGGAGAGGCTGGTTGGAGGAAGGACCCGCAGCAGAGCAGGCTTTGGTCCGATCACCACCAGGACCGGTGACCATCCTTTGGGTCAGGGGTTCCCTTGGACGTGGGGCCTCTATAGGACTGCTGGGGGTGTAGCACCGTACCCGTTCCCGCTTGGGTGGCCTGGGCCAGTTCCCATTTTCCGGACTGGGGAAAAGGGGTGCTGCCTGTTTCTTAGGGGCAGCATCAAGGTTCAGGTTGCTTGGGTGGGAAAGCGGAAGGACCCGTCCCCGTTAATGTTATTAAAAATGTTTTTCCCGTTTGCAACGGTTCAAGTGGTTCCCTCCCGTAAGGGAAGAAATGAAAATGCTTTTTGAATGTTTTTACCTGTTATTTATCTTTTTACAGTTAACAACAAAATAAACCGGTGTGGACGGGCAGCCCGCGGACGGTCTGCATTAAACCAAGGGGGAATGTGACGCCCTGGACCCCAGGGGTCACAGGTCACAACACTCACCACATACACCCCCACACTAGAAAGGTACCATCAGTCAACCACAAAGACCTGATTTCCTCCCTCAGTGTTAGACAGGCACACCAGGTGGGCGGAGTCAGGTGGAAAGACATGCCCCCCCAAGGAGTCTGCTGGCCTGAGGCAGGAAAATAGTAAACAGTCAGTGCAGTGGAGTGGAGCGTAGCACAGTGCTGCTTGGGGCCTGGGCTGGAGCCTAGGACCCCAGTTCAGTCAGGAAGGCAGACGGCAGTGGCTGCCTGCAAGGGACCGGGAATACGACCTGCGGAACCATGAGGAACCGGCCCGCCGGATTCGAACCGGGGAGCTAACAGGATACCGGAGCACCAGGCAGGGTACTCAGACCCCGAACTAGGCTATATGCCACCACAATAGTCAAATTAACTGATTGCGGTCTGGACCTCAGGGGTTCATTCCCACCAAAGTCACGTTTGAAGGCAGCAGCCCAACCCGTCCGGATAGTAGCCACCGCCAGAGGCCAGAGATCCAAGGGCCAGCGCCTGCGGGCAAAAGGGGCTCCTACGACACATACACGCCGGGGAGCGGACTACCAGTGCCCAGGCACAGTGGTCACACTACAAACACAGGTGCAGGAGAAAGGCGGACATTGCCAACCCGACTAGGAAGCTGCAGCCGGCTGCGGGCCCCGTCCATTCCTTCGTTTGGTTTACCAGTGACTCCGTGTGGTTTAATCGTGAGTACAACAGTGGCATCAGGCACCGCACCGCAACACTGTGCCCTGCACCCCTGCCCACAGCCCGACCGGGCCCCGGGACCAACATCCCCTACCCACGAAGGGGTAAACACCTAGCTGCGCCACTACCCCGCTCCCGGGAGTCCCCGTACTTTCACCGCAGCGGTGGTGTCCACCATCACCACAACCCGTGGGTGGCGTCACGAACAATCATCCCAAAACCAAATACCCGTATCCCCCGTGTGTAACGCCAACCCCCCTTGCAGAGCGACGTGACCCCCGGGTCCGTGAGAGGCTCGAGCCACCAGCCGTAGAACGCGAGCATGGATCCGAGCGTCCGACAGAGGTCACACTAGATTACCTCCTTCATTTTTTCGAAAAGGCGTTTCAGGTTCTGTGGTGCAGCATCACCTCTCAGGCGTGTCTTTTCATTTTCGACTTTTCAGTTGGCCAGATGTCAAGTATTTTTTGTCCACCATGTGATCAAAAGCTGGAAGAGAAGTCGAGTATCAGGAGAGAACAGGCATCCTATTTCTTTTGTAATGTTGCAGTTGATTGCAGTTCTCTCTCGCCTATGTGACACGCCCCACCGGTGCCGTGGGGCACTCGGAACTGGGCCGGTTCTTGTCGGGAGGTCTCAGCGGCTGGGTCTGACTCTGTGACCCCAACAGAGTCGCTTTTCATATCAGGCAGCATGATGGCTCAGTGGTTAGCATTGCAGCGCTGGGGTCCTGGGTTCAAATCCCACCACGGACACCATCTGCAAGGAGTTTGTATGTTCTCCCCGTGTTTGCGTGGGTTTCCTCTGGGTACTCAGTTTCCTCCCACACTCTAAAAACATAATAATAGGGAACCTAGATTGTGAGCCCCAATGGGGACAGTGTTACCATTGTATGTAAAGCGCTGTGGAATTAACAGCGCTATATAAATGAATAAATATTATTATATTATTATTATTATACAGTGGAACCTTGCTTAACGAGAACAATCCGTTCTGGGACTGTGCTTGTTAACCAAGTTACTTGTACAGCAAAGCAAGATTTCCCATAGGAAATCATTGCAATGCAGACGATTCGTTCCACAACGTATTAAAAGTCCCATCCTGGTCCCCTATTCTGTTAATCCACACACGTGCAAACACACGCATGCACACACACATTATATGCTCACCTTACCTTCCGTTCCATCGCTGGTCTGCTGGGACTTGCTGTTCTCTGTTACGGGGCCGGGCTGTGTATTGCGTTACCATAACAACGAGGCAGGAACTTCCCGGCCAGAGCGCTGATGTCAAAGGCAGAGCCGCTTGGTTCTGATTGGCCAGCGCGCTGCCTTTCATTAGCGGTGACAGGAAGTTCCTCCCTCGTCGCTATGGATGCAGATACACAGCGTGGAGTGGAGCGCAGCGGCGAACTACAGCACCCAGGAGGCCGGCGATGAAACGAAAGGTACACATATTATGTTATATTATATGCTCACCTTACCTTCCGTTCCATCGCCGGCCTCCTGGGTCTTGTAGTTCGCCGCGAGGACGTCGCGATGTACCCAGGAACTACAAGAACCATGAGGCCGGCGGTGGAACGGAAGGTAAGGTGAGCATAATACTGTATGTGCGTGCATGCGTGTGTGTTTGTGTGTGTTTGTGCGTGCTTGTGTGGACTGCAAGTGCGGGTCAGAGTGCGGTGGATGGACGAAACCGGAAGTGTGTGCGGTGAGAATTTCGCTCGTACAGCAAAGCTTTCTCGTAAAGCGGGTCACAAATTTACAGAAAGCTTTGCTTGTTAAGCGAAATTCTCGTTAAGTGGGTTACTCGTTAATAGAGATGAGCGAACTGGTCCCGGTTCGGCTCGAGGCCGGTTCGCCGAACGGGGGTCCCGTTCGAGTTCGGTTCGTCGAACGTTCGACGAACCGAACTCGAACGTATAGGCTAGAATGGGAGGCAATCACAAACACATAAAAATGCATTATAAATGTACACAAACAGTTAATAAACATTGCCATAACACTTACCGGTCCTCGCGATCCCTTCTGCACTCTGTCTCCTGCCGCTATTCCATCCGATGATCGCTGAATCCTCCCGGTGACCTGCACTGCCAGCAGAGAAGCAGGACCTATCGTGACGTCAAAATAGCCATGTGACCAGTCACGTGGCTATTATCTCATTGGCTACAGACTGGTCACATGACTATGACACGTCATGTAGGACCTGCGAGTGCATCTCTCCGGTACACGGTGCACATATGTGTATCGCCATGTACCGGCGACATGCTCTAGCACACGGTCGACTCCCCGTTCCGTTAGGGACCAGCTGACACAGCCGGTCATTAACGGAGATCACCGTTGCCATAGCAACGCAGTTAGCGGTGACGTCACCGCTAACCGCGGCTCCGAGAGCACCGTTGCTATGGTAACGCGTCTGTCAGCGTTACCGCTAGCAGCCAGCACTGATCACTCACGGAGTGAAGGCTGCACGCTGCTTCCCGATTGTAGTGAGCATTGTAGTGAGGATGGAGGTTCCCCAGCCCCAAGTGATGAGCTGGTGAATCTCATCCTCACTACAATCGTCACTACTACTACACTAGAAAGAAAGAAGACAGAAGAGCAGGATCGTGGAGGGCTGACAGGGGGTAATAAAGATGGAGTCTCTAATGTGTCTGTGTATTTATTTCTATTAAAGTATTTTTTCTCTGTGTGGTGTCTTTTTTTTAACCCTTTATTGGAGATTCTTAATGGCCGGGTCAAACGTGCCTGACATTAAGAATCTCTGGCTTAATACTGGCTGGTAAAACAAAGCCAGTATTAACTCATGATTACCCAACAAGCCACCCGGCTCCAGGGCTGTTGGAAGAGTTGGATACAGCGCCAGATGATGGCGCTTCTATGAGAGCGCCATTTTCTGGGACGGCTGCGGACTGAAATCCGCAGCAGAGGCGCCCACAAACCTCGGGCTAACCTGTGCTGCGGATTCCAATCCCCAGCTGCCTAGTTGTACCCGGCTGGACACAAAAATAGGGCGAAGCCCACGTCATTTGTTTTTTAATTATTTCATGAAATAAGTGAAATAATTAAAAAAAACGGGCTTCCCTATATTTTTGGTTCCCAGCTGGGTACAAATAGGCAACTGGGGGTTGGAGGCAGCCCGTGGCTGCCAGCTGTACCTGGCTAGCATACAAAAATATGGCGAAGCCCACGTCATTATTTTGGTGGGCAAAAAACTTCTGCATATGTGACGCCCCTGGACTAGTCCAGGGTGTCACAGGGAACTGCACTATTCTCTATCCTTGGTGCAGGGCCCACCCTCCTTGGTTCCGGGGTCCGCAACAGTGATTCTGTACTAACAGCACAAATCCTAGTCACCCAAACACTACACTTGTCAGGCACACCAGGGGCGTGGTTCCAGCTGGGAAAGGAACCGCCCACCTATGAGTCAGACAGGCTGGTGGGAGGAGTCAGTTAGACAGTTGGTAGTAACTGAAAAAGAGAGAGGACCTGGGGATTAAGAGCTCCCTGAGGAGAGCCTGGCTGGGTCGCAGACAGTGGCCTGTACTTGACGGCTCAGAGATTAGCGGCGTCAGCACAGCGGAGGGATAGGACTTCCCACACAGAGCAGTCACAGAAAATCCCACGTGCCAGCTGCTAAGAGCAGGTCCCAATTAAAAAGAGGGACGGGACCCGAAGGTTTCAAGCCAACGGGGCCAGGGACACACACAGTATACAGTGTATGGAGGAAGGCTCCAGTCCACCACAGAATCACTGAAAGGGACCACCGCACGTGCAGTCACCGAGTGCAGCAGTACCAAGAGACTTTGTTTACCTCAGAGTCTGTGTCCACTGAATGCGTCATCACACCTGAGTGAGTACCCTGGCTCCCCAGCGCCCTGCCGGCCCTATATCAATATAGGCTGTTCCTACCTATTCCCTACCCTGAGTCCCGGGGCCCCTACCTGCGGAGGGAATCACCACCAGGCTGCCCCAACACCATCAGCCCCGGCACTCCCATACAGCAGCGGCGGTATTCCTTATTACCGCACACCGCAGGTGGCGTCACAAATATTCTCCCCCGTAAAAAACCTTTTTGTTTTTCATCAAAGTGTCTGCCGAGCAGTCCGACTGCTGCTAGGGCGTCACACATTGATTTTTGGCGTCACGAACAGGATTGGACTGGACCCACTAACCTGGGTGACGTGCGCCTTCTCTAAAACTGTTGAGCCCAAAGTGAATAAAAAAAAAAAAAATTCAGTTGCCGCCATCTTGCTGCTGAAAACCAAGGGGGCATAGAAAGATGTCGGCGCCGGGTGAAGCGAGCGCAGCGGCAGTTCCCCCTCAAGATCAAGGTGACATGGACGCACGAGCGACCGCGCAGATAATGCCAATGACTTTACCGTATGTGCCAGGCGCTACCTGGCTACCACAATATGATGGTTCCCCTGACACTCTGCAAGGATTCAAAAGAAAAATCCGCACACTCCTGGATATGTTTGGGATGAATGACCGGCAGCAAGCGTCTGTACTACTCGGCCAGTTATCAGGCGCCGCAGAGCTGGAGGCGGAGACCTGGACAGATCAGGACCGGGCCTCAGTAACTGCCATTTTTGAACGTCTGCGACTTTCCTTTGAAAACCGCACTGAGGCAGAACTCCGGATAAAGTTTTACAACTGCAAGCAGCGCCCACAAGAAAGCATTAGAGACTATGCTCTGAGGCTGCAATCAGCGCTACGGACTCTCAAACTAACCATTCCCATCAGTGAAGCTGAAGGAAACAAGGTGCTTGTTGAACAGTTTCTGCAAGGCCTGGGGTCAGTGGAGGACCGCAAGCAGCTACGGCTGTGGACTCTGGAATATCCTGCAATGGACTTTGCTGTTTTAAAAGACCGAGCCATCAAGGCTTTGCAAACCCCAGAGCCAACTGATTCTCCTGCTACGTCCTGGCAAGCCGGCACTTCTCCTCTACATGTGCCACCTCCTGTTAGAGCACTGCCAGAGCCAAAGACCCCAGCAGCGCCTGCAGGCGATACCAGTGATTTGTCTTTACAGGTGCAGCAGCTGAGCAGTGATGTTGCAAGGATCCTAGAGGCAATGCAGCTCAAGCCCAAGACCAAGCCGGCGGAGAAGATCCAGCTTGCTAACTGCCCAGATGACGTCCCTTGGATGAGAGGGAGGACCTCGACATACAGAGGAAGGAACCGTGACCGGTATGAAAACCTTGTTTGTTATAGGTGCAACAAGACTGGTCACTACGCCCGTTATTGTCCTTTAAACGGGCCACCCCTGGGGCCAAGGGCCACTCCCCAGGACTAAATCAACAAGGCCCAGCAGACTGGCGGGAGCGGTATGTTGGAGGAAGGACCATCGTTTCCATCACCTTGGATGGGATTCCGACTTCAGCACTTCTTGATACCGGCTCCCAGGTAACAACTATACCCCAAGTACTGTATACCAAATTCTGGTCAACTGAGGAACTCGCCCCACCGGACAATGACCTCACCATTTATGCTGTAAATGGTTTACCAGTAACACAACTCGGGTTCAAGGAGGTAACCATCAAGGTGGGCAGGGTGGAGTTAGCACGTCAAGGACTCATAGTAGTGCAGAATGACCCTAGTGACCGGAACCCTAAGATGATTTTGGGGACTAATGTTATTGAGAATTGTATGGGGGAAGTATTGTTTCTTCTCCAACAGCTCTCTGAAACTGCAGGAACGGGACGCCAGAGGGTCCTGCAAAGAGAGATTCGAGACCTCCAGCAGAGGCAACAGGTAAATTTGTCTGGTGGGGAAATTGGCGGTGTACGGGTAATGGATGCAGCTCCTGTGGTAGTGCCCCCACGGAGTGAGATGATGATATGGTGCAGGGCAGCTGTAGGCTCCCGTGGACAGAATTACCAGGCAGTGGTAGAGGCCCTGCCTTCAGAGCACTGGTCTACAGTACTGACAGCCAGAGGGGTAGTCGATGTCCGTAAGGGGAGAGTGCCCGTGCGAGTGTTGAATTGCGGGGAGGAAGAGGTTAGACTGCCCAGGTATGCTACCATAGCCAAATTGTACACTGTGAGTGAGAATTTCATCCAGACAGTAAAGTCCTCAGCCACACCAGATCAGTCAGCCACAGACAGTTCCCAGATTCAGCAAGAACAGTGGTGTCAAGAGTTACATGTAGGTACTGACTCCACTCCACTACATCAAAAACAAGGGGTCTACAGGGTGGTTCAGGAGTATGAGCAAGTGTTTAGTAAACACCCATTAGACTTTGGGAGGGTGAAAGGGGTTCAGCATCATATACCCACAGGCATTCATCCACCTATAAAGGAAAGGTATAGGCCCATACCACCTGCTCACTACCAGTGTGCCAAAGACATGCTGAGAAGTATGAAGGAGGCTGGGGTCATCCGTGATAGTTGCAGCCCCTGGGCAGCCCCGCTAGTCCTAGTGAAGAAGAAAGACGGCACTATGAGGATGTGCGTGGACTATAGGCGAATTAACAACATCACACATAAGGATGCCTATCCACTGCCCAGAATTGAAGAGTCCTTGACTGCATTAAGATCTGCAAATTACTTCTCTACCCTTGACCTCACTAGTGGTTATTGGCAAGTGTCCGTTGCTGAGGAGGATCGCGAGAAGACCGCCTTTGCCACCCCGATGGGATTATGTGAATTTAACAGCATGCCATTCGGGCTGTGCAATGCACCTGGTACGTTTCAACGACTCATGGAGAGCTGTTTGGGCCATTGCAACTTCGAGACTGTCCTGCTGTACCTGGACGACGTAATTGTATATTCCAAGACCTATGAGGAGCATCTGGGACATCTGGCAGAAGTATTTGAAGCCCTTTCCAGGTACGGGATGAAACTAAAACCCTCCAAATGTCACCTGCTGAAGCCCAAAGTCCAATACCTGGGGCATGTGGTAAGTGCCGAAGGTGTGGCTCCGGACCCTGAGAAAATCACAGCTATCCAGAACTGGCCCAGGCCTCAGAACATCAAAGAGGTGCGCCAATTCCTGGGATTGATGGGGTACTACCGGAGGTTCGTGAAAGGCTATACCAAGATGGCATCCCCCTTACAAGATCTCCTAGTCGGACAAAGAAAGCACGGCAAGACTTCTGGCTCTCCATTCACATGGGGTGAGGAGCAGGAGAAGTCCTTCAAGTGGATGAAGTCAGCTTTGACAGGAGATGAGATTCTGGCATATCCTGACTATAACCTCCCATTTGTGCTGTACACTGATGCCAGCAACGTGGGGCTGGGAGCTGTTCTATCCCAGGTACAGGATGGCAAGGAAAAGGTGATTGCATACGCCAGCAGGAAACTCCGTCCAACAGAAAGAAATCCTGAGAACTATAGTTCTTTCAAGCTGGAGTTCTTAGCACTTGTTTGGGCAGTGACAGAGAAGTTTAAGCATTACCTGGCTTCTGCAAAATTCACCGTATATACAGACAATAACCCCTTGACACACCTGGACACGGCGAAGCTTGGAGCTTTGGAGCAGCGGTGGGTAGCACGACTGGCAAATTACGATTTCACTATAAAGTACAGGGCTGGTCGCAAGAACGCTAACGCTGATGCGTTGTCCAGGATGCCCCAGTTGTGTGATGATGGGAGGGATGAAGATGACCTGGAGGAGATTGAGCTACCTGCTTTCCATCGCCCTACTGATAGAGTGAAACCCCGATATTATAGTGATCAGCAAGAGGCGACCTTCAACCCATTGCCCCACCATGGTTGGCAAGAAGCCCAAGATAATGACCCTGCAATCAGATTGATAAAGGCATTGATATCCGAGGCTGATTCACACCTTGAACCAGATGCTCCAGAAGAAGCTAAGAAATTGTGGAAAGAAAGAAGTCGTCTGTGTTTCCATGGAGGCAAGTTGTGCAGAAGTCTCATTAATCCAAAAACGCATGAGAGAATATGCCAGATAGTAATACCCACAGCATATGCACCAGTGGTGTTGGAGGCCTATCATGATAGAGCTGGGCACTTTGGTTGGAAGAAGTTGGAAATGTTGCTGAGAAGTCGCTTTTATTGGACTGGGATGAGAGATACCATAGAAGCTTGGTGCAGGAACTGTGGTCCATGTACATTAAGGAGAAAAGATAGCACCAGTCAGCGAGCGCCATTGCAACCAATAGTAACTACCCAGCCTCTAGAACTCGTTGCCTTAGACCACGTCAAGCTCACACCAAGCAGGAATGGGTACACCTATGCACTCACCATAGTAGATCACTATTCAAGATTCCTGGTGGTGGTACCTGTCAAAGATCTAACTGCCAGCACTGCGGCGAAGGCTTTCCAGGCACATTTCTGCAGACCCCACGGTTACCCAGATCACGTCCTAACAGATCAAGGTCCCGCTTTTGAAGCAGAAATCTTCCAGGAATTTTGTAAATTGTATGGGTGTAAGAAGATACGCACTGCCCCCTACCACGCACAAACAAATGGGATGTGTGAGAAGATGAACTATGTAGTCATCAACCTGCTAAAAACTCTACCCCTTGAGGAGCGGAACGAGTGGCCTGAAAAATTGCCAGATCTTGTGGACATGTACAATAGTATTCCTGTGAGTTCCACTAAATGCACACCCGCTTATCTCATGAGGGCTAGACCTGGGAGACTGCCAGTGGATCTGGAGATGGAAGTTGAGATGCCTGAAGTTTATTCCCCAAATGCAGATTGGGATACCAAGCGTAGAGCTCAATACAGGCAAATTCAAGAGTATGTCGAGGAGAATCTGGACCAAAGTAGGGAAAAGCAAGAAAGAAGCTTTAACAAGCAAGCCCAAGCCCCTCCATTTTCACCAGGAGAAGTGGTCTTAAAAAGAAAAAGAAAGATGCATAAACTGGACGACCAGTGGGAAAGAGAGCCATATGTGGTCCAGCCTTCCAATTTCAACAACCAGAAGACCTGTCTTGTCAGCAAGGACCAAGGAAGAACCACAGCTGTAATTTCCCGTGACCACTTGAAAAAGTGCCCTGAACCCCTGAACATCCAGAAGGAAGAACAGCCCCAACCTCAAGTGACTGAGAAAAAGAAGAGAGTGATCCACACCATCCTAGGTGACTTCCCGGAAGATTGGCCTATGTACAATGGAGCAGTGATTGTGCCTGTACTCACATTCCCGCAACCCGCGGAAGAACCAGAACCAAGGAGGCCTGAAATCATTGCACCTAGAGAAGTACCCATACCAGCACCACGAACACGTAGATTACCACCTACAACACCTAGCACCAGTAGTGGGGAACAGGTAGTAGCAAACACCACAGTACAAGGGTTAGAGGGAAGCCAGGAGCTGAGAAGGTCCACCCGTGTGAACTTTGGTCAGCCCCCACATAGGTTCAGAGATGAGGAATGGTAGCGGAACCCGGCTACTCTACCCTAATGTAAATAGTCTAAATATAGAGTAAATTTAAAAATGTTTAGTATTTTCCATGCTTTTAATTCTACTATTTTCCATGCTAAAGATAGTCATGTAAGACATGTTGATATAGAGTGTTGATAAGAAGAATGTTGATTTATTTTAATTACCTGGATTCATGACCTGATTGACGACCAATGATAAGTTTTATTGAAAATGGACCTTTGGCTACAGGACTGGTGGTAGCCAGCACGAACTGGTGCTATTGTAAATGGTTATTTCCCATTCATAGCCACGGACTGCATCCCCACCTACAGGAGAAGACACAGGTGGAGGAGAGACCTGGGAGACATATGGCCCAGGTCTGGCCACCAACAGGAGCGGTGGCTTGCCTCCTTTTGGAACTTTGGGGGTGGGATGAAGGACTGGGAAAGCGAAACGTTGGGTTCAAGTGCCTCCCCTGCGTGGGATGGATAGATATGTTTTTCTTATTAAAATGTTCACTTTTTGCAGATAAAAATAAACACTCTGGGTGCACTGTAGCTCGGGGACGAGCTACGTTTAACCAAGGGGGAATGTGACGCCCCTGGACTAGTCCAGGGTGTCACAGGGAACTGCACTATTCTCTATCCTTGGTGCAGGGCCCACCCTCCTTGGTTCCGGGGTCCGCAACAGTGATTCTGTACTAACAGCACAAATCCTAGTCACCCAAACACTACACTTGTCAGGCACACCAGGGGCGTGGTTCCAGCTGGGAAAGGAACCGCCCACCTATGAGTCAGACAGGCTGGTGGGAGGAGTCAGTTAGACAGTTGGTAGTAACTGAAAAAGAGAGAGGACCTGGGGATTAAGAGCTCCCTGAGGAGAGCCTGGCTGGGTCGCAGACAGTGGCCTGTACTTGACGGCTCAGAGATTAGCGGCGTCAGCACAGCGGAGGGATAGGACTTCCCACACAGAGCAGTCACAGAAAATCCCACGTGCCAGCTGCTAAGAGCAGGTCCCAATTAAAAAGAGGGACGGGACCCGAAGGTTTCAAGCCAACGGGGCCAGGGACACACACAGTATACAGTGTATGGAGGAAGGCTCCAGTCCACCACAGAATCACTGAAAGGGACCACCGCACGTGCAGTCACCGAGTGCAGCAGTACCAAGAGACTTTGTTTACCTCAGAGTCTGTGTCCACTGAATGCGTCATCACACCTGAGTGAGTACCCTGGCTCCCCAGCGCCCTGCCGGCCCTATATCAATATAGGCTGTTCCTACCTATTCCCTACCCTGAGTCCCGGGGCCCCTACCTGCGGAGGGAATCACCACCAGGCTGCCCCAACACCATCAGCCCCGGCACTCCCATACAGCAGCGGCGGTATTCCTTATTACCGCACACCGCAGGTGGCGTCACAAATATTCTCCCCCGTAAAAAAACCTTTTTGTTTTTCATCAAAGTGTCTGCCGAGCAGTCCGACTGCTGCTAGGGCGTCACACATACAGTCCTGGATGGAGTATGCTGAGCCTTGTAGTTCTGCAGCTGCTGTCTGCTCTTCTCCATACAGACAGACAGCAGCTGCAGAACTACAAGGCTCAGCATACTCCATCCAGGACTGTATGCAGAAGTTTTTTGCCCCCTGAAAAAATTGTGGGCTTCGCCATATTTTTGTATGCTAGCCAGGTACAGCAGGCAGGTACGGCTGCCCCCAACCCCCAGTTGCCTATTTGTACCCGGCTGGGAACCAAAAATAAAGGGAAGCCCTTTTTTTATTATTTCATGAATTTCATGAAATAATTAGAAAACAAATGACGTAGGCTTTGCCCCATTTTTGTGTCCAGCCAGGTACAACTAGGCAGCTGGGGATTGGAATCCGCACCACCGGTTGGCCTGAGCTTTCTGGGCCCCACTGCTGCGAATTGCAGTCTGCAGCCACCTCAGAAAATGACATTTTCATAGAAGCGCCATATTCTGGCGCTGTATCCAACTCTTCCAGCACCTGCCTGCTATACCTGGCTAGCATACAAAAATATGGCGAAGCTCACGTCCTTTTTTTGTAGTTTTTTGGCAAAAAAAATAAAAAATGCTTCCCTGGATTTTCCATTGCCAGTGAAGGTAACACCAAGCAGTGGGGGTTAGCAGCCAGTAGCTGCTTGGATTACCCTTAGCTAGCAATACTAAAAATGCAGCGGGAGCCCATATATATATTTTTTAACTATTTATTTAAATAACTAAAAATAAAATGGGCTTCCCTGTATTTTGATTGCTGGACATCACAGTGCTGTAAAAATAAATCTTTAAAAAAATGACGTAGCGCTCCGCGGTATTTTTGATTCTCAGCGCAGATAAAGCAGACAGCTATGGGTTGCCACCCCCATCTGCCTGCCGTTACCTTGGTTGTCAATCAAAATACAGGGAAGCCCATTAATTTTTTCTATTTAAAAATAGTTAAAAAAAAAAATTACGTTGGGTCCCCCCATTTTTGATAGCCAGCTAGGGTAAAGCAGACGGCTGTAGCCTGAAAACCACAGCTGGCAGCTTTACCGTGGTTGGGGATCCAATGTGGAGGTCCCCTCAGGCTCTTTTTTATAATTATTTTATAAATATTAATAATTACACAATAAAAGTAGGGTCCCCCCCAAATTGGATCACCAGCCAAGGTAGAGCGGACAGCTGTGGTCAGGTATTCTCAGGGTGGGAAGGTCCATAGTTATTGGGCCTTCACAGCCTAAAAATAGCAGGCCGCAGGCACCCCAGACGTGGCGCATCCACTAGATGCGCCAATCCTGGCGCTTCACCCCAGCTCATCCCGTGCCCTGGTGCAGTGGCAAACGGGGTAATAAATCGGGTTGATACTAGCTGTAAAGTCACCTGAGATCAAGCCCAGCAGTTTGTGATGTCATGGCGTCTATTAGATACCCAACATCATAAACTGTCAGTACTAACAAAAACAAAAAATCGACAAAAGAAATTTATTTGAAAAAACAGTCCCCAAAACATTTCCTCTTTCACCAATTTATTGTAAGAAAAAAAATAAAGGGGTCCCACGACGACTCTGGACCGTCTAGAATATGGGGGGGAGACACTCAGGGAACGTATCCCCCATTTTCTAGGAGTGCGGACCCTTCATGTGAGGAGTGTGGGTGCAATGAATCTGCACTCACTCTCCCCGGGTCCACAGCAGCAGAGTCCATGTCGTAATGGTTGCTACCAAAGCTGCAATGCCCTGCTCATGAGGTAAGGGCATGCCTAATCAGGAGAACTACTGTAGAGGAAGCTCTGCTCACTGGTATATAGGTGCTCAGAGGTAATAATAGATAAAATTAGTGAGTAACCTCGGCACTCTATATCTCCCAGACTAAGTCAGTAAGTCACAATGGATAGTAATGCAAAATCACTCTTTATTGGTCCGTATTAAGAAATTTTTTTTTTCATAAGCATATATGTTTTTGTCCAAAACAAGTTACAAATGACGTTTCGGCCTGAGCCTTCGTCAGATTGGACTTATCTGCATGTAATCATGAAAAATGACAATAATCAGTATCACATAAGAGTGAGAGAACAATAACATAAACTCGAACAATGTAGAGGTACAATTGGGATGCAGCAAAAAAATTGCAACACAGCAAGAAATGAAACACATGATACAAATGTCATAATACAGTACAAGGACAATATAATAATGACAAATATGGGGTCAGAGTAGGCTTAGACAGCTCTGGTACGAAAGAGATGTCAATCATAAAGTAACATGTGCAGTAGGTGTAGAGCTACAGTATGCATGGCAGAGCTAATGGGTAGACCGACCATAGAAAAAGAACGGAGAAAAAGTGGAGAAAAAGTGGAGCATAAGAGGAGAAAAAGTGGAGAAAAAGTGGAGAAAAAGTGGAGAAAAAAGTGGAGAAAAAAGTGGAGAAAAAGTGGAGAAAAAGTGGAGCATAAGAGGAGAAAAAGTGGAGATTAAGAGGAGAAAAAGTGGAGAAAAAGTGGAGCATAAGAGGAGAAAAAGTGGAGCATAAGAGGAGAAAAAGTGGAGAAAAAGTGGAGCATAAGAGGAGGAAAAGTGGAGATTAAGAGGAGAAAAAGTGGAGAAAAAGTGGAGCATAAGAGGAGAAAAAGTGGAGCATAAGAGGAGAAAAAGTGGAGAAAAAGTGGAGAAAAAGTGGAGAAAAAAGTGGAGAAAAAAGTGGAGAAAAAGTGGAGAAAAAGTGGAGCATAAGAGGAGAAAAAGTGGAGATTAAGAGGAGAAAAAGTGGAGCATAAGAGGAGAAAAAGTGGAGCATAAGAGGAGAAAAAGTGGAGAAAAAAGTGGAGAAAAAAGTGGAGAAAAAAGTGGAGAAAAAGTGGAGAAACAGTGGAGAAAAAGTGGAGAAAAAGTGGAGAAAAAGTGGTGCATAAGAGGAGAAAAAGTGGAGAAAAAGTGGAGAAAAAGTGGAGAAAAAGTGGAGAAAAAGTGGAGCATAAGAGGAGAAAAAGTGGAGAAAAAAGTGGAGAAAAAGTGGAGAAAAAAGTGGAGAAAAAAGTGGAGAAAAAGTGGAGAAAAAGTGGAGAAAAAGTGGAGAAAAAGTGGAGATTAAGAGGAGAAAAAGTGGAGAAAAAGTGGAGCATAAGAGGAGAAAAAGTGGAGAAAAAAGTGGAGAAAAAGTGGAGAAAAAGTGGAGCATAAGAGGAGAAAAAGTGGAGAAAAAGTGGAGAAAAAGTGGAGAAAAAGTGGAGCATAAGAGGAGAAAAAGTGGAGAAAAAACGGATCATTACAAAACGATGTGTCTGAATGTCATATCTTGAAACCCATTGACTTTGCTGGGATGCCCAGAGTCACTGCATTTCACTGCAAAAAAAGAAGGGCAGTGAGCCCCATAGGGGTGAACAGGTCCATGACGATTGGGAGGGTGCAGGGTAGTGTGGCGCCCCAGGACCTGGTCGCCACAACAGCATTTCCCTCCCAAAGGGTTAATGCTGAGCCTGGAGGTAATTGGGAGATCTATTGGCCAGTAAGTTAACACCCAACACAGTTCTCCCTCCGGACAGCAGGGGGAGCTCTGAACCTGGAATTTCAGGGAGCATTCCTTAAGTCTGGCTGGAGGGAGGAAGTAGGGGTTAGTCTGTAGACAGGAGTGAAAGAGGACAGACGGAAAGTAGTGCTGCCTTGTGGAACTGCGGCCTAGAGCTGGGATAGCTTGGCCCAGCGAAGCAAGAGGTGCAGAGAGGCACAGAAGAGACTCGGACATCGGAGTCTGTGGTTGCCAGGGCATAAAATCCATCCCTGGTAGCTGAATCCGGAGGGCAGGAGAGCTACAAGCCCCTGGCCCAGAAGTAATCTGCAGGTACAGCTGCGTCCCCAAGGGCCCGGTGTGGACTCCAGCAGAGGAACACCAGAGAGGGCCTGCGCAGTCTACCACACAGAAAAAGGGACGAACCACCAGTCCCAGCAGCAAGAGGGCAATTGCGAACCCAAAGTGCAGTGTCCTAAAACAGCAAAGTAAGATTAGGGAGTAGGCCTCATACTCAACTGGCCAAAGATCACCCCAGGCACTTCCAGGCCGGCCGGACCATCTTTACCATCTGTGACGGTCTCCCTGGACTAAAGTTCTGCCGAGTAAAAGAGGAGAAGGTAAAGAGACTACCGTTTGTGCCTGTTTCTTTCATTGCTTGTCGGCCCTGCACCGTGTTAGTCACACAACACCATAGACTTCCACAAGCACCAACTGTGTCCCGGGGCATCGCTCCACCTGTGGGGAGCAGTATCACCATTGCTGCCACTTCATCACCCCGGAGGCCTTACACAGCAGCGGCGGCTTATTAGCCGCATACCACAGGTGGCGTCACGAACACAAACTTTATTCATCTAGCCACATAGTTTACTGACACCCACCAGGGCCACGGAGCCGGGCCCAGCCACCACTGACTACCACCGGACTAGTCCGGCCCGGCACCGGGTGTCCCATAGCCCTGGGGTGGGCGAGTCAGTAGTAAGGAGTTAAAGGTTTTGGTTGGGGATGGGGGAGGTAGATGGGGGCATGGGATTGGTGGATGGTACTGGAGGGGGGATTGGTGGAGAGCAGGGAAGGGGTGGGGGCGTAGTTTGAGGTATAAAGAAAGTGTAAAAATGTGTTACCTCCCCTTTCGTCGCCTGAACTTTGAGCCCCAGGACGTCCGTGCTGCATCCCACTGCGATGGCTGACCTGGCCGCTTTGATGGACTTAGTGCGTGGGGCATCGGAGGTCCTGGGTGCGGACGTGCTGCGGGAGCAGCTGGCGGCGGTCTGCGGTGCTGGAGAAGTGATGCCTGCTGCTCCTGCGCCCAGGCCTGTACTACGTGCTCGGCGGTCACGGCCGCCGGTGCGCTACTCCCCCAGCGGAGGGGGGAGCAGGAGATCAAGGAGCCCTTTTGGGGACCCTCCGGCACGAGGGAGCCCCGCATCTGCTGCTGTGGAGCTGCCGGCCGCCGGGAGGAATCCTCGCCGGAGATCCCGCGGGTCGGAGGTGGGCGGAGCTTCGGCGAGGCCTACTTCCGGTCCGCGGCCTGCAAGGCCCCGGATCGGAGTAGCGGCAGCCCCCGGTGATGTGCGGGCCGGGGGTGGAGCCCAGCGTCCCGGATTGGCGGCGGAGACTCCCTGCAGACGGCAGGGGAGCGACTCAGGACGGGCAGCAGATGTGTAGGGCGGTGGCAGGCAGAGACGAGCGGGGGAGGAGTACGGTGGCCCGGCGTGCATGCTGCGGTCCCGGATTACGGTCCCCTCCGGCGATGATCGTGCTGGGGGGGTTTCCCGGCGTTTGTCAGAGGCGGGACGGCGTTCCTGCAGTCGGCAGGGAGGGAGCCCACTGAGCGGGGAGGACACAGCAGCGGCGCAGCAAGTACACCGGAGGCCATCAGGGATGGACGGCGGTACGGCGCCGCGTCGTGCCAAAAGACTGAGGTCCAGCAGGAGACGCCCGGAGGAGCGGGGTGCGGTGACCGTGGGGGTCGACGGCCGCCAGGTGCGGGCTGTCCCCTCGCTGGTCCCCCCTGTGGCCTGCAGCGGCAGTTTGGACTCCGGAGAGGAAGAAGGGTCGATGGCAGCGACAGGTCGGACGGAGCGGCAGCAGGAAGATCGTGGCACGGCTGTGCCGACGTCGGTGCAACGGCAGCCTGGTGAGCGGACGACAGAAATGTTTAATGCTGTGGGTAGTGCGGGCGGGGGCGGGGGTTCCTCCGCGGGAAGCGTTACGCAGGGGGCAAGTGCGGTTGGGCAGTCTGGTTTACCGGGCCCGGAGTTTTGGGGGCAGCTTTTGGGGGTGTTGCAGGGGTTGTCGGCGGAACGGGTTAGTCGGATTGGGCCTGGGGCTCCGGTGGGGGCGTGGGTGGGCCCCTCGGAGGTGGTGCAGACAGAGGCGCCGGTGCGCGAGGTTGCGGCGCGGGACCCTACCTCGGCGGTAGGTGCGGGACAGGCGGCCGGTGGGGCGGCTGAAGTGGGTGCGAGTAAGGAGGCGGAAAAGGAAAAAGAAAAAGAGGATGAGGTTGTGCGGTTGGATGATAGGGCGCGGAGTGAAATTTATGTGTGTTTTGAAGGTCAGTTAGGGGTTCATTTAAAAAAGGAGGTGAGGGACAAGATTTGGAAAGGGGAGTATGTGGAAATTATTTCCCTGCTTCCCTTGGAGAAGTTTAATTTGGATAAGGTGAAGCCCAGTGTTACAAAAAAGGAGAAAGAGGACGAAGAAAAACTGAGGTATAGGTTGATCCCGAGGACGTTTACTAACTGGCTGCAGGCCTTTGCGATCTTAGCCAGTGTGATCGGGGAAAAGGAGCCGGAGCATTGTTCCGCCCTATTTGGTTATATGGACACGATAGGGGAGGCGTATAGAGTATACGGCGGATTAGGGTGGTTAAGATATGACGAGCAGTTCCGGCAACGGAAGGCTCTGCGGCCTGGTGTTCAGTGGGGCCACAAAGATATTTCTTTGTGGATGCAGTTAATGACGGCTCCGGCTCAGCCCTTTCGAGGGGGTGCCGGGAGTCCGGGTGCGAGCGGCGGGTCCCCGGCTGTACAGAAAAAGGGGGCTTGTTGGCAATATAACGAGGGACAGTGTAAGTTCGGGGCCTCATGTCGATTCAAACATGAGTGTTCCGGATGTGGAGGTTCTCACTCCTTGGCCAGGTGCTTTAAGAAAGGAAAAGGAAAGGCGGGGGAGGGGTCTGGAAAAAGGGAGGACGCCAGTGAGGGTAGAGGCGATGCTTCCCTATTTAAATAGATACCCAGATGTTCGGGCGGCAGAGTTGTTGGTACGTGGTTTTACGGAGGGTTTTCGGATTCCGTTTGAATCTGAGGTGCCGGTTTTTCGCCCGGGGAATTTGAGGTCCGCAAAAGAGAATCCGGGGTGGTGAAGGAAAAGCTGCAAAAGGAGGTGGAGTTGGGGAGGATGGCGGGCCCATTCCAGGACCCGCCATTCTCCAACCTAAGGATTTCCCCCCTTGGGGTGGTACCTAAGAAGGAGCCGAACAAATTTCGGCTCATTCATCATTTATCTTATCCGGCGGGATTGTCGGTGAATGATGGGATATCACCAGAGTTGTCAGCGGTATGTTATGTATCGTTCGATAAGGCCTTGGAGTTGGTAAGGGTTGCGGGGCGGGGGGCCCTGATGGCAAAGGCGGATGTGGAAGCAGCTTTTCGTTTACTCCCGGTGCATCCAGAGAGCCTTCATCTCTTAGGGTGTATGTGGGATGGTGATTACTATGTGGATCGCTGCCTGCCGATGGGCTGTTCCATTTCGTGTGCTTATTTTGAGGCATTCAGTACTTTTGTGGAATGGGTAGTCAAGGATGTGGCGGGAGTCCATTCAGTGATTCACTATTTGGATGACTTCTTTTGCGTGGGTCCGGCGGGCTCTTCGGTTTGCTCCTTGTTGTTATTTACGTTAGAACGGATCGCGCGGAGCCTAGGTATTCCACTGGCGAAGGAAAAAACAGAAGGGCCGGTGACGACCCTATGTTTCTTAGGTATCGAAATTGATACATTGGCAATGGAATGCCGGTTGTCGGAGGGGAAGCTTATGGATTTGAAGGCGTCGGTGCGGGTTTTGTCTCAGGCCAAGAAGGTGCGGTTGCGGGATTTGCAGTCAGTGCTCGGGAAATTGAATTTCGCTTGTCGCATTATGCCGATGGGGCGGATATTTAATAGGAGACTGGCGAGCGCAACCGCGGGGGTGAAAGCTCCAAATCACTTTGTCAGAATGACCAAAGTGATGAAGGGGGATTTGTTGGTTTGGGAGGAGTTCTTGGACCGGTACAATGGTCGGACCCTTTGGATGAGTGAGGCATTGTCCAACAGCCAGCTGGAATTGTATACTGATGCAGCTGGAGCGACAGGTTTTGGAGCAATTTTTCAGACGCGATGGTGTGTGGGAAAGTGGCCACGGCTTTGGGTGGAAGCAGGTTTGGTAAGGAATTTGGCGCTGCTGGAATTGTTTCCCATTATTGTGGCGGTGGAGTTGTGGGGCCCCGTTTTTTCCGGAAGAAGGGTGTGCATGCATTGTGACAACATGGCGGTGGTGCATTCCATCAATGCACTGTCGGCAAAATCTCCGCCGGTGGTGGGGTATTTAAGGCATCTGGTGTTGCGTTGCTTGGAGTTAAACATTTGCGTGGTGGCTCAGCATGTGCCAGGGGTTCGAAACGAGGTGGCTGACGCGCTATCACGATTTCAGTTTTGCAGGTTCAGGACGCTGGTGCCGGGAGCGGACGCGGGTGGAGAGCCTTGATTGGAATGGCTGTGGGGCCTGGCATCGGTGTAGCATTTGAGGGAATTAAAAAATTGGTGTCTGAGGCTACTTGGTGCCGATATCAGGCGGTGTGGAAGGAATGGGCAGAGTTGGAAAGTGGGGACTTCATGGAGTCGGGTTACAAGGGCCGAGTGTTGGGGGTCCTGATGTTAATTAGTGGGGACTTTTCGGCAGGTCGGTCCATTTCGGTGATTGGTTGCAAGTTGGTGGCGTTGGCCTTTTTGTTTCAGATGCAAGGAGTGCGGGACGCGACTAAGGATTTTCTGGTGCGGCAGGCAATGAAGGGTTTTCGAAAAGGGGCCCAGTCGCGTGACATGAGGCGGCCAGTGTCATTGCCATTGTTGGGTCGTTTAGTGGGGTGTTTTGGGGAGTTGTGTTCGTCTCCTTATGAGCGGGTGTTGTTTTCGGTAGCTTTTGTATTGGCGTTGTATTGGCGTTTTTTGGGGCCTTTCGCATTGGGGAATTGGTCAGCCCGACTAAGCAAGCGATGGGTGGTTTGCTGATGGAGGATGTAATGCTGGGGGAGGATAGAGTGGAATGCCGGCTTCGTTTTTCGAAGACGGATCAGAGGGGCCGGGGGCGCTTAGTTGTGTTGTTTGCGTTACCGGGGCACCGGTTGTGCCCGGTGGTACAAGTTTCAGAGTTTTTAAGGGTGCGTGGTGGTTACCCCGGTGTTTTCCTTACGCATTCGGACTGTTTGGCTTTGTCGCGTTACCAATTCAATGCGGTGCTGAAGATGGCTTTAGCACGGGTGGGGAGGAGCCAAGCAAGTACGGGTCTCACTCCTTCCGGATTGGGGCGGCAACGGAAGCCGCTAGGTGGGGTTTGAGTGAGGATTGTATCCGGCGGATTGGGAGGTGGGAGTCTTCCAGGTTTCGCTTGTACATTAGGCCTCACTTGGTCAGGTGATGGTTCAAGGGTGGGGGATTCCTTGTTTGTGTTTTGATTCTGGTATGTGATAATTTTATTGTTCTGTTGCTGTTTTATTCGTGGTCTTTGTATTTTGTAGGTCCATGCCTTGTGTGGATCCTCGGGCACTCCTATGTGTATTGGGGAGCGTTGCGGGCGGATGTTCGTCGTGACGGTCGGCAGCTTGGAGTGGCGGTGACGGAAGCCCTAGTAAAGTGGCTGGGAATTCGGGGCATGACCTGGGGTAGAGTGCGCCCCGAGGTGGCTTATTATAGCCGCATGGATCGAGACCCGGATGTGTTGATTTTACATGTGGGGGGGAATGATTTGGGAGTAAGGTCGGCGAATTAAAAAGGGACATAAAGCTGGACCTGTTGCATTTGTGGAGGGCGTTCCCGGGCATTGTTATTGTGTGGTCGGTTATTATAGCTCGGTCGCAGTGGCGTTTTGGTAGGTCAGTGGACCGTATTAACAGGGCTCGGAGCAAATTGAACCGGGCAATTGGCAGGTTTGTGGCGCGGAATGGTGGTTTGGTGGTGCGGCACAGAGAATTGGAGGAGTCCACGGAACAGTACCTAAGGCGAGATGGGGTCCATCTCACGGACGTGGGTTTAGATTTGTGGATGTTGGGATTGAGGGATGGTCTGGAGCAAGCGCTGGGGGTGTGGAGGGCCCGGGCCAAGTAAGATGTCACGTGGCCAGTCTGTGGCGGGGTGATAGGTCCGTCTGAGAGGTTGGGAGTACCGACAGTCAGTTTGTTGGTACGAAGTCGCTCAAGGGGAGTGGCTTCGGAGTGGATGGGAACTTGTAGGCGGAGGTTCTGCATGTTCTGGGTGGGGGTAATTAACGATGGAACGTTATTACCCCTCACCTCGGGCCGGTTGGTCACGGCCGAGGTGGTCCTCTGGGCCGGTTGGAGGTTACGGCCGGGGGTTAAGAATGATGGTTGTTTCCCTCTCGGATGGATCTATCGGTGGTTTTGGTTATAAGGGTATATATGTATAAGGTTATGTTTAACAATGGGTGGCATGTTGAGCCACGAGTTTGGTATACATATATACGGTTAAAATTAAAGCTGTGGCCATTCCTTGCAATAAAGTCGTAGTTATCGTCTTTATTTAAGTAAATATGGTATGGGGTGTGTGGAACCTGGTAACCTGCCTATCCCTTATAGATGCGTCAAGAGATCCGCAAAAATGCTTTGTGTGAATATATGTAGCTTGAGGATCTAGGCTTTGTCTTATGTCACACGAGCTTGAAAATCAGACGACTGCAATGCGAGAAAATCTCGCATTGCACTCTGACCAATGTTAGGCAATGAGGGCGAGCAGTTGGGCAGCTTTTATCGCATCCAGATTCTGGATGCGAGACAAGCAGCAGTGTGGCGCCCTGGACAAGCCAGGACGTCACAGGTACTGCAACAACACACCCCACACCCCGGTTATGAACATCAGAGTCACACACAAATCCTTGTTGCCTCCATCCAGGGTCTGATGTCAGCACCAGGTGCGGTGGGGCCAGGCGGTTGGCTCCACCCACCGAGGAGTTCACGGTCCTGGAGGCGGGAAAAGGAAGGAGAACTGGAAGGGAAAGTGAAGTGGAAGGAGGGAAGTAGTAGTGATGGAGTAGACTGACCGTGTCCGGGTACGTGGCCCGGGCACATACAGCAAGGTTGGCAGACGGTGGTGACCGTCTGCAGGTGAGGCCGATTGACGCACAACGGTAAGGACCGGGGTCGGGCGGTGGCCCGCCGGTACCGGACCGGGGAGCGAAGAGAAGCCAGCACCATTCGGCAGGGCCTACGGACCCCGACCTGGCTTGGAGTCGTCGTTAAACCAGTCAAATCCGTCAGCGACGGGAACCTCCAGGGTTTCCCAGCAGCAAAGACCCGACTGAAGGCAACCGCTCAACCGTGAAGGGAAATACAGCTACCGCCACAGCTAGAGTTCCCAGGGCCAGCGCCTGCGGGCAAAAGGGGCTCCTGTGGCAACTACACCGCTGGGGAGCGGGTCAGCGGTGGGAAGCCATCGGGGGCCGAAAACATGTCAAAGGTGCAGGGAGAGACAGTTACCGCCAACCTACCGGGAGTGACCACCGCAGCCGTCTGTGGGACCCGTCCATCCAGCCGTTTGTTTTACCAGAGACTCCGTGTATGTTACTGGCTGAGTGAGTACCACCGTGCCGCCTGGCACTGCGCTGCCGTCCCGCGACTCTGCACCTCCCCAACTCCTGCCATCCACCCTCCAGTCGCTATCACCGGGCCCCGGGACCACCAAACCCCCCTACCCACGGAGGGGAGAGAAACACCTCAGCTGCTCCCTGTCATCGCTCCCGGGATCCCCGTCCAGAGCAGCGGTGGTGTCCCATTATCACCACAAACCGTGGGTGGCGTCACGGACTGACTTCCCAAACCCAGAAATCATCCCCTTTCACTCATGGGCGAGGAGCGCCGCTCGAGTCCCCGGATCCGGCCCATTGCTCGAGCCACCGAGCAGCAGCAGCGCCGGACCCGAGCGTGGTGAGCACAGCGTCCCCTCCTCCGCCCGCGACAGCAGCATGCTGCAATTTTCTGCTACAGCCATATCTCTTGCACCCATTTAAATGAATGGATGCAAGAGATACATCGGACTGTACTCAGATATTATCCCAGTGCAGTGCGATATACGCACAGGCTGAAGGTGGAGGAGATGGGAGGATTAACCCCTCCCTCTCATCCGCAGCGCCCGCACTCAGCTTCACAGCTGTGACCCAATCGCAAGATCGGGTTACAGTCGCATGACACTCGGCTCATGCTCACAGCAGAGCCTGAGGCGGGGGTCATTAGCATATCCCATCCGATGCTCTCGCATCGGATGCCATACGCTCGTGTGAGTCCAGCCTTAGCTGAGATAAGTCTGTGCTGCACTTGAGCACCAGTGAAGCTCCTCCTCTACAAGCAAGGGTAAAAAGTTACCACGCTCAGAAAGAAGGAAGGCCTGCACTCATCTCAGAATTGCTAGAGTGAACAGGACAAAAAGATTAAGGTCATTACTTCTTAAAGCATTTTTAAACTTTCAATAAACTGTGCATAAATCAATAGTCCAGTATACTGTATGTTCTCTCTGTATGCTTGATGCGTGTTTGTTTTTTCTTTGAGCTCATGTACTTGTGTCTCCCAGGGTTATGGAGTACTCTGTCCCGGGCGGTTTGCAATCGGGGAATGTCACTTTGGTGGTCGTTGCCCGGTTCCATGCCCTGGGTGCTTTTTGAAAAGGGGGATATATTTACATGGGATTTAGGTTAATGTTTATACGTGACTCCACTTGCGGTGTTGCTACATATGTGGAGCCTGGGGCTGGTGTTAATTGCAGCCTGCATGGTAGGCCCTCTGCAAGCAGGGTCGGGCCCCAGAGGATGGGTGATATAACGGCCGGCGGAAGAATGTAGTCCACACAGAGATTTAGTGCAACTGGTCTTTACTCACTGCTGGTTGGTAGTAGCTGGATACCCGAGGCCGGCTGGTTTCACCTCCAGGTCCCCTTAGTCCCAGTGCCAGTCTGGTTCTCTGGTACCTTCTTCCCCTGCATCTGTTCTCTGGTAAATGGGTCCCCGTAGGATAGAGCAACTGGGGGTCCCCGTCCGGTGGTTTGTCCACTTCTGTCCGCCTGACGGTAGCGTGAACCCTGTGGAGTTGGAGTCTCTGGTCCTGTCCCCGGTTCTCCCTTTGCTACTGAGTCTTCAGATTTTTAGGGGTCAGCGATGTCCTTGATGGTCCCCTCACTGTGCAGGTGTTAACAGGTCGGTGTGGAGCTCTTTCCTGTCCTAGGGTCCTGTACCCCGTTGGTGCGTAGTTCCGGGAGCACTCCACCGGCTCCACCGGCAACTACTCTCCTGGGTACCAGGTTACTGTCAACCCAGGACAGCTCGTGCCTTCATGTCCACCTTCACTCTCCGTCACACTCTACTCTACTGTCACTATCCACAGTCCGCCCCTCACACCTGGTCAACTAGTGGGCTGGAGTGGCTCCACCTCTAGGCGGCTATCCATTGGTCCGACCCTAGGTGTGCACCACTGTATGGGGGATTGTTTGGGGGAAAACTGGGATTACCTGGGTTTTTGATGTTACCGACGCTGGTATTCCGGGGCCTAGGGGGAAGGCCCTGCATCCTTGTGGGGATGCAGAACCTTGTAGCACCCTGATGGTTTCAGGGGCGCTACATACTTTTGGGAGGATAGCTTCTATACAATATACATACAATATACAGGGAAAATACAGCAACAGGATTGATGAGGACCTGTATAGAAGCTAAAACATCAAGTTATTAGCTCTATTATCAGTTTCTTTGTTCCTGGAGTATGATACACAACAAACATGCTTCCTCCTTCCTCCACTCTTCATAGACTGAAGCAATCTGATGTGAAACATTTAGTGAGCTATCTAATGACATATTTTACAAACTTTTTATTTGTCATCTGTACTATTGATTTATGCAAAGTTTTGTTTATTTCTATAAAAATGTACTACAATACATTTTTCACTTACATATAAGCAATATATGTGGGAGTCAGAGTTGGAGTCGTGGAGTCGGAGTCGGTGCAAGGGAAATTGAGGAGTCGGAGTCGCAGGTTTGGCTTACCGACTCCACAGCCCTGCTAGGATGATGGGGACTGTTTGTATAGCGCGGGTGGGTGGCACAGTCAATAATTCCAGGACATAGCAGGATGCAGTCATTAGTTGTTTTACTCACAGTTGTCAATTCCAGGTCATCACGGCTGGCCGGTCGAACGCTGCCCTCGGAGTGCTGAGTTCTTCTGTGATGAGATCCAGCCAATGCCCAGGTGGTTCGGAGGCCTAAGACCGGTATCCCTTTCTGTATCCCTTTCATGGTCATCTTCCTTTGCTGGCTTCGCCCTCCTGCCCTGCACATCCCACATGGTGGTCCCGAGTCGGTGTTCGCGGGCCCTGTTTTGGGGTGGCTTTTTTGCCTTATCCCTGGGCTCTCTGTGGTCACCTTTTTAGCGGATTCGTGTGTGGTTGTGGCTTCACCACATGAAGTTACCTTAGCCTCCGATTTGCTAGCTGAGCCTGGTTGTTCTCCACTAGTTTAGGGTCCATGCCCTTTGCACCCAAGTCTAACCACAGTGGTATGCCAGCTGTGGATGCGAGCCCACGGATGGGTTTCCCACTGCCTGTGACTCTAAGGAAGCTTTGCACGTTGCGACATCGCAAGCCGATGCTGCGATGTCGCACGCGATAGTCCCCACCCCCGTCGCAGGTACGATATCTTGTGATAGCTGGCGTAGCGAAAATTATCGCTACGCCAGCTTCACATGCACTCACCTGCCCTGCGACCGTCGCTCTGGCCGGCGACCCACCTCCTTCCTAAGGGGGCGGGTCGTGCGGCGTCATAGCGACGTCACACGTCAGGCAGCCAATAGCGGCAGAGGGGCGGAGATGAGCAGGATGTAAACATCCCGCCCACCTCCTTCCTTCCGTAGAGCCACCGGCGTCAGGTAAGGTGAAGTTCCTCGCTCCTGCGGCGTAACACACAGCAATGTGTGCTGCCGCAGGAATGAGGAACAGCTCGTACCTGTCGCGGCAGCATAATTACGGAAAAGTCGGAGCCTGCAACGATGATACGATAACGACGCTTTTGCGCTCGTTAATCGTATCATCTAGAATTTACACACAACGATGTCGAAAGTGACGCCGGATGTGCGGCACTTTCGATTTGACCCCACCGACATCGCACGTGCGATGTTGCAACGTGCAAAGCCGCCCTAAGACCACTTCTTCTTTCTACTCTCCCTCGTGGTCCTGGGACGAGATCCTCCGGCTCCAGTCCTCAAGACCTCTCTCTTCAACGTCCTACTTCATTCTCTCCTCCGTTCTAAGTGTCCAACCACTAACTAACCCCACCCCAGGCTGGCTCCGGAACTGTGCTCTCCCTCAGGAGCAACTCACCCTAACCTTGCCTAAAGTGGTGTAGCAATACTAAGGCGGGCTTTGCACACTACGACATCGCAGCCCGATGCTGCGATGCCGAGTGCGATAGTGCCCGCCCCCGTCGCAGCAGCGATATGTGGTGATAGCTGGCGTAGTGAAAGTTATCGCTACGCCAGCTTCACACACACACTCACCTGCCGTGTGACGTCCCTGTGGCCGGCGACCCGCCTCCTTGTTAAGGGGGCGGGTCGTGCGGCGTCACTGCGACGTCACACGGCAGGCAGCCAATCAGAGCGGAGGGGCGGAGATGAGCAGGATGTAAACATCCTGCCCACCTCCTTCCTTCCGCATATCCTACGGAAGCCGCAGTGAGGCCGGTAGGAGACGTTCCTCGCTCCTGCGACTTCACACACAGCGATGTGTGATGCCGCAGGAGCGAGGAACAACATCGGACCGTCGCGTCAGCGTAATCATGGATTACGCCGACGCTGCACCGATGATACGATTACGACGCTTTTGCGCTCGTTAATCGTATCATCCAGCCTTTACACACTGCGATGTCGCATGCGATGCCGGAAGTGCGTCATTTTCAATTTGACCCCACCGACATCGCACCTGCGATGTCGCAGTGTGCAAAGTGCCCCTAAGAGTATGTGTGTGTGTAACAGCCTGCAGCCTCCTCCTTACCAGGTAATGGGGTCCCTCCCCTCTGCAAGAGGTGCAGTACCTCTGTGGTGACTGGACCCTCAGGGGCACCACACATGTTCCTCTCCTTTTGAATCCACTCAATTTCAGCTGCATTTGCTTTGGTTTTTTTGGCGCACTCCATGTTGGCGAGCTGGTCTCTTTATTCAAGAATAAACCAGGTGGTTTGCTGTTTGACGATGTTTTTTGTTGTGACTGGGGCCTGCACATTCGCATAAGGAAGTCCAAAACTGGTCCTACTGGTATTGGGTCCTAGATTCCTTTGTACGCCATCAAGGGTCCGGTTTGCCCTAAAACTTTAGTTACAACGTATCTTTCCTTTTGGTGCTCGGGTTTTTCTTTTTTCTCCCACTAGGATGGTTCCCCCTCACGTGTTTTCAGTTTTGGTCTAATTTTTGTAAATGCTTACGCAGCTTGGGCTTATAGCCGGGTGAATTCGGTACCTATTCGTTTAGAATTGGAGCTGCGACTGAGGCTGCTCGTGCAGGCCTCTCCAATCAGGATATTCAGAGGATTGGTCATTGGCGATCTTCGTGCTTTGCTAGGTATATTTGTGACGCTCTGGACTATCAGGTCGTCACAGGGTATTGTGCAATCTGCCCTTCTGCACAGTATCCTCATCCTCCTTGGTTACGGATCCCTGGCCTTCGGTGTTGCTAAAAGCAGAGCCAGTCAAAACCTTAGGAACACTCTGCACCACACCAACCAGACACACCAATGGGGGGCCTGAATGGAATAGGGCCGATCACTTGGGGGGTTGGTAGGGGAGAGTCAGAGGTGTTAGGAGGAAGGGAGTTGAGTGGTGACTCTCGAGAGGAAAGGTCACGAGAGAGAAGTGTTGGAGGGGAAGGAGAGAGGAGGTCAGGAGCAGGGCTCCCTGTAGAATACTAGGTGACAGACGTTGGTCTGGGCCTGGTAGGAGCTGGAACCACGGCCGCAGGGGATCGTGTCAAGGGGCACGGATCTGCTGAGGAGGGCAGCCAGCGGCCTTTAGCCATCTCCGGGCAGGGGCCAGGGCACGATGGGGTATGTGGACCCTAGGCCAGGAAGTAGCTTCACGCATTCTGGTAATTTACCCGACGAGGGTGAAGTCTTCAAGATTCATCCCTCATCCACTCTAAAATCAGGTTACTAGTACACCGATGGGATAGGACTTTCTCACATACAGTCCAGAAAATCCCAAGCGTGAACCCTGAGAGCAAGCTCACTCCGTTAGCCAGGGTTCAACAGTGACAAAACGGTGCCAAGGAAAAGGCAACGAGCCAACAAGCAACACAAAGGACACGGATCTGAACGTGCTCCCTCCTGGCTGCAGAGGTACTCAGAATTCTGGTTTACAAGCTGTCGGTGTCATTAGTAATGGATTGAGTGAGTATGTGTCACGCTCCCCAGCTCCCGTGCCACGCTCCTCGGCTCCCCTGCCACGCTCCCCGGCTCTCCTGCCACGCTTCCTCGCTCCTGTGTCACGCTCCCCGGGTCCCGTGCCACGCTTCCCCGCTCCCGTGCCACGCTCCCCGGTCCCCCGCTCCACAGCCTCCATGCTCCCTCACCTGCGTCCTCCAGGCAACCCGGTCCCCGCTCCCGGCGCCTGTCTGCGACGCTGAGCCAGCCCGGCACTCCTGCCTCCTGTGCACCGCTTCCTGCTCTGGCTTCTGGCACCCGGGCCTCGCGCATGCGCATTAGGGCGCGCGGTCATTGACCCTCTCTTAAAGAGCAACAACGCCGAGCAGAACGGCTCGCCAAGGGCCTCTGCTTCTACTGCGGAGAGGGTACACACCTGCTACGTTCTTGTCCAGAGAGGCTGGGAAACTCCAAAGCCTAGGGTTGGTAGGAGAGGCTACCCTAGGTACTGGGACTCTCTCAGACCCGGTTACGTGGACTGTTCAAGTGACAGCGGGAGAGACACGGTTCACGGCAGAGGCGTACCTCGATTCTCGGGCAGCAGGCAATTTCATCCAGCAGGTTACGGTGGACAAGTACCAGGTGCCTGTTACTCCACTCGACAAACCCCTCGTGATTGCCTCTGTAGACGGGAGACCCCTCTCTGACACCATCTCGTGGATCACCAAGCCTGTAGTACTACGTATCGGTGCCCTGCACACCGAGAAAATCACTCTCTACGTCCTCCCGCACATGTCTCATCAAATCCTGCTGGGACTCCCCTGGTTACGGACACACGAACCGTCGGTCAGCTGGCGTGCTGGCGAAATTACCCGATGGGGCTCCTCTTGCCACGAGAACTGCCTGAAGTCCATACAGCCCATCCGACGACCTCCGGTCCCGGAGTCCCTACCAGGACTGCCTTCTGCCTATTGGTCCTTCGTGGACGTTTTTGATAAAAAAGAGTCAGAGATACTGCCGCCACATCGTCCTTACGACTGTGCCATCGACCTACTCCCGGGAACCATACCACCTCGAGGACAGATATATCCTTTGTCCCCTGCTGAAACAAGGGCCATGTCTGCCTACATCACTGAGAACCTGGCAAGGGGATTCATCCGGAGATCCTCCTCTCCTGCTGGAGTAGGCTTCTTCTTTGTTAAGAATAAAGAGGGTAACCTGCGCCCCTGCATTGACTACCGGGGATTGAACCAAATCACCGTAAAGAATAAATACCCCCTGCCGCTCATCCCCGAATTGTTTGATCGGCTTAGAGGAGCTCATGTGTTTACCAAGTTGGATCTTCGTGGTGCCTACAACCTGGTCCGCATCCGCTCGGGGGACGAATGGAAGAGCGCATTTAACACTCACGATGGGCACTACGAGTATTGTGTGATGCCCTTTGGCCTGTGTAACGCACCCGCAGTCTTTCAAGAACTAGTGAACGACGTGTTCCGGGACCTTCTCTACGTTTGTGTGGTGGTATATTTGGATGACATCCTGGTCTTCTCTCCGGACCTCCAGACCCACAGAGAGAACGTGCAGCTGGTACTACAATGGCTTAGAGAGAATCGCCTGTACGCCAAGTACGAGAAGTGTGTCTTCGAGCAGTCTTCTCTTCCCTTCCTGGGTTACGCAATCTCCGATACCGGCCTGCAGATGCACCCGGAGAAGGTCTCTTCCATCCTCAACTGGCCCCCTCCTTCCGGACTGAAGGCAATTCAACATTTTCTTGGCTTTGCGAACTATTACCGTCAGTTCATCCCTCACTTCTCTGCCCTGACTGCGCCTCTCTCTGCCTTGACCAAGAAGGGGGCTAATCCGAAGGACTGGTCACCTGCGGCCGACGCCGCGTTTGGCTCCCTGAAGCGGGCATTTGCTTCCTCTCCTGTGCTCCACCGTCCTGAGTTAAACCGACAGTTCACCGTGGAGGTGGATGCCTCCTCCTCTGGGGCCGGGGCAGTGCTCATGCAGAAGTCCTCCACCGGGAAGATGGTCACTTGCGGTTTCTTCTCCAAGAGCTTCTCAGTGCCTGAACGCAACTACACCATCGGTGACCGAGAGCTATTAGAAGTCAAACTCGCTCTGGAGGAATGGCGCTACCTTCTGGAGGGAGCAGTGTACCCCGTGATCATTTACACGGACCACAAGAACCTGGAATACCTGCGGTCTGCTCAGCGACTGAACTCACGACAAGCCAGGTGGTCCTTGTTCTTTGCCAGGTTCGATTTTCAACTCCATTTTCAGAGCCCGCGGATAAGAATGTGCAAGCAGATGCCTTGTCCAGGTCATTCGTGCCCATGGAACAGGAGGAGGAGACATCCCAGCCCATCATCTGCCCTAGTAAATTCATTCCGGTGGCTCCTGTCACTCTGGCCCAGATACCGCTGGTATGCTGGTCAGAAGAGAACATGGAGTACAATTGTACGTCACTATTGGTGGCCATCCCTTCGCACGGACGTCGCGTCTTTTGTCTCAGCCTGCTCCTCTTGTGCCCGGAACAAGACACCCAAACACCTGCCATATGGTCATCTTCTGCCGCTGCCAATTCCCTCCATTCCGTGGCAACACATTGCAATGGACTTTATTACAGACTTGCCCTTGTCCTCCAGACACACGGTCATATGGGTCGTGGTGGACCGTTTCTGCAAGATGGCTCATTTCGTTCCCATGGCTGGACTGCCCTCTGCCCAGGAGCTCGCTGACGCCTACATACAGCACATCTTCCGGTTGCATGGCTTTCCCTCACACATTGTGTCCGACAGAGGAACTCAGTTTACCTCGCGCTTCTGGAGGGCTCTCTGCAAACATCTGGGAGTGGCTCTGGACTTTTCTTCGGCCTACCACCCTCAGTCAAATGGACAAGTGGAACGAGTCAATCAGATCCTGACCTCCTTCTTGCGTCACTACGTTAACACCCATCACAACGATTGGTCCACACTCCTTCCTTGGGCTGAATTCTCCCATAACCATCATGTCAGTGAGTCCTCCTCCAGCTCTCCCTTCCATGTCGTTTATAGACTTCAGCCTTCCGTCCCATTACCCGTATCTTCTTCCTCGAATATCCCTGCTGCTGATACCGTAGTCCGTGACTTTTGTACAATTTGGGACTCTGTCAAGACGTCCCTTGGATGCGCTTCCCTGCGGATGAAGAGACACGCGGACAAGAGGCGTCTGGGTCCTCCGTGTTTCTCTCCTGGAGATCTGGTCTGGCTTGCTTCCAAATATGTCCGATTGAAGCTACCATCGTACAAGCTGGGTCCTCGATATGTGGCGCCCTGGACAAGCCAGGGGCCACAGAGCGCAACACCCACACACCCCACACTCCCAGCAGGCACACCAAAGCCAGAACACAAAACCCTTGTTGCCTTCCTCCAGGGGCTGATGATCACACCAGGGGGTGGGCCAGGCGGTTGGTCCCGCCCACCGAGGAGTTCACAGTCCTGGAGGCGGGAAAACCAGGCAGATAGAGTTGAGAAGTGAAAGTGAGCAGAAGGAAGTGGTAGTTGAGCAGCCTGAAGTTTGTCCGGGTGTGTGGCCCGGACAGATCAGCAAGGTTGGCAGACGGTGGTGACCGTCTGCAGGAGTGGCCGATTGGAGTCTACCGTAAGGACCGTGGACGGGCGGTGGCCTGGCGGTACCGGACCGGTACACAAAGAGAAGCCAGCACCAACTGGCAGGGGCTTTTCGGACCCCGGCAAGGCTAGGAGTCGCCGTGAATTTGCCGAATCCGTTAGTGAAGGGGACCTCCTGGGTTTCCAAACAGTCAAGTCCCGACAGAAGGCAACAGTCCAACCGAGTGAGGGAGACACCGCCACCGCCAAGGCAACCGTTTCTCAGGGCCAGCGCCTGCGGGCAAAAGGGGCTCCTCCGGCCCATATCCAAGCCGGGGAGCGGGTTACCGGTGGGAACCCATTGGAACCGTACAGACATCTTAGGTGCAGGGAAAGGCAGTTGCCACCAACCTGCTGGGAGCAACAACACCGCAGCCGTCTGTGGGACCCGTCCATCCAGCCGTGTGTTTTACCGAGAACTGTGTCTTCATCATTGGGCTGAGTGAGTACCACCGTGCCGTGCGGCACAGCGCTGCCCCCTGCGACCCTGCACCTCGCCAGGCCCCGTAACCTGCCTGCCATCCATCCCTACCCCATCACCGGGCCCCGGGACAACCAACCCCCTACCCACGGAGGGGAGAAATAACAACAAAGCTGCTCCCAGTCACCGCTCCCGGGATCCCCGTCTAGAGCAGTTGTGGTGTCACCAAAATCACCACAACCGTGGGTGGCGTCACGGACAATATCCATAATCAAAACCCCCACAACCAACCAAATCCCCTTTTCACTCACGGGCGAGGAGCACCGCTCGAGTCTTTGGGATCCGGCCCACCGCTCGAGCCACCACCGAGCAGTAGCACCAGCGGCCGGACCCGAGCAGTGGGAGAGTGCAGCGTCCCCTCTTCCGCCTGCGACAGATACATCGGGCAGTTTAAAGTCATCGGCAAGATCAATGAGGTCTCCTACAAGCTGCAGCTCCCGGCCACGATGAGGATACCCAAATCCTTCAACGTCCTTGGTCCCTTCTCCGCTGATGCCAGTTCTGCTCCTCCTCCTATTGCTGACAATGACATCTATGCGGTAAGGGATATCGTGGCCATGAAGACCATGCGGGGCCGACAGTTCTTCCTGGTGGACTGGGCTGGGTATGGTCCTGAGGATAGGTCCTGGGAACCCTGGGAGAATGTGGGTACTCCCCTGATATGTGCCTTCCTGTCCCGGTTGCGGGGAGGGGGGCGTGGGGGAGGGGGTACTGTCATGCTCCCCAGCTCCCGTGCCACGCTCCCCGGCTCCCCTGACACGCTCCCCGGCTCTCCTGCCATGCTTCCCCGCTCCCGTGTCATGCTCCCCGGCTCCCGTGCCACATTTTCCCGCTCCCGTGCCACGCTCCCTGGTCCCACGCTCCACAGCCTCCATTCTCCCTCACCTGCGTCCTCCAGGTAACCCGGTCCCCGCTCCCGGCGCCCGTCTGCGACGCTGAGCCGGCCCGGCACTCCTGCCTCCTGTGCACCGCTTCCTGCTCTGGCTTCTGGCACCCGGGCCTCGCGCATGCGCATTAGGGCGCGCGCGCGGTCATTGACCCACTCTTAAAGGGCCAGCGTCCTCCAACAGGATATTGAAGACTCAGGTACAGGGTATATAGGGGGTTCCTTTCCAAGTGGGCGGGGCCTGTTCTTCGTGTTTGCTAAGCTAGGAGTCAGGTTCCCCTGTGCCTTGTCCCGTACCCACCTATCTCTCTTGTAGAGCCGCTCCTGTCTCGCCAACCGGTCCTGACGGTTCCAGAACCCCGAACGGTGACTGTCCGCCATCTCGTCAGTTTCTACCGTCTCCGATCCCTGGATCCGTGTGGTGACCGACCTCCTCGCTCAGCTGGTGCCGGACTCTGCCTGACATCATCGCGGCCTCCGAACCTGAGCTCCATCACCCGGACTACCTTCAGAGACTCCGTGGTCCCAGGGACTTCTTCACTCCACTCCTCTGAACGGACTGTCTTGCTACACGTAGTGCTCCGGCTACCGGGCACCTTGCCCTAGGTGGGGTACTCAGTCCAGTGGATCCACCTCCTGGTCCTAACAGTACGCAGAACACCCTTTCCTCCCAAACGGCACTCCACAACTGTCATCACCGGGCCCCGGGGCACAAGTAGGTCCTGACAAACCGGGACGGAAAAAGGGCCGTCCCCCTGAAACCATAGTCACGGCTTATAGCTATCCCTGTGGGTGGGAGACATACCCCCATGTGGACTTGATGACTCTGCCTAAAAGTATGAAGATGAGAGTGGGGATGAGAGGCTCTAGACACAGAGTACCAGGGACGTGGCTGGCCAGTAAATTTAATGCAACTCCGCTTGGTAATGGCAACAACAGCAGTGAAGTAGCGGAGCGGATGTCCAAAGGACAATATGTAACAATGTTGATGTCCCCTAAAACAATGAAGAGTTGTGCCCACCGATGGTGTGAAAGTATGTATTGGAACTATTCCGTAAAGAAGTGTTGTTGCTTAAGAAAAGCTTGTATCCGGGAGTGGTGTTTGGGGACACTGGGGTCTGCTGCAGTCGGCAGCTGGGAAGTGGCCCAGAAGAAACGTGAGGAAGTCCTGGATTATAACCCGCAAGTAACTGTCCCGCACCACAGATCCCAGCAACCTTTCCCCTTTATTAGACAGGCGGCTGTAGGGCAAAACACTGACCCAGGGCTGCGCTGGGGCCATACAGCAGTACCCGCTGTGACTACAAAAGCACCTGGTTGCCCTTCTAACACACAGGCGAGTGCAATCCCATAAGACATCAGATTTCTCTCACACCAGTGCAAAAGTATGGGGCAGTGTCCATCTATGATTGATTTCTCATACCATATTGGCATGCGGAATTAATCGCAGCATGCTGCGTTTGGCAGCGAGTCTCGGCTCACGCACCCCAATACAAGTCTATGGGAGTGTGTGAAACATTGCACTGCACTCACATGTAATCCGAGTGCAGTACGATATATATATATACAGAAACAGGCTAAGGAGGAAAGGGAGAATGTTCTCCCTCCCTCATCTCTGCACCTGTGATGCGATGGCAATATCGCATCACAGTAGTATGACCCTCGGCTGACGCTCACAGCAGAGACTGCTGCGACCCATAATACCCACAACTAACCTCCAGTGCCACGCGAGAAAAGACCACACCACAGATTTAGCAAACAATCCTTTAATGGATGGAGGTCAGTCGCACCCATAAAATGTAAATAATTATAAAACTCTCATAACAAACCAAAGGCCAACACATAACTCAGTGCAAATTTAAGGCGCTAGCTGGACTCCTGGTGGCAGAGCAGCAAACCAGCATTGAAACAGTTACCATGACCGCCAAGGAGGAGCAGAGTATTTAAACTGTGCTCTGACCCCCACCCAGAAGGAGAAGAGCTTGCTGAATTCCATCCTGAAGGCCGGAAAGAAAAATGTCAAGGCCTATTTGGTTCAAGTGCACACCACCGGGCAACATGAGGGATGTGTGGCGCCCCTGACCTGGTCAGGCACCACTGAGTACAGCACCCATGCTGGGGGCAGTACAACACAGGTAATCCAAAAGGCTGACCGAGGTATGATTACACAGGCGCATAGTAATCAGGTCTCCCACATGGACCTTTGAGTGGACCCCTGGGGAATCCAGGAGGGGGCGCAGCCTCCATCTCCACTCAAGGGGTGTGGTAGAGAGCCTGGTTGCTAAGTTGCGTAGGCAGGCACAGAGGGGAGGGAGTAGTGAGCCAGTCTGAAGTGGAGCTCAGGGAGAGCAGACGCAAAGAGGAGACCTGAGGATGAGGCTGCCACTAGCCAGACAACGTACGTGCAGTGACTATCGACGGGGGAGATCGGTCACCTGGGAGTGCCACCTGAAAACCACCCGAGGCTGGAGGCAAGCGGTGGCTGAGTAAGGGGACTGCCAGGGAGGTACCAGGCCCGTAAGGGTAACAGGTCCCAGTGCAGAGATTCATTCAGTTTTCTCCTGCCAAATCTGCCGGAGGGGGCACTTCAGACCCCCACTATAACACCACAGAGTCCGCAGCCACATAGCGAAGAGAGGGCCCATAGCTCACAAGAGGCAAGCAGCCGGAGTGACCTGGTCCAGGCTACAAGCAAATGGGCCGAAAAGAGGGGAGAACAGGCAGCAGCAACTTCCCTGGGTCCGTAGGGACTTCAAGTCGGAGTCACCCCAAAAACACCAGGGCTAGAAAAGGCGAGTCGGTTGTCACCCTCATAAGTCAGCCTGACGGAGTTCCTGGTTTCCTCTGGTTAATCCCACCTACGCCCGGGTACTCACCCTGCCATCTATTGTGAGTAAAAACCCTGAAAGACTGTCTGGACTGTGCCTGAGTCATTCTGCGACCTATGGTTCCACGCACCTACACAGGGCCCTGGGGACTGCCTCACTATTGGGAGGCCACTACATCTAGCTGCATCCAACATCAGCCCCAGGCGTCCCCTAATCTGCAGTGGCGGTCACCCTGACCGCAATACCGAGAGTGGCGTCAAGAAACTCCTAAAGAAGCAACCTACCTGTGACAAGACTGATCCTCCACGTGGAGTCCCTGAAGGTAATGCAGCGACACAACACCTGTGGGGCTTCACATCTGGCGTCACGAACAGGATAAGGACTAGACCTGTTAAGACAAGTGACCATGTGCCTGGACGGTCCTCTTAAAAAATTTGAAGCGCCGCCATATTGTCACCATGAAAAGCATGCCAAGAAACAACAAGAGCCCGCGCTAGAAGAAGTTACCGTCCACGAAGAGGTGTGGCTACCAAGAGAACCCCTGCAGAGTCCTGACCTCGCAAGTGATGAGAGCGGAGGTGTGCAGAGACGAAGGGAAGGAGAGGAAGCCACAAGCCTGCTGCTGGGAGAAGAGCTGAAAGCAGATCGTGCAGAGAAGATGGCGTTCACACGCAGCGACCCAGTGCTAGGCTCAGCTGCCTGGTGGGACTGGGAGCTGGACTGATGGTGTGAAAGGCTGGAGGCGAAGGTGATGCAGCAGATCTGGGAAGGACGCGCAGAGCTCAGAGAGATGGCTGGAGTCGCTTGGGCCCACAAGAAGTGGACGGAGAGGCTAGCGACGCGCCAAGCAGCGACTGCCCGGACACCGGAGGTGCCACTGAGGGGTGAGTAAGCTGATGCCCCTGCCTGCGCGGGTGCCCCGATCCCCTCTGCTACCCCCGCGGTCCCTGGAGAGACGCCCGGTGCAGCGACGCCGACCCAGGCTGCAGCCACGACAGGTTCGTCCCGCCAAGCCCAGGCCACCGCCATGCTAGGCCCAGCCCGCCAAGATCCCACCGCAGCAGCGACGCTCGTCCACGCCGCAAGAGTGACGCTGACCCCGGCCGCCACCATGCTAAGCCCAGCCCACCAAGACCAGGCCGCTGCCAAGCAAGGCGCGGCCCGCCAAGACCAGGCCGCAGCCATGCCAGGCTCGGCTTGCCAAACCAGGCCGCAGCCATGCCAGGCTCGGCCCACCAATACCAGGCCGCCGCCACGCAAGGCGCGGCCCACCAAGACCAGGCCGCAGCCATGCCAGGCTTGGCCCGCCAAGACCAGGCCGCCGTCACGCAAGGCGCAGCCCTCCAAGACAAGGCCGCAAGCCCATCTACCCCGGCCTGCAAGGCCAGAGCAGATACCGCTCCCCAGTCCAGGGAACCAGGTCCCAAGTCCCCGCCGGAAGAAGAAGACCCAGTGTTTCTGAAGTTTAAGGAGGATTTGGAAGTGTGGTTCCCCAAGGAAATAGTGGACCGCCATCTGCTCCCCTGGCGCTCAACCAGAGTGTTTTCAGTGACTCCCTCAGCTGATGGCCCACCACCATGGCCTGCTGATGAAAGTGTGAAGCCCCGCTAGTATGTGTCGGTGCAGTACCTTCAGGGACTCCACGTGGATGGAACAGTCTGGTCACAGGTAGGGAACCTTCTTTTAGGATTGTCGTGACGCCACTCTCAGTATTGCGGTCAGCGGGGACCGCCACTGCAGATTAAGGGATGCCTGGGGCTGATGGTGGGTGCAGTCAGTATATTAGCCCCCTGAGAGTGAGGCAAGCCCCAGGCCCCGGTGTATGTGTGTGGGACCACAGGTCGCAGAATGACTCAAACACAGTCCAAGAAGTCTTTCAACGTGTTTACTCACTGTTTGGAGGTCACGGAGAGATGCCCGGGCGACACTGTGATAACCAGGTTGAACCAGGAATTCCAGGAGGCCGTTCTGAGGGTAGCTGTCCACTCGCCTTCCTTGCACTCTTTCTGTTTTAGGAGGATCCTTTGCTTGAAGCGTGGTAGGACCCCTCCAGGGAAGCTGTTACCACCCTGCTCCCCTCTCTCTGGCTCGTCTGCCGGCAGCGTGGCCTTGGTGGGATGGCTTCTGGCCCTGTCCCCTTATGGGCCTGGTGATTGCTGCTTGGCTCAAGCTCTGTGTAGTCGTGGTGAGGGCATGAAGTACCCCCCCCCCACCTGTAGGTTAAGCAGCTCTGGATGATCTGCTGCCTGTACTGGGGACCTAGTTCCCCTTGTGTGCTCGGATACCGGGATCTCCGTACTCAGCCACCCTTCTCTCTGGATGATTTTCAGGCCGACCCACGGTACTCCTTTCTCCCCCGCTTTCAGCTACTGCACTCCTCAGGACCTGTCTCACACGAGAGCTCCTCTGCTCCCTTCCACACACTTCAACTTCTTCCTCTCGACTCCCCTCTTCCTCTCTCTCTCTGCCCTGCTTCCTAGCAACCAGCCCCTGAACACACCCCCAGCTGGGAATTGAAAGTTAACCCCTTCTGGCTACCCAAGGGTCCCCTCTGGTAATGTGGGAGGCCTGATCACTATATGTTTGTGTGTGCACCTCATCCTGGCCTTTGGAGATTACCTGGAAGCATTGCTCCCGCATGGGTGCAATACTCTGTGGTGCCTGACCAGGTCAGGGGCGCCACATTCCCCCTTAGTTATCATCAGCACGTCCTCGGGCTGCAAAGACAAGAGAAAAAGGTAAATACAAACTTTTCCCACACAGGGGCAATTATTTACATTTAAACATGCCAGGTACCATTCCACTACCAACCACCCACATGTCCGAACCCCACCCAAAAACCTCCAGGAGGTAGGTCGCCGGTCCTTTTGGTGACCAGGTCTGAGCCATCACATTCCCCAGACCTTTCCTCCAATCTTCCTCTCCTGAGGGGAGTGGTGTAAGGTAGGCCCCATAAACAGGCGTACCCGCTTCCGAGTGTTGGAGGGCAGGCCCCATAAACAGGCGTGCCCCCTTGTTGGTGCAGAGCCATGCCCCTCAACAGGCAGACTCTGTGGTTGATACCAAGGAGGCAACTTTTTACAGTGCAAAGTTTGTGGTTAAAGCCAGTTCATAACCAGTGGTCTAACATTTTAAGGAGGTCTCACAATAGTCCTTGTGGGCACATTTCGCTTAAACGTTACTTAACTGTAAACAGGTTAAACATTACATTTCATACAGTCACTTTGAACTAAACTGTACTTTCTCTATAGCGTAATGGGAGCTGACCAAAGTTGCTGCGGGTTGATCTACGCAGTACTATACTGTCATCTGTCTGAGGTTGTGTCCTCCCACCCGATGTATGTGTCTCAATGTGAATAATGGGTGTACTGGGTATTGATACCAGTGCATGGTCTTCTGCTTCAGCTACATTTGGCTCTTCCAGGTTCTGAACAGGTTCTTCTGGTTCTCTTACTTCTCTAGATTGAGGGAATGTAATGACTGGAATAACTACTGCTCCATTGTATTGAGGCCAACTTGCTGGAAAATCTCCAAGTACAGTATGGATCATCTTTTCTTTTGGTTCTTGAACTGGCAAAGGGTTGGGAATTTCTTCAGGGGTTCTTAGTTGTTCAGGAGATTTCTTTAGGTGATCTCTAGAAACGACAGCTGTTGTTTTTCCTCCATCTTTGCTGATAAGGCATGTCTTTTCATTGCTAAGCGTCGATGGTAACACAGTATAGGGTTCTTCTTCCCAGTGATTGTCAAGTTTATGACGTCTTCTCTTTCTTTTGAGAACTATATCCCCTGGCATCAAAGGAACAGCAGGTGCTTTTCGATTGTAGGCCTTTTCTTGTTTCTCACGCTGCTGAGTCAGGCTTCGCTCCACACACTCTTGTACTTTCTTGTATTGGGCTTGGCGGTTGGAATCCCAATCAGCACCTTGTAGATGGTCTTCAGGGGTCTCAACTCCCATTTCCAGATCTACTGGCAATCTCCCTGGTCTGGCCCTTATCAGGTATGCCGGTGTGCAGTTCGTGGAACTCACAGGGATGTTGTTATACATGTCCACTAGATCGGGCAGCTTTTCCGGCCACTGACTTCGTTCTTCTAGTGGGAGAGTCTTCAGAAGGTCGAGAATGATGTGGTTCATCTTCTCACACATGCCATTGGTCTGAGGATGGTAAGGCGTAGTACGGATCTTCTGGCAGCCGTATAGGTTACAAAACTCCTTAAACACTTCAGCTTCAAAGGCTGGTCCTTGGTCAGTGAGCACTTGGTCTGGATAGCCATGTGGTCGACAGAAATGTGTCTGGAACGCTTTGGCTGCAGTCTGACCGGTCAAGTCCTTGACTGGTACTACCACCAGGAATCTGGAGTAGTGGTCAACCATAGTGAGAGCGTAGTTGTAGCCTTGTCTGCTGGGTGCCAACTTTACATGGTCCAGGGCCACGATCTCCAGGGGCCGTTTAGTTTGGATTGGCTGGAGTGGTGCTCTCTGGCTGTGCTGGTCTTTTCTTCTAAGATTGCAGGGCCCGCAGTTTCGACACCACTTCTCTAGGGCAGATCTCATGCCCACCCAGTAGAATCTTACTTTAAGTAGGGCCTCCAGTTTCTTCCAACCAAAGTGGCCTGCACCATTGTGATAGGCTTCTAGCACCATCCTCGTATCCTTCTGTGGTACAATCACTTGCCACACCTTCTCATGCGTCCTCGGGTCAATGATGCTCCTGTAAAGTTTGTCTTGATAGATGAATAATCGACCCCTCTCCTTCCATAGGTACTGTGCCTCAGGTGGGGCTCCTTTGTCAAGGCTGGCGCCAGGCTGGCTGATCAGTTTCTTTACCAAGCCTACCGCTGGATCATTTTCCTGGGTCTCCTTCCAGTTGTAGTGAGGTAGTGGGTTCAGGGTCACCTCTTGGCGGTTGGCACGCGACTGCCGACACTGTTTTGCTCCATGGCGATGGAACGCTGGCAGCTCAATCTCTTCAAGATCATCTTCATCTTCACCCTCGTCTGCTAGGTGAGGCATCCTGGACAGAGCATCTGCGTTGCCGTTCTTGCGGCCAGCTCGATACTTGACAGTAAAGTCATAATTCGCCAGTCGGGCTACCCAACGCTGCTCCATGGCACCCAATTTAGCAGTATCCAAGTGGGTCAGGGGGTTGTTGTCCGTGAAGACAGTGAATTTGGTGGCTGCCAGGTAGTGCTTGAACCGCTCTGTGATAGCCCATACCATGGCCAGGAACTCTAGCTTGAATGAGCTATAATTCTCTGGGTTTCTTTCAGTAGGCCTGAGCTTACTGCTGGCGTAAGCAATCACACGCTCTTTGCCTCCCTGCACCTGTGAAAGCACTGCTCCCAGTCCCACATTACTGGCATCTGTGTACAGTACGAATGGCAGACCGTAGTCAGGGTAGGCTAGGATCTCTTCACCCGTCAAGGCCCCTTTCATCTGTCTGAAGGAGTGTTCTTCTGCTTCTCCCCAGTGAAATGGCGGGCCGGAGATCTTTCCTTTCTTCTTTGGGTGGCCTACCAGGAGCTCTTGCAAAGGCGCTGCCATTTTCGTGTAGCCCTTGATGAACCTTCTGTAGTAGCCTACCAAGCCAAGGAACTGACGTACCTCCCGAACGGTAGTAGGTGTGGGCCATTCCTGGATGACTGTGACCTTCTCTGGGTCCGGTGCTACTCCTTCTGCACTGACCACGTGACCTAGGTACTGGACCTTTGGCTTCAGTAAATGGCACTTGGATGGTTTCAGCTTCATTCCATATCGGGATAGTGCTTCAAAGACTTCAGCCAGGTGTTTCAGGTGGTCCTCGTAGGTCTTGGAGTACACGATGACATCATCCAGGTAGAGCAGGACGGTTTCAAAGTTGAGGTGCCCTAGGCAGCATTCCATAAGCCTCTGGAAGGTCCCGGGGGCATTGCAGAGTCCAAATGGCATGCTGTTGAACTCACAGAGGCCCATTGGGGTGGTGAAGGCCGTCTTCTCCCGATCTTCTTCTGCTACAGATACTTGCCAGTAGCCACTAGTAAGATCTAGGGTAGAAAAGTAGTTAGAGGCTTTCAAGGCAGCGAGGGATTCCTCTATCCTTGGCAAAGGGTAGGCATCCTTGTGTGTTATCTGATTTATCCGTCTGTAATCCACACACATCCTCATCGTGCCATCCTTCTTTCTTACCAGGACCAGGAGAGCTGCCCAGGGGCTGCAACTGTCCCTTATGACTCCTGCCTCCTTCATGTCCTTCAGCATGTCCTTTGTGCGCTGGTAATGGGCTGGTGGAATAGGCCTATGTCTTTCCTTAATGGGAGGATGACTGCCTGTGGGTATGTGATGTTGCACCCCTTTGATCCTACCAAAGTCTAGTGGGTTCTTACTAAAGACCTGCTCGTATTCCTGCACGACCCTGTAAACCCCATGTTTCTGGTAGTCGGGTGTAGAGTCAGTCCCCACGTGTAGTTTCTGGCACCAATCCTCTAACTGCTTTTGGGAGGTCTCGCCCTCTTTTGAGTCAGCTTGTGTCAGGGGACCTACAGGTGTTATGGCGTCATCTGAGCATGTAAACAGTTTGGCTATGGTAGCGTACCTTGGTAGTCTGGCTTCCTCCTCCCCACAGTTCAACACTCGTACAGGCACTCGTCCCTTGTGTACATCAACTACCCCCCTGGCTGTCAGAATCATGGGCCAGTGGTCTGAATGAGTGGGCTCTAGTACAGCCTGGTAATCTTGTCCTCTGAGACCTACCGCTGCTCTACACCACATCATCATTTCACTCCGTGGGGGTATCACAATGGGGTTTGCATCCATCACCCGTACACTACCAATCTCACCGCCAGTCTGTTTTACCTGTTGCTTCCTCAGAATGATTCGGATCTCCTTTTGCAAGGCTCTTTGCGACCTGCCCTCAGCACCTTCAACAATCTGGTGAAGCAACAACAACACTTCCCCTAGGCAATTTTCTATGACATTAGTGCCTAAAATCATTTGCGGGTTCCTTTCTCTAATATCAGTGTCCACAACAATCAGTCCTTGTCCCTTCATTTCCTGCCTTCCCACCTTTATGGTTACCTCTTTGACCCCGATCTGGTCTATAGGTTGTCCGTTGGCAGCATAGATGGTGAGGGAGGGGTCCGGTGGTCGGAGATCGTCGTCCGACCAAAACCTACGATAAAGGACATACGGGATCGTGGTGACCTGAGAGCCGGTGTCCAATAATGCCGGGGTAGGGATCCCGTCCAGGACGATGGACAGGACAGGACGTCCACCCACGTACTGATCACAGCAGCGACTTGGGCCTGATCTTCTTAATCCTGAGGACTGGCCCCCGGCCCCAGGTTTGGCTCGTTTAAAGGACAGGCCCTTGCATAGTGACCTGCCTCCTGGCAACGACGACAGATGGGTTGTCCAGATGAGTCATAGCGATCACTGCTCCTGCCTCGGGTCGCAGGACCTCTTCTCCTCCGCATCCACGGGACGTCCTCTGGGCTGTCAGCTAGCAGGATCCGATGAGGGACTTTGGTGTCTGAGGGCAACTGCATTGCTTTCAGGATTTGTGCGACGTCCTTAGTGAGCTGTTGCACCTGGGAGGATAGTGTATTTATGGTCTCTGCTGGCGTGTTGAGTCCTTTTGCAGTTATCAGGGTCTGCGAGGAGGATTCCGCTCCTGCAGCCGTGGAACTGGCAGGCCATGCTGGTGCGACGGGGTCTGTGTCCACAGGAGGTTGGAGTGCTTTCACTGCCCTGTCCTTCAGAATGGCAAAGTCCACGTCAGGGTGTTCCAGGGACCACAGCTTCATCTGCTTCCCATCCTCAGGAGAGCGCAGGCCCCTCAAGAATTGTTCCTTCATCATCCGGTTTCCTTCCTGATCACTGACAGGGTCCACCAGCTTGAGAGCCCGTAGTGCAGCCTGCAGCCTGAGGGCATAGTCTCTTATGCTATCTTGGGGCTTCTGCTGGCAGTTATAGAAGTCCGTCCTCAGCTCTCCCTCGGTGCGGTGTTCAAAAGCAGCTGCTAGTTTGGCAAAGATGGTCTCAACAGAGCTCCGGTCATCATTGGTCCAGGACTCAGCTTCCAATTCTGCTGCTTCAGTCAATTGTCCCAGCACCACAGCGGCCCTCTGCTTACCAGTCATCGCATGCATGTCTAGCAGGGTGTTGATCTTCTTCTTAAACCCGGTCAGCGTGTCTATTTTACCGGCGTATTGGGGCAGCCATTGCGCTCCTGGGACATACAGCAAGGAAACTGGCATTATGGGGGAGATTTCAGCCGGCGCGGCTGCGACCGCGGCACCGGCACCAGGCGCTGCTGCGTCCAGCGCGACGGGGGCTGGCATCGCTTGGGCTGCGTCGCCCTGACCAGGGGCATTACCTCCTGCAGCGTCCATTTTTCTTCAAAAATCTGCGCGCTCCCTTTCCACTTCCTGGGTCAGTACGCTCTCTGAATTGTGGGGATTCTGGGGCGGCCACACCTCTTCGTGGGCGGTGCTCTTCTCCCTCGCGCGGGCTGCAGCGCGCGCTTCTGAAGATGGCAATATGGCGGCGGTTAAATTTTTGCGGTCGGACCTCTGAGGCACACGGTCACCTGTCTGAACAGGTCTAGTCCTTATCCTGTTCGTGACGCCAGAAGTTGTGAAGCCCCGCTAGTATGTGTCGGTGCAGTACCTTCAGGGACTCCACGTGGATGGAACAGTCTGGTCACAGGTAGGGAACCTTCTTTTAGGATTGTCGTGACGCCACTCTCAGTATTGCGGTCAGCGGGGACCGCCACTGCAGATTAAGGGATGCCTGGGGCTGATGGTGGGTGCAGTCAGTATATTAGCCCCCTGAGAGTGAGGCAAGCCCCAGGCCCCGGTGTATGTGTGTGGGACCACAGGTCGCAGAATGACTCAAACACAGTCCAAGAAGTCTTTCAACGTGTTTACTCACTGTTTGGAGGTCACGGTGAGATGCCCGGGCGACACTGTGATAACCAGGTTGAACCAGGAATTCCAGGAGGCCGTTCTGAGGGTAGCTGTCCACTCGCCTTCCTTGCACTCTTTCTGTTTTAGGAGGATCCTTTGCTTGAAGCGTGGTAGGACCCCTCCAGGGAAGCTGTTACCACCCTGCTCCCCTCTCTCTGGCTCGTCTGCCGGCAGCGTGGCCTTGGTGGGATGGCTTCTGGCCCTGTCCCCTTATGGGCCTGGTGATTGCTGCTTGGCTCAAGCTCTGTGTAGTCGTGGTGAGGGCATGAAGTACCCCCCCCCCCCACCTGTAGGTTAAGCAGCTCTGGATGATCTGCTGCCTGTACTGGGGACCTAGTTCCCCTTGTGTGCTCGGATACCGGGATCTCCGTACTCAGCCACCCTTCTCTCTGGATGATTTTCAGGCCGACCCACGGTACTCCTTTCTCCCCCGCTTTCAGCTACTGCACTCCTCAGGACCTGTCTCACACGAGAGCTCCTCTGCTCCCTTCCACACACTTCAACTTCTTCCTCTCGACTCCCCTCTTCCTCTCTCTCTCTGCCCTGCTTCCTAGCAACCAGCCCCTGAACACACCCCCAGCTGGGAATTGAAAGTTAACCCCTTCTGGCTACCCAAGGGTCCCCTCTGGTAATGTGGGAGGCCTGATCACTATATGTTTGTGTGTGCACCTCATCCTGGCCTTTGGAGATTACCTGGAAGCATTGCTCCCGCATGGGTGCAATACTCTGTGGTGCCTGACCAGGTCAGGGGCGCCACAAAAGCCTATCCCCAGCGTTGCCGTCCGAGGAGTGCTCAGAAGAACTAAGAGGGAGGGGAGGCCAGGAGGCTGAGGAGCTGACTCCAGAGCCATCAGCAGTGGATGCAGCACCAGGTCCAGAGCCAGAGATGCTGCCGTATTCCTGCTGGGAGGAGAGTCCAACACCCCCTACTGAAGAAGAGCTGACTGTCTTCATGCCCAGTATGTACATCACCTGGGAGCCCGCAAGCAGTGAAGTGGCAGTCCAGCAGAATCCCGCCCGCAAGACACGGCGCTGCAGCAGAACGAAGTTTTCCCCTGCACAGCAGTCTCCAGATAGAAAAGACGAAGTAACAGCCAGAGACTTGGAAGAGAAGCAGTCTTTAAGGAGAGCTAAATCCCAGGTCAGAGGTCCTCTTTGCCGTGGAGTTGTGGAGGAGTTCAGTTTGAAAAGTGGATACGGCTTTATTGTAGCACCCGGCATGAAGGAAGGGATATTTTTAAGCAGGAGAGACGTCCGTTCCTATTTGCCCAGAGGACACCCTGGCAGAAACTAACAGATGGGAGATCTGGTCGAGTTCACAAAGCACCAAGGTGAACGCGGCTGGTATGCACTGGATGTGGTGCCATGCCCTAGGAATGTTACCAGCAATCCTACTGTTCTAATTCAGTCTCCAAAGTTAACAGAAATAGAAAGTAGAGACAAAAGAACCAATTGATGACACTACTACCGATGACGATGACAGAAATGTGGAGAATGACAGGTGCCACAGCCCTACAGGCCAAAGCCCTGGTACAGAGGAGGAATCTATGTAAAGTACAGCAAGTTACCAGTTTGAAAAGTTTGCAACGTTCCAAGTTTAAGCATGTGCCCACATGAACTTATGTGAGAAACAACCCTTTGCACTTTGAAAATACGGACCATAGGCTATGAACTGGCTATAGCCACAAATTCTTGCAGTGTTAATAGTTACCTTGAATGGTACCACCACCAGAGCCAGCCTGTTTAGGGGCCTGGCTCGCCTGTGACCAGGGAGCACGCCTATTTATGGGGTCTGGCTCTCCACCACAAAGAGGGTACCTTGTCTGCATCGACTGTGGGAGCCGCCTCTACATCCTGCCAGAAGAGGCCGAAGGCGTGGCTCCACAAGGCAGGGTATACCCTGAAAACCACCAGACAAAGAAAGCCGCCTCTACATCCTGCCAGAAGTGGCTGAAGGCGCGGCTCGATGGGAGAGGAAGATTGGAGGAAAGGCTGGGATAGAGCTGGCCCAGACCTGGTTACCAAAAGGACCGGTGACCTGCCTCTTCAGAGGGTTTTGGGTGGGTTAACGGACTTGTGGGTGGAGGGAGGTGATGTATGGTACCGGGTATGTTTTATAATGTTTTAAATGCTTTTACCGTATTATGCATTTTAAAATGTTGTCTTGCAGCCCGAGGACGTGCTGGTGATAACTAAGGGGGAATGTGGCGCCCCTGACCTGGTCAGGCACCACTGAGTACTGCATCCATGCTGGGGGCAGTACAACACAGGTAATCCAGAAGGCTGACCGAGGTGTGATTACACAGGCGCATAGTAATTAGGTCTCCCACATGGACCTTTGAGTGGACCCCTGGGGAATCCAAGAGGGGGCGCGGCCTCCATCTCCACTCAAGGGGTGTGGTAGAGAGCCTGGTTGCTAAGTTGCGTAGGCAGGCACAGAGGGGAGGGAGTAGTGAGCCAGTCTGAAGTGGAGCTCAGGGAGAGCAGACGCAAAGAGGAGATCTGAGGCTGCCACTAGCCAGACAATGTAAGTGTAGTGACTATCGACGGGGGAGATCGGTCACCTGGGAGTGCCACCTGAAAACCACCCGAGGCTGGAGGCAAGCGGTGGCTGAGTAAGGGGACTGCCAGGGAGGTACCAGGCCCGTAAGGGTAACAGGTCCCAGTGCAGAGATTCATTCAGTTTTCTCCTGCCAAACCTGCCGGAGGGGGCACTTCAGACCCCCACCATAACACCACAGAGTCCGCAGCAACGTAGCAAAGAGAGGGCCTATAGCTCACAAGAGGCAAGCAGCCGGAGTGACCTGGTCCAGGCTACAAGCAATTGGGACGAAAAGAGGGGAGAACAGGCAGCAGCAACTTCCCTGGGTGACCCCCGTAGCGACTTCAAGTCGGGGTCACCCCAAAAACACCAGGGCTAGAGAAGGCGAATCGGTAGTTGCGCTCAAAAGTCAGTCTGACGGAGTTCCTGGTTTCCTCTGGTTAATCCCAGCTACGGCCGGGTACTCACCCTGCCATCTATTGTGAGTAAAAACCCTGAAAGACTGTCTGGACTGTGCCTGAGTCATTCTGCGACCTGTGGTTCCACGCACCTACACAGGGCCCTGGGGCCTGCCTCACTATTGGGAGGCCACTACATCTAGCTGCATCCAACATCAGCCCCAGGCGTCCCCTAATCTGCAGTGGCGGTCACCTTGACCGCAATACCGAGAGTGGCGTCAAGAAACTCCTAAAGAAGCAACCTACCTGTGACAAGACTGATCCTCCACGTGGAGTCCCTGAAGGTAATGCAGCGACACAACACCTGTGGGGCTTCACATCTGGCGTCACGAACAGGATAAGGACTAGACCTGTTAAGACAAGTGACCATGTGCCTGGACGGTCCTCTTAAAAAATGTGAAGCGCCGCCATATTGCCACCATGAAAAGCATGCCAAGAAACAACAAGAGCATGCGCTAGAAGAAGTTACCGTCCACGAAGAGGTGTGGCTACCAAGAGAACCCCTGCAGAGTCCTGACCTCGCAAGTGATGAGAGCGGAGGTGTGCAGAGACGAAGGGAAGGAGAGGAAGCCACAAGCCTGCTGCTGGGAGAAGAGCTGAAAGCAGATCGTGCAGAGAAGATGGCGTTCACACGCAGCGACCCAGTGCTAGGCTCAGCTGCCTGGTGGGACTGGGAGCTGGACTGATGGTGTGAAAGGCTGGAGGCGAAGGTGATGCAGCAGATCTGGGAAGGATGCACAGAGCTCAGAGAGATGGCTGGAGTCGCTTGGGCCCACAAGAAATGGACGGAGAGGCTAGCGACGTGCCAAGCAGCGACTGCCCGGACACCGGAGGTGCCGCTGAGGGGTGAGTAAGCTGATGCCCCATCTACATCTAGCTGCATCGAACATCAGCCCCAGGCGTCTCCTAATCTGCAGTGGCGGTCACCCTGACCGCAATACTGAGAGTGGCGTCACGAAACTCCTAAAGAAGCAACCTACCTGTGACCAGACTGATCCTCCACGTGGAGTCACTGAAGGTAATGTAGTGACACAACACCTGTGGGGCTTCACAGATGCATTGTTACCCTCAAGCCTAGTGGCAAGGCCACCTCTAAATCGCACCAGTCACATCATCCTGGCATTATAGTTGCGCCTGGAATGCTTCACACCCGCTGCATTCTGGGCCCCCTGCCACACAGCACGTAGAATGATCTCAGAGAATACCACAATGAGCTCTGAGAAAAACCCGTGGAATTTGGAACTCATCATGATCCAGAGCTCAATGAAGCGGAAAGAACAAAGGTAATTTTCACCCTCGTGAACAATGAGAAAGGTCACGTGCAACAGCGCAACCAATTCCGGCAACACCTGAGGTCATGTAAGGCCATGAATACCCTTCCAGGTAACATCAACTCCACGGAGGCCAAGGTATCTTCCACCCGGGCGTCACTCCACTCGCTGAGACACCCAAAACACATAAGAGTGACCTAATATACAGACAACAGGGTTTGCACCTATAAAGAAAAACATATTAGAATAATGATAACTCAGGACGAATATGTACCGCCCCCGTGTCGGCAGCCGAGCCGCTCGGATCCGGAACCGCGGTGGTTGGAGGAGTCTCTGGACCCGGTGGGGTCGCGCGGACACTCGAATTTAAAAGGGGGCATATGTACAGGGGGGTTAGAAGTTTGTGACGTCACCCATGGTGCGTGGTAAGATGGAGTACCACCGCTGCTGTTGGGAGCACCCGGTGGCGGTGCTATGGAGCAAGGTTTTTAACCCCTTCGTGAGTAGGGTTTTTTTTCCCCAGGGCCCGGTGATCGTGGTGTAGGGGTGCCGTTGGGAAGGAAAAGGGTTTCTGCGTACTCACGCAGTCCAAGAATACTGACACATACAACTTGTAAACCAGAATTCTGAGCACCGCTGCAGCAGGGAGGGAGCACATGTGGATCCGTGCCCCTTGGTTTTGCTTGTTAGCCTGTGACCTTTTCCGTGGCACTCTCTTCACTATTTGGACCCTGTATTGTAGAACTAGTCAGGTCCCGCTCACATGTATGGCTAACGGAGTGAGCTTGCTCTCAGGGTTCACGCTTGGGATTTTCTGGACTGTGAATTGGGAAAGTCCTATCCCCCTCATTGTGCTAGTACCCCGATTTTAGTGTGGGGAAGGATGAATCTTGAAGGCTTCACCCCCGTCGGGTAAATTACCGGGCTGCGTAAAGCTACTTCCCGGCCTAGGGTCCACGTACCCCGTCGTGCCCTGGCTCCTGCCCGGAGATGGCTCAAGGCCGCCGGCTGCCCTCCTCGGCAGATACGTTCCCCTTGACACGATCCACTGCAACCAGGGTTCCAGCTCCTACCAGGCCCAGACCAACGTCTGCAACCTAGGATCCAGGAGCCCAGCTCCCACCCGTGACCTCTCCTCTCTAGAGTCACTACACACTGTCTTACTTTTGACCCTTCTCACCTCCTATTAACAACCCCCCTAGTGGGTGGCCCTAATCTCTTCAGGCCCCCCAATGGAGTGTCTGGTGGGTATGGTGTGAATTCTTTCCCAGGGTTTTGATTGGCTAGGTTGTTAGCAGCACCAAAGGCCCAAGGACCAAGGAGGGCGGATACTGTGCAGAAGGGAAGATTGCACAATACCCTGTGACGACCTGATAGGCCAGGGCGTCACACATATATATAATCTACATCAATACAACAGGAAACCGCAGGTAACACACACCACATTTTACAGACAGGAGATTTGCAGGTCTGGGGCGGACAGAGCCCTGCATGCCCTTACACGTGCGAAACGCAAGTGGAACCATACCCTCAACGTGATGCTCAGCTCTGTGTTCTGCAGCCTATTAGTACTATAGGATAAGCTGAAGGCACATACAGTACTGGCATCAAATGCTAGTGTGGCGCCCTGGACTAGCCAGGTAGTCATAGATACAGCCCCGCATAACACCAGTCCCCACACAGCAGCCAAACACATTAGACGCTAGTCACCCCTCTCAGGACTTAATGGACACACCAGAGGACGGAGCCAGGTGGTTGGCCACACCCACCGAGGAGTTCAGAGAGCCTGAGGCGGGAAAAGTAGTTAGTTAAGTCAGTGAGTTCAAGGAGTTCGGTTTGAGAGTGCAGAGGAGGAGGTCAGGCCTGTGTGACATGCCCGTGACAGACTGACCGGTGCCATGGTTGGAGCCCGGGCACCTTTGGCTAGGAGGCAGATGGTGGTCTTAGCCTGCAGGAGCCGGGAAGACGGCTCGGTGGAACCGTGGTAGACCGGGACAGGGTAGTGGCCCGCCGGTACCGACCCGGGGAACCGCCTCAGAAACCGGAGCACACGGGGGGTACTCAGACCCTGAAGCGAGGCCCAGAACCGACTGGGCCGAGTTAATTAACTGATTGAGGTCTGGACTTTAAGTCCTTTCCCACCCAAGTCCCGACTGAAGACAACAGCCCACCGAGGGGGATAGAAAGCCACCGCACAGGCAGAGAGATCCCACGGGCCAGCATCTGTGGGCAAAGGGCTCTCCCGACATCCACAAAGCTGGGGAGCAGACTACCGACACGGAAGCGCAGGCAGTCACAACACAAAACACGGTGCAGGAGAAAGGCAAAGACCACCAACCGGGTGGGGGACCAGACGTAGCCGGCTCCAGGCACCGACCACCATCAACTTGTTTTACCTGAGACTTGTGTGTGTCAATAACTGTGAATACAACAGTGCCGTCCGGCCGCGCACCGACCTGCACCGCCCAGCTCTCCCCGACGGGTCCAGGAGCCATCACCCCTACCCACGGAGGGGTTAACATCTCGCTGCATCACCGTCTGCCCCCGGATGCCCAGTAACTGCAGCGGTGGTGTCCACCTTCACCACAACCCGTGGCTGGCGTCACAAACTTAAACACGGCTCCAGCCGTACACATAACATCCACCCCCCCTAAGTAGCGTCAGCACCCTTTTAGAGCGAATTGACCCCGAGTCCGGAGGCACTCGAGCCACCCACCAATGAGCCCAGACCCGAGCAGCTCGGTTGCGGCCGAGCATGGGGCGGTACACATCGAGTCTTCTGGCGTCACGAACAGGATACTTACCTATTCACTTACCTAGTGAAGTGCGCCTTGAAGTGAAGTCAGCGGTGATCCGTTGCAAAATTCTGTGAATCTGCCATCTTGTGGTGCGAAGAATCCCGCCCAGAGTCTTCTTCCCCGCAGAAAGGGCGCAAAAATGCGAAGCGCCGTCCCCTGGGAACGTGGCCGTGCAGGAAAGCGAGAGGTTGGAAAGTGAAACTGACCGGCCTGAAAAGGGAGTGTCGCGAAAAGACCAAGGGGGAGAAGCGGAGAGATGTCCACGCCCAACCTCGATGGCGGAGTGGCGGCGCCCGCAGAAGCGCCCGGTGACGGGAATGCGGCGGAGCGCGCTCCGGTCGCAGGAGCGGGGGAGGCCGCGGCTCCGACGGTCGCCCAGGTAATGTCAATCTCCTTGCCCTACGTGCCCGGTGCTGCCTGGCTACCCCAGTACGATAGTAAGCCTGATGCCTTACAGGTGTTCCGGAAAAATATATGCATGATTCTCGATTTGTATGCCATGACTGGCAAGCAGCGTGCAGCGGTAGTGCTTGGGCAGCTGACTGGCGCGGCTGAGCAGGAGGTGGAGACTTGGGCAGACACGGATCGGGCCTCGGTAACTGCCATTCTTGATAAACTCCAGGTCGTCTTTGAAACCCGCACGGAAACGGAGTTATGGATGCAGTTCTACCATTGTCGGCAGCGACCGAAGGACAGTATAAGAGACTATGCCTTGTGGTTACAAACGGTCTTGCGTACATTAAAGCGGGTGGACCCCATCAATGAGGCTGGTAGCAACAAAATGCTAGTGGAGCAGTTCCTGCAGGGGCTAGGGGCCGCCGAAGATCGCAAGCAACTGCGGCTGTGGTCCTTGGAACATGCCGACTTGGACTTTGCAGTGCTGAAAGAGCGGGCCATCAAGGCCCTACAGGCACCAGAGGCCATCACCCCCAATCCGCCATTTTGGCCGGTTGACACTGCTCCCGTCTCAATAGCACGGCCTTTGCTGGCCCCACCGGCCCCTGCTGCAGCCACCGGAGCTCTGGAAGATCTGTCGTCACAAGTCCGGCGCCTGAATGAGGGCGTCACCCGGATCCTCGCCGCTCTCCAGCTACTGACGAGAGTCAAGCCCGCGGAGAAGATCCAGCTCACCGTCAGCCCGGAAGACGTCCCTTGGATGTAGCGGAGAAGGAACAACAACCCCTGGTATGGACGGCCTGTCTGCTACAAGTATAACAAGACCGGCCATTACTCCAGATGGTGTCCATTAAACGAGCAACCCCTGAGGCCAAGGGCCAATCCTCAGGAGGAAACTCTCAAGGCCCAGCTGATTGACGGGATCAGTACGTTGGAGGCCGCCCCATCATCTCCTTGGCGGTGGATGGTGTCCCGACCATGGCCCTGCTAGACACTGGATCACAGGTAACGACTATGCCTTACACGTACCAGCGATAGTGTTAGGTCCGGGTGATGGTGGATCCTCTGGGCCATGTACTGGAGTCCCCCAGTGAGGCAACCTGGAGCTAACCCCTATACAGGGACTGTCCAGTCACCCCACCAGAGGGCCTAGGTACACGGTAGCCGGAGTACTAGCGGAACCGGGGTAGCGTCCCACAGGGAACGGGTAAAACGGAGTCTTTGGAGCCACAGAGTCCTCGGAGATAATTACGGAAGTCCAGTACGGGTGACGGTTAGGAAGCTCAGGCGGGATCCGGGTTAGCTGGGTGTGATGGAAGGCAGCTGGGTGAAGTCGGAGATACCAGACAGGCACAGGCTGCCGAAACGGTGTTTGGATTCCCCGCCGACGGACACCGGAGGACCTCTTGGCAAGACTGGATTCAGGGACCGGTTACGGAGGCAGAGCAGGCTCTACGGAAGAGACAAAGGTTTTAGTAGGAGTAAGACACAAGGGGACCTGGACTTCTAGCTTGCAGAACTCGACGAACAGGCGACACCCTCCAGGCAGGGAGCTCCTAATATACCTGACCCTGACTGATGCAATATCCTGTTAGGGAGTGCAGGGCCTTTAAGAGGAGGTCAGTGACCGCGCGCGCGCCCTAATGCACATGCGTGACGCCCGGGTGCCGGAGGCCAGAGCAGGGAGCGGTGTCGAGGAGGACGTGTGGCTGGAGGCAGGGGTCCCGGGGACCGGAGCGGTGAGTGAGAAACGACGTCGGGACCCGGGGAGCGTGACAGTACCCCCCCCCAGGCCCCCCTCCCCGCAACCGGGACATGAAGGCACGAATCAGAGGAGTACCCACGTTCTCCCCAGGTTCCCAGGACCTATCCTCGGGACCATAACCTGCCCAGTCGATCAGGAAGTACTGCCGTCCCCTGACGGTCTTCATGGCCACAATATCTCTTACCGCATAGATGTCATCATCGGCTATGGGAGGAGGAGGACAGGCATCAGAGGAGAAGGGACCGAGGACAACAGGTTTCAGCAAGGACACATGGAAGGAGTTGGGTATCCGCATGGAGGGCGGTAGCTGCAACTTGTAGGACACCTCGTTGATCTTCCTGAGGACCTTGAAGGGACCGATGTACCGCGGACCCAGCTTGTACGATGGAGTCTTGAGTCGGACGTACTTGGAGGCAAGCCAGACCAAGTCCCCAGGAGAGAAGCGAGGAGGATCAAGACGTCTCTTGTCCGCATGTCTCTTCATTCGTGCAGCAGCATGTCCCAGGGAGGTCTTGACTGAGGCCCATAAAGCGGAGAAGTCTCTGGCTAGGGCATCTGCTGCAGGTACATCGGAAGCTGGAGAGACTGGTAATGGCACAGAAGGCTGGAGACCATAGACAACATGGAAGGGAGAACTGGAGGTGGATTCGCTGACCTGGTGGTTATGAGAGAATTCAGCCCAAGGAAGGAGCGTGGACCAGTTGTCCTGGTGGACATTGACGTAGTGACGAAGGAAGGTGGTCATCATCTGGTTGACTCGTTCCACTTGTCCGTTTGACTGAGGGTGGTAGGCAGAGGAAAAGTCCAGAGACACCCCCAGGTGTTCACAGAGAGCCCTCCAGAAGCATGAGGTGAATTGGGTTCCTCTGTCGGACACGATATGGGCAGGAAAGCCATGCAGCCGGAAGATGTGTTGTATGAAGGCATCCGCAAGCTCTTGAGCAGAGGGCAATCCGGCCATAGGAACAAAATGAGCCATTTTCGAGAACCGGTCCACCACGACCCAGATGACCGTATGACCGGAGGACAAGGGCAAGTCCGTGACAAAGTCCATGGCTATGTGTTGCCATGGAATGGAAGGAGTCGGCAGAGGGAGAAGAGGACCAAAGGGCAGGTGCTTAGGCGTCTTGTTCCGGGCACAGGAGGAACATGCAGAGACGAAGTCGGTGACATCCGTACGAAGAGACGGCCACCAATAGTGACGGGTGATGACGCCCCAGGTTTTCTTCTGGCCGGCGTGTCCGGCCACTTTCGAGGAGTGTCCCCATTGGAGGACCTTGAGTCGGTTGGTCTCCGTGACGTAAGTCTTCCCAGGAGGGATCTGTGCCAGGGAGACGGGAGCCACCGGGATGACCTTGCTAGGACAGATGATGGGCTGGCTTAACTCCTCCTCTTTGTCTACCGGAACGAAGGACCGAGACAGGGCATCTGCCCGTACGTTCTTGTCCGCGGGCCGGTAGTGTAGCTGAAAGTCAAACCTGGCGAAGAAGAGAGACCAACGTGCTTGGCGCGGATTCAGCCTTTGAGCGGAGCGTATATACTCCAGGTTTTTGTGGTCAGTATAGATGATCACCAGGTAAACCGCTCCCTCCAAGAGATATCGCCATTCCTCCAACGCCATCTTAACGGCCAGGAGCTCTCGATCACCAATGGTATAATTGCGTTCTGGGGCTGAGAAGATCTTGGAGAAGAAGCCGCAGGTGACCATCTTCCCGGTGGCGGACTTCTGCATAAGCACGGCTCCTGCCCCTGCGGAGGAGGCGTCAACCTCCAGGGTGAATTGGCGGTTCAACTCAGGACGGTGAAGGCTGGGAGAAGAAGCAAAGGACCGCTTCAGAGAGCAGAAGGCGGCTTCGGCCTCAGGTGTCCAAGCCTTCGGATTGGCCCCCTTCTTGGTCTGGGCGGAGAGCGGAGCAGTTAGGGTCGAGAAGTGAGGGACGAACTGGCGATAGTAGTTAGCAAAACCGAGGAAACGTTGGATGGCTTTTAGTCCCGAAGGAGGAGGCCAGTCGAGGATAACAGAGACCTTCCCGGGATCCATCTGCAGTCCGGTGTCCGATATTACATAGCCCAAAAAGGGGAGGGATGATTGTTCGAACACACACTTCTCGTGTTTGGCGTATAAGCGATTCTTCCTCAGCCTCTGTAGCACGATCTGCACGTGCTCTCTGTGGGTACGTAGGTCTGGGGAGTAGATTAAGATGTCGTCCAGGTATACGACTACACAGACATAGGGGAGGTCCCTGAACACGTCATTCACCAGCTCCTGGAAGACAGCCGGAGCATTGCAAAGGCCGAAGGGCATCACACAATATTCATAGTGCCCGTCGCGGGTGTTGAAGGCGGTCTTCCACTCGTCCCCGGAGCGTATGCGAACCAGGTTGTAGGCCCCACGGAGATCCAATTTGGTGAATATACGGGCTCCCCGGAGCCGATCGAAGAGTTCAGGGATGAGAGGCAGGGGGTATTTGTTTTTCACTGTGATCTGGTTTAGTCCCCGGTAATCGATACAGGGCCGTAGGTCGCCTTCTTTTTTCTTGACGAAGAAGAAGCCCGCACCAGCCGGGGATGAGGACCTTCGAATGAACCCCCGTGCCAGGTTCTCGGTGATGTATTCAGACATGGCCCGGGTCTCAGCAGGGGACAAAGGGTATATCCGTCCCAGAGGGGGTGTGGTTCCCGGCAGAAGGTCAATGGCACAGTCGTAGGGTCGATGTGGAGGCAATACCTCCGACTCCTTTTTATTGAACACATCCGCGAAGGACCAATAGGCTGGAGGAAGACCAGGTAAGGAGTCTGGCGCCGGAGGACGACGGACGGGCTGGACTGACTGGAGGCAGTTCTCATGACAAGACGGGCCCCAGCGGATGATTTCTCCAGTACGCCAGCTGACCGTAGGTTCATGTACCCGCAACCAGGGTAAACCCAGCAGAAGCGGATGAGACATGCGTGGCAGAACATAGAAGGCGATTTATTCGGTGTAAATACAGAATGTAGAGTAGGACCCCCCTATTGAGATTTGCCGTGACGTTGGCAGGGGTGGCTCAAAAAATTGATCAATTATTTGCTAAAAATCTCATTTTTTTTATTGTAGTACAGTTGGAATAAATCTGTGAATTTTCACTTTTTATATGATGCATGCCAATTTCAGGTCGTGCTGGCTCCCCTCTCTCTCTGTTTGGTCGTAGTTATGCTACAAATTCTGGTGGCCGGTCACCACCATGCCATGCACGCCTGATTTTGGTTTGCTATGTATTCCTCCTGTTGGTAGCTGTTCAGATTCAGCTACCTCACCCCTTTCCACAGGCAATGCTAATTAAGCACCATCTTGGATCTGGTCCGCCTTTATCAATGGTTGCTGTTTGGCACTGGGAGGATCAGTTCTGATATAGTCCTGGTATGGTGCAGAGCTTGCTCCACATGCTGGGACCTGGGCTGGTCTCTATCCACAAGTGCCTTTTTTGCAACATAGAAGCGGTTATTTACAGGTTACAGGTATGTGTGCTCTATTATGGTTCTGCTTTTAACTTTATCTAGGAGGCCGCATGGCACATGAAATACAGAATGTAGAGTAGGACCCCCCTATTGAGATTTGCCGTGACGTTGGCAGGGGTGGCTCAAAAAATTGATCAATTATTTGCTAAAAATCTCATTTTTTTTATTGTAGTACAGTTGGAATAAATCTGTGAATTTTCACTTTTTATATGATGCATGCCAATTTCAGGTCGTGCTGGCTCCCCTCTCTCTCGATTTATTTGGTGTGTAGCGCACCGATACGCAGTTTCACAGGTTTAGTGACGAACAGGATGGGGTCAGAGAGGGGTTCCCCATCCACAGAGGCTATCACAAGCGGTGTCTGCAGCGGGGTGACAGGTAACTGGTACTTGTCAACTGTGGCCTGGTGGATGAAGTTACCCGCTGCCCCGGAGTCGAGATATGCCTCTGCCGTGAAGCGGGTTTCTCCTGTTGTCACCTGTACAGTCCATGTCACTGGGTCAGAGAGCTTCCCAGTACCTAGGGTGGCCTCTCCTACCAACCCTAGGCTTTGGAGTTTCCCGGTTTCTCTGGGCAGGCACGCACCTGGTGTGCGCCGTCTCCACAATAGAAGCAGAGACCCTTGGCGGCTCGTTCCGCTCGACGCTGCTCGGAGGACCGTAGCTGGTCCACTTGCATGGACTCCATGGGCTCATGGATGGAGGAGCCAGAGAGCTCGGATGAGGAGAGGATAGGCTTCTGTGGAGAAGCGGAGTGCCTTACAGGGCGCCGCTCGCGGGACATTTCCTTAGACCTTTCTTGAAAGTGGAGGTCTATCCGGGTTGTGAGGGCGATCAGGGCGTCCAAGGTGGAGGGGACGTCTCGGCCGGCCAGCTCGTCCTTGATACGACCGGTAAACCCCTCCCAGAAGGCGGCAGTCAAGGCTTCATTGTTCCACCCCAACTCAGATGCCAGCGTGCGGAACCGGATGGCATACTGACCAACTGTCAAATTTCCTTGGCGTAGCCTGAGGAGGGATGAAGCGGATGAAGAAGCACGTCCGGGTTCATCGAACGCGGTGCGGAAGGTGTGCAGGAAGTCCTGAATGTTGGTGGTTACTGGATCTTCCCTCTCCCACAAGGGGTTCATCCATGCCAGTGCTTCACCCTCCAGATGAGACATGACGAAGGCTACCTTAGCTCGGTCGGAAGCGAAGAGATGTGGGAGCAGTTTGAAGTGTAGCGAGCACTGGTTCAAGAACCCACGGCAGTTCTTGGGGTCCCAGGCATACTGAGGCGGAGAGGCTAGTCTCAGTTGCGAGGTCGCAGAAGTTGTCCCTACGGAAGCCGTGGAGGTGGCGGAAGTGGACAGGGACGTGTCTGTGGATTGCAGTGTGTTCAGGCGGGTGTCCACTGACGTCATGAAGGCCAACATACGGGATTGGGTCTCTCGCTGATGTACCAGCTCCTGCTGCAATCCGGCCAGTTGGGATGCTAGTGCTTTGGCGGGATCCATGGCCTGTTCGTTCTGTTAGGTCCGGGTGATGGTGGATCCTCTGGGCCGTGTACCGGACTCCCCCAGTGAGGCAACCTGGAGCTAACCCCTATACAGGGACTGTCCAGTCACCCCACCAGAGGGCCTAGGTACACGGTAGCCGGAGTACTAGCGGAACCAGGGTAGCGTCCCACAGGGAACGGGTAAAATGGAGCCTTTGGAGCCACAGAGTCCTCGGAGATAATTACGGAAGTCCAGTACGGGTGACGGTTAGGAAGCTCAGGCGGGATCCGGGTTAGCTGGGTGTGATGGAAGGCAGCTGGGTGAAGTCGGAGATACCAGACAGGCACAGGCTGCCGAAACGGTGTTTGGATTCCCCGCCGACGGACACCGGAGGACCTCTTGGCAAGACTGGATTCAGGGACCGGTTACGGAGGCAGAGCAGGCTGTATGGAAGAGACAAAGTTTTTAGTAGGAGTAAGACACAAGGGGACCTGGACTTCTAGCTTGCAGAACTCGACGAACAGGCGACGCCCTCCAGGCAGGGAGCTCCTAATATACCTGACCCTGACTGATGCAATATCCTGTTAGGGAGTGCAGGGCCTTTAAGAGGAGGTCAGTGACCGCGCGCGCGCCCTAATGCACATGCGTGACGCCCAGGTGCCGGAGGCCAGAGCAGGGAGCGGTGCCGAGGAGGACGTGTGGCTGGAGGCAGGGGACCCGGGGACCGGAGCGGTGAGTGAGAAACGACGTCGGGACCCAGGGAGCGTGACAGATAGTGGGCTGATAGTGAACTTACCCCTCTGGACGACGGCTTAACTATCATTGCGGCCAATGGGCTTCCTATGACCCAGGTGGGGTTCAAGGAAGTGGCCCTGACTGTGGGACGAACGGAGCTGAGACATCAAGGGATGATTGTGGTGCTGAATGATTCCAGTGACCGTAACCCAAAGGTGGTCCTCGGGACCAACGTGATTGAGCACTGCATGGGGGAAGTATTGAGCCTGTTGCAACAACTGTCTGCCATTGCGGGACGGCACTGCAGCGTGAGATCCGGGCCCTGCAGCGGCAGCAGGTGAACATGACAGGTGGAGAGATTGGTGGTGTGCGGGTGATGGATGCCGCACCTCTGGTGGTACCGCCGTGGAGCGAGATGATGATTTGGTGCAGGGCAGCAGTAGGATCCCAGGGACAGGATTACCCGGCAATGGTAGAGCCCTTGCCCTTGGAGCACTGGCCCACCGTAGTGGCGGCCAGAGGGGTGATTGATGTCAAAAAGGGGAGAGTGCCCGTGAGAGTGCTGAATTGTGGAGAGGAAGAGGTCAGGGTCCCCCGCTACGCCACCATAGCCAAGTTGTTCACCGTAGATGCACATGCTATCCACGAAACAACCCCCACAACTACTACACCACACTCGGGTAGTGACCCTCCACCTAGACAACTAGAGGAGTGGTGCCGGGAGTTGCATGTCGGCACCGAGTCTACACCTATGCACCACAAGGAGGGGGTATACAGGGCAGTGCAGGAGTACGGGCAGGTTTTCAGCAATCACCTGCTAGATTTTGGGAGAATTAAAGGGGTTCAACACCATATCCCACGGTTACGCATCCACCCATTAAAGAAAGGTACAGGCCTATTCCACCTGCACACTACCAGTGCGCCAAAGATATGTTGAGGAACATGAAGGAGGCAGGGGTCATCCAGGATAGTTGTAGTCCCTGGGCAGCTCCATTGGTGCTGGTGAAGAAGAAGGATGGTACCATGAGAATGTGTGTGGATTACCGGAAGATTAACCAGATAAGGCATAAGATGCCTACCCTCTCCCCCGCATTGAAGAGTCACTGGCTGCGCTGAAGACTGCTAATTATTTCTCCACCCTTGACCTTACTAGTGGCTACTGGCAGGTGGCGGTGGCACGAGAAGACTGCATTCGCTACCCCATGGGACTCTGCGAGTTCAACAGTATGCCGTTTGGGTTGTGCAATGCCCCGGGGACCTTCCAGAGACTCATGGAGTGCTGTTTAGGGCATCTCAACTTTGAGACTGTTCTGCTGTACTTGGACAACGTGATTGTGTACTCTAAGACATATGAAGCCCACCTGGAGCACTTGGCGGAAGTGTTCGCGGCCCTCTCCAAGTACGGGATGAAGTTAAAACCCTCTAAGTGCCATCTGTTGAAACCCAAAGTGCAGTACCTCGGGCATGTGGTGAGTACGGAAGGCGTAGCCCTTGACCTTGAATAAATTACCGCTATCCAGAGCTGGCCGCAACCAACCACGGTGAAGGAGGTGAAGCAGTTATTGGGCCTGGTGGGCTATTACCGCCGTTTTATCAAGGGATACACGCAGATGGCCGCGCCTATGCAAGACCTCCTTGTGGGACAGACCAAGAATAGTTGATCTCCCGGACCCCCGTTTGTCTGCAGTGAGAAGCACGAGGAATCCTTCCAACAGCTGAAGTCGGCCCTAACAGGGGAGGAAATCTTGGCTTATCCTGATTACGGCCTCCCGTTCATCCTTTACACCAACACCAGCAACGTGGATCTGGGCGCAGTCCTGTCCCAGGTACAAGATGGAAAGGAGAAGGTGATCGCCTATGCCAGCAGGATGCTCTGGCCCACAGAGAGGAATCCCGAGAATTACAGCTCCTTCAAGCTCGAATTCCTGGCCCTTGTGTGGGCAATAACAAAAAGGTTCAAACATTACCTCGCGGCGGCGAAGTTCCCCGCTTATACGGACAACAACCCATTGACACACCTGGATACGGCCAAGCTGGGCACCCTGGAACAGCGGTGGATGGCTCGACTGTCCAATTATGACTTCACCATCAAGTACAGGGCTGGCCGCAAGAACACCAACGCAGATGCGCTGTCGCGAACCTTGACCCGCTGCCTAGCCAGGGGTGGCAGGAAGCCCAGCATCAGGAGCCTGCGGTCCAGCTGGTCAAAATGATGATTGCCCAAGGCGCCTCCAGGATGGAGCCCACGGCCCCCTCTGAAGCTCAGCGGTTGTGGAAGGAGAGAGACCGTCTTTACGGTCTACACCAAGGGAAGCTGTATAGGGGGTTAAACCCGAAGACCCACGAGAAGGTCCGCCAGCTGGTGGTACCCCAGGTCGTGCAGGCCTAGCATGATGGCGCAGGACACTTCGGCTGGAAGAAGCTGGAGATGCTGTTGAGGGAACGCTTCTACTGGAGTGGGATGCGAGAATCCGTGGAAGCCTGGTGCCGAGAGTGTGATCCCTGTACGCTGAGAAGACAGGACGAGACCAGTCAGAAGGCCCCGCTACAGCCGATTGTCACCCATCAGCTGCTAGAGTCAGTCGCCTTGGACCATGTCAAGCTCACGCCCAGCCGGAGCGGGTATACCTACGCTATGACTATTGTCGATCACTACTCGAGATTCATGGTGGTTGTTCCCGTTAAAGATTTGACAGGCCACACCTCAGCCAGAGCCTTCCAGGCCTACTTTTGCCAATTGCATGGCTACCCGGAGAAGGTGCTCACGGACCAGGGCTCGGCCTTTGAAGCAGAGGTATTCCAGGAATTCTGCCACCTGTACGGGTGCAAGAAGAACCACGCCCTACCATGCCCAAACTAATAGGATGTGTGAGAAGATGAACCATCTGGTCCTTAACCTCCTCAAGACATTACCCCTGGAAGAACGGAGTCTGTGGCTGGAGAAGCTGCCTGACTTAGTGGATATGTCCAATAACATCCCCTGCAGCTCCACCAAGTGCACCCAAGTGCATACCTGATGAGAGCCCGGCCGGGGCGGCTGCCGGTGGACCTAGAAATGGACATAGAAGTGCCCAAAACTCTTCATCCCACTGGCAACTGGGATACCAAGCGACAGACGCAGTACCGATGGATCCAAGAGTATGTGGAAAGGAATCTGCGTCAAAATCGAGAAAAGCAAGAGCAGCGCTTCAACAAGCGGGCTCAGGCTGCTCCTTTTGGACCCGGGGATGTGGTGCTGGAGCGCAAAAGAAGAATGCATAAGCTCAACGATCAGTGGGAAAGGACCCCCTATGTCATACAGCCAACTGGATGGGAGAACGAGAAGACCTACCTGATTAGTAGCGACCAAGGGAAAACTACGGCCACTGTTTCCAGGGACCATCTGAAGAGATGCCCGGGTCCCCTGAGACTGGTAGAAGAGGTCCCCGTGCCCACGCCGAGCGTGGAGGAGAAAAGAGGGGTGATCCATACCGTGATGGGTGACTTTCCAGCTGATTGGCCTACGCAGAACGGCGCAGTGATTGTTCCTGTAATAATGTTCCCACAACCCGTGGAAGAAATGGAGCCGGAAATGCCTGCCAGCAAGCCATTCGAGCCAGCGCCCAGGGATGCACCTACACTACGCCCCCGTAGGTCTCTACCTGCCATACCCGCCACTCAGGAAGAGGGGCCACTCGTCCCCTCTCCCCCATCACCTCCACCGGAGAGTATTGGGTCCAGGAGGTCCACGTGCCCTAACCTAGGTCAGCCCCCGCTTAGGTACAGGGAAACTGATTCAAAAGACTGTTGGGAGAGGTAGCGGTTCCCGGCTACCATACTGTCCGTCCCCGTTGGGACTTTGTTTGACCCTGTTACTGCCCGTTTAAAATGAACATGGCTGAGAACTTGCAGGCCACCAAAAAACGTTTGGGCTTGTAAATAATCCCGGACCAACCTTTCAGGACCTGCAGCCCCCTGGAGAGGCTGGTTGGAAGAAGGGCCTGCGGGATGTTGTAGGCCGAGGTCCCGTCACCATTGCAACCGGTGACAACCCTCCGGGTCAGGGGTCCCCTGGACGTGGAACCTCTGAGAGAATGCTGGGTAAGGAACTTATTACCCGGCCCATGTGGGTAACACCCGGACCCGTTCCTGTTTCCTGGACTGGAGGAAAAAAGGTACTGACCTGTTTTAAGAGGCACCATCAAGGTTCAGGTTTACTTGGGTGGGCAACTGAAAGGACCCAGTCCCGTCCCGTTCCCGGTTAATAAAAATGTTTTTATATGTTTGCAACGTTAAAGGAAAATGCCTCCCGCAAGGGAAGAACCAAAGTCTCCATAATTGTTATGCATGTTTTTATCTTTTGCAGTTCAGAAAAATGAATAGTGGTGGTCGGACAGCCCACGGACGGTCTGTAGTTAACCAAGAGGGAGTGTGATGCCCTGGACTAGCCAGGTAGTCACAGATAGAGCCCCGAATAACACCAGTCCCCACACAAGGTAACAGCAGCCAAACACATTACACCCTAGTCACCCCTCTCAGGACTTGATGGACACACTAGGGGACAGAGCCAGGCGGTTGGCCATGCCCACTGAGGAGTTCAGAAAGCCTGAGGTCAGAAAAGTAGTTAGTTAAGTCAGTGAGTTCAAGGAGTTTGATTTGAGAGTGCAGTGGAGGAGGTCAGGCCTGTGTCACAGGCCCGTGAAGACTGAAAGGTGCCAGGGTTGGACGCAGATGGTGGCCTTAGCCTGCAGGAGCCGGGAAGACAGCTCGGTGGAACCGTGGTGGACCGGGTAGTGGCCCGCTGGTACTGACCCGGGGAACCAACTCGGAAACCGGAGCACACAGGGGGGTACAGGCAGAGAGATCCCACCGCACAGGCAGAGAGATCCCACAGGCCCACATCTGTGGGCAAAGGGCTCTCCCGACATCCACAAAGCAGGGGAGCGGACTACCAACGCTGAAGCGCAGGCAATCACAACACAAAACACGGTGCAGGAGAAAGGCAAAGACCACCAACCGGGTGGGGGACCAGACGCAGCCGGCTGCGGGCACCGACCACCATCAACTTGGCTTACCAGAGATTTGTGTGTGTCAATAACTGTGAGTACAACAGTGCCGTCCGGCCGCGCATCGACCTGCCCCACCCAGCTCTCCCCAATGGGTCCTGGGGTCATCACCTCTACCCACGGAGGGGTTAACATTTTGCTGCATCACCATCTGTCCCCGAGTGCCCAGTAACTGCAGCGGTGGTGTCCACCTTCACCACAACCGGTGGGTGGCGTCACGAACTTAAACACGGCTCCGGCCATACACCTACTATCCACCCCCCCTAAGTAGTGCCAGCACCCTTTCAGAGCGAAGTGACCCCGGGTCCGGAGGCGCTTGAGCCACCCACCAACGAGCCTGGACCCGAGCGGCTCGGTTGCGGCCGAGCGCGGGTGGTACACTCCCAACTGTTGTAATGTCATTTGCAAACAAAAGTCTGTGCGCTCCTCAGAACTGACATCATTGGTACCCCCATAAGTTATTTCTTTGACAAGGTCCATTGCTTCGCTTCTCTGACTTGGGCTTTCTCTTTTTCCAAGTGCCACAATACACTGTTCAGAGTCCTGCTCCATCAGGGCACCAATAAGCAGATCCTTGGATTTGCCTGCTGTCTCTATTCCTCTTTGTTTACAAAGATTTATCAAAGACTCCTTGCTCTGCCTCTTGTACATGGCTGCCATATCGGTGAATAGCCTTTCACCAATCAAAAGATAGAAAAGATAAACATGGACAGTAACACTGTTTGCAAGTATGTGACGCCCTGGCAAAACCAGGTAGTCACACAAGAGGCCCCCGCATAACACCATCCCTCTCCTAGGTTACATACAGCCGACCTGAAACCCTAGCCACCCCCCTCAGGGCAAGACAGGCACACCAGTGGGTGGGACCAGGCGGTTAGGAAACGCCCACCTAGGGGTCTAGACAGCCCGGGGTGGGAAAACAAGTTAGTTCAGTTGAGTGGAGCTCGAGTCTAAAGTTCAAGTTGAGAGGAGTGGAGGCTGGGCTAGGTGTAGCTCCAGCGGAGGTGAAGCTTAAGTTGACAGGCGCCAGGGTTGGAGCCCTGGTGCCTTGGCTAGGTGGCAGACGGTGGTCCCCGTCAGCAGGCGACGGGAAGACGGCAGCCGGAGATCCGAGGTGGACCGGGACAGGGTTGGAGCCCGCCAGTACTGACACGGGAGCACCGACCTGAAAATCGAGCACAGAGGGGGTACTTGGACCCTAAAGCCAGGACCGGAACCAACGGCCTAGCTAATTAACCAATTGAAGGCAGGATTTTAGGTCGTGTCCCAACCAAAGTCCCCAACGCAGACAACCACCCACAGAGAGGGATAAGGCAACCGCCAGGGCCCGATAGATCCCACAGGTCAGCGTCAGCAGGCACAGCTTCTCAGGTACACAACAAGCCAGGAGCGGACTCCCGTGTTCCATACCGTGAAGTAAAACACAAGCAAAAACAGCGCAGAGGGAAAAGACCACCAGCCGGGGGGGGGACCAGAGTACAACCGGCCGCGGCTGCCGGCCACCAGCACCCTGGTTTACCAAAAGACTTGTGTGATATATTCAACTGTGAGTAACCAAACACCCCCCTGGTACGTCCGGGCGCGCAGGCCCCTGCCATCGCCATCCCCTGCACAGAGCCACTGGACCCCGGGGCAACCATCCCTACCCATGATGGTTAACATCCAGCTGCCACTACATCTCCCCGGGGTGTCCCACAACAGCAGCGGTGGTGCCACCTTTCACCATACACCGTGGTTGGCGTCACGAACTGAATACGGCCAAGCCCGTACAACTACATTCCACTTTTCATTTGGCGTGTCCGCATGACCCCCGGGTCCGAAGGATCCCTCGAGCCACACAGCGGGTCTGGATCCGAGCAGCCCGGCTGCTACAGGCATGGGGGCAGCACAAGTACAGTGGAACCTTGTATTAAGAGTAACTTGATTTGAGAGTGCTTTGCAAGACAAGAAAAGATTTTAAAAAAATTGTAACTTGGTTTAAGAGCAATGTTTTGCAATAAGAGCAAATATTCACCGTGCACACTTCCAGTTCTGTCCTTTCACCACTCTCTGACCTGCTTTGGAGGTAACTTTCTGTACATATGTACTGTATAATGTATACAGTATACCATTTTATAGTATATAGTATATACTATATAGTGTGCCTGCCTATCAATTTGCATTTGTGGATACAGTATCACAGGCAATTAGATTACAGTACAAGCAATGTACTGTAATCTAATTGCCTGTGCAGTATTCCTACCTCATATTTGGCTTAGTTCTGCCCTTATTCTGGGGAGAATAGATTTGGAGTGTGTTAGTTTGGGGTGTAGTAGAATAAAAGTTGTCATATTTATGCATCATTTTTCTCAATATAGTGTACCTCCCGCTCAGCAACAATTCTATTGCAAGCTAACGTGCAGTTTAATTTATTTTATATGTTTTTTACTGCACAGTATTTTGTATTAGTATACCTTAATAATTTTATATGAATACAGTACATTTTGTATTACTGTAATAAGTTTGTATAAATACAGTAAATATTTTTGGGTTGTGGAACAAATTTTCTGCGTTTCAATTATTTCCTATGGGAAAATTTGCTTTGATATAAGAGTAACTTGGTTTAAGAGCACAGTCCCGGAACGAATTATGCTCGTAATCCAAGGTTCCACTCTATGTCCAAGTAAGCACTGAGTTGAACCTTGTAGAGCTCGTGCACTCCTTAAAAGGATTACTTTATCTCCTCTCTCAGTCCAGCACTCAACCTCTGTTAAAGTTAAATCACTCACCCCTCAACAGTCCAAACAACCAACTACACAACACAACACTCTGATACCACTCATCAAACACATGGGTTGAGGAGTCCCCGAAGTATAGTACTGTCTGACAATCAAAAGCGTCCCACATTCTCTGTAGGACTATGGATTATTTAGAGCAGATAAGCATCAAACTTATTACAGTTTTAAGCTTTATTATAAAAAATATACAGTACTTACGATAAAAGATATAAAAGAAATAAAACAAATACAAATATGCAAAACAGTTATGAAATAAAAAGGGAGAAATAGCTGAAATACCTAAATGTTCCGGTCTAAAATTGTCTTCTGTTTCCTTGAGGGAATGAGAAAATGAATTGTGGATCGCAACCAGCATAGGCAGACCCCTACATATGAACAGCCTTCTTTTGTGCCACCCAGCTTTCTATATGCTTAACTCTGAGCTCATATTTCCAGGGCAGCCTGGATTTTAATATTCCAGTCTCAGGTCTGTTACTGGACCTTGAACTAATTTAGGGGTAAGAACAATACATATGCAAAATAAATGCCCTGTTTCTTCCAAAGACCACCCATTCTATTGTGAATATAAATGATATAGCCTGGCCACAAGGGACCATCTTTCTGTCTTAAGGCCCCGTCACACACAACGAGATCGCTAACGAGATCGCTAACGAGATCGTTGATGCGTCACCGTTTCCGTGAAGCATCAGCGATCTCGTTATTTGTGACACCTACCAGCGATCAGGCCCCTGCTGTGAGATCGCTAGTCATTGCTGAATGGTTGGGATCATTTTTTTTCAAAGGCGATTGTGGAGACACGGGGCTCAGTGGGTGCTCTCGTCCACTAAAACCCGCCGCCTTTAGAAAGACAGCGTGGCTCAGGGCTCATCCCAACTGAACGCCGGCCTCCTTAACCATGGGCGTAACACTACTCAGACAACACAAGGTGAGGGAACCACAATAATTAGACTTTATTGGATCCCCAAACAACTAACGGCACATAACACATAACCAGCAAAACACACAAATGTAACATGTCCATGCCTCACAGGTTCCAAGCTGTCTGAGGTCTGCAAAGTCTGTAACAGGTGACTGAACTGTCCCAACCTGAGTGTCCTCCTTAGGTAGTCCAGGTATGATGTTACAATCCTGGCAGCCAGAGTCGAAATCCCTAGGCTTTGGATATGGTCTCCAACCGGAACCAGAGCCCCTAGATTGAAGCCATAAGATATCCTAATCCTCTAGTCAGCTCCAAAGAGCTTAGACTGGATCCATCAGCATCCATCAACCTTCATCAACCCTGGTGGCTTAAAGAAGTCTCTTTTATAGCCATAACCTTCCCTTACGATACACTGCGTCCTCATCGATTGGTTGGACAAGATTGCTTCTCCCATTGGATGAATTTCAAGCTGCATGGATAATGTTCATTTAAATGATGTGCATAGAAAGACTCAGTATATCTACATGGAGTCGGCAAGTCACCGACTAGACAATGGCTACTAAGGTAATCACATTAGCAATACACAACTACAATACAATGATTACTGGAAAAGTCTGGAGACAATAGCTAAGCAAACATGACTTAGCACACATAAGAACAATAGTCTGGCTGAATGTTAAGAAACTTTAACCCATGAGAGTCCATGTCGTCACAGCGATGTCCTGCTGGGTAGGACACATCGCTGTGTTTGACACCCACCAACGACTTCCTAATATGTTCCTAATGCCCACCGAGATCGTTATACAGGTCGCTGATCATTACTGCATCATTGGTAAGATCTGACTGTATGACATTTCACCAGCGACCTCCCAGCGACTTACCAGCGATCCTTATCAGGTCACATCGTTTTCGGGATCGCTGGTAAGTCGTTAAATGTGACGGGGGCTTTAAAAGCTCAGAGGTCCCAGGAACTGTCGTTCCGAAAAGCCTAGGATCCTGTTTAATCAGAAGAATCTTTGCCATGGGAAATGTAATAGTCTTCCTCTGAGTAAACAAATCTCTAGGAGTTCCTCTTCTGTAAATCCTTGTCCACATCAGGAGGTCTTGCTTAAATGAAGTTTGAAGTGTCAGCTCTTGCTCTCTCATCCCCACTTAGAATGAATACCATGCTCTGTGGGGGGGTGGGGGTGTTTTGTGGCACCCCTGAGGCTTCAGTCACCACAGAGTACTGCACCTCACTTAAGGTGCGGTACTCATCCTGGATCCAGAGGAGGTCGGTATCGGTTTCACTATACACAAACTCATACACACAGTCAGGTTGCCCTCCACATTGGGGACTGGGCTAGGGTCGGGTCTTAAGGTAGTCACCAAACATGGAAGGCTGCCACCCACTAGTGACAGGGAACCGGGGAAGAAGCGGCCACCAGGAGCAGTTAGGAGCCAAAACAACAGTTAGGAGTTCACCAGCAGGAGAGGAAAGGAGCAGACAGGTTTTTCGGTAGCTCCCGTGAGACGGAGGAGACAATTCGGTCGCTAAGGGGAGAGCTTCATTGCTCCCTTGGGACCGGCGCAGAGCAGTGTGCAGAGCCCTAGGGTAGAAAAGACTTCAAGTTGGATCAGCAGAATTTGCAGGACAGGGGAAATGTACGTCCCTCTTACCACAACTAGTTCCCGCAGCAGTGGCACATAGGCCCCGAGGTTGCGATTAGAAAGTCTGACCCCACTGCGGACCCATGTCACCTGCAGCATACGGGATGTAAGCTAATAACTACAAGTACTGGGATCCCCAAGTAGCTTTAGGCTACGGGGGTTCATCTTTAAAAAGTGCAAACAGGAAGGGTCCACGGACTACCGGACTGTTATTTACCTCCAACGGATCCAGGATCGGCTGGGGCCCATCACGGCAGAGACGGCATTGGAAGTTTGAGTTAAAAGACCTGGAACCGCAGCAACTGACTCTGCCTCTTATAGCCGTCGCTGTGGCCCCGCACTTCGGCATCAGCATCAGCCATCACTACAACCCTCATCATCTTCCCCAGGGCCTGCTCTGACTGTCACAAGACAAACATCCTTCATCATCATCCCCTTTTATTGTACGCCTCGGGGCCACGAAGCTGGGCAGGGCCACCCGTGACATCCCTAGACCCGACATCACCGGCCCGGGAACGAGTAAAAGTTAGCCCCTTGCCCCGTGGGTGCTACAGTTTTCTCTATCCAGAGATGTCTTATGAATTTTACAATTTCTCTTTGACACTATCTACAGTTAGGTCCAGAAATATTTGGACAGTGACACAAGTTTTGTTATTTTAGCTGTTTACAAAAACATGTTCAGAAATACAATTATATATATAATATGGGCTGAAAGTGCACACTCCCAGCTGCAATATGAGAGTTTTCACATCCAAATCGGAGAAAGGGTTTAGGAATCATAGCTCTGTAATGCATAGCCTCCTCTTTTTCAAGGGACCAAAAGTAATTGGACAAGGGACTCTAAGGGCTGCAATTAACTCTGAAGGCGTCTCCCTCGTTTACCTGTAATCAATGAAGTAGTTAAAAGGTCTGGGGTTGATTACAGGTGTGTGGTTTTGCATTTGGAAGCTGTTGCTGTGACCAGACAACATGCGGTCTAAGGAACTCTCAATTGAGGTGAAGCAGAATATCCTGAGGCTGAAAAAAAAGAAAACATCCATCAGAGAGATAGCAGACATGCTTGGAGTAGCAAAATCAACAGTCGGGTACATTCTGAGAAAAAAGGAATTGACTGGTGAGCTTGGGAACTCAAAAAGGCCTGGGCGTCCACGGATGACAACAGTGGTGGATGATCGCCGCATACTTTCTTTGGTGAAGAAGAACCCATTCACAACATCAACTGAAGTCCAGAACACTTTCAGTGAAGTGGGTGTATCTGTCTCTAAGTCAACAGTAAAGAGAAGACTCCATGAAAGTAAATACAAAGGGTTCACATCTAGATGCAAACCATTCATCAATTCCAAAAATAGACAGGCCAGAGTTAAATTTGCTGAAAAACACCTCATGAAGCCAGCTCAGTTCTGGAAAAGTATTCTATGGACAGATGAGACAAAGATCAACCTGTACCAGAATGATGGGAAGAAAAAAGTTTGGAGAAGAAAGGGAACGGCACATGATCCAAGGCACACCACATCCTCTGTAAAACATGGTGGAGGCAACGTGATGGCATGGGCATGCATGGCTTTCAATGGCACTGGGTCACTTGTGTTTATTGATGACATAACAGCAGACAAGAGTAGCCGGATGAATTCTGAAGTGTACTGGGATATACTTTCAGCCCAGATTCAGCCAAATGCCGCAAAGTTGATCGGACGGCGCTTCATAGTACAGATGGACAATGACCCCAAGCATACAGCCAAAGCTACCCAGGAGTTCATGAGTGCAAAAAAGTGGAACATTCTGCAATGGCCAAGTCAATCACCAGATCTTAACCCAATTGAGCATGCATTTCACTTGCTCAAATCCAGACTTAAGACGGAAAGACCCACAAACAAGCAAGACCTGAAGGCTGCGGCTGTAAAGGCCTGGCAAAGCATTAAGAAGGAAGAAACCCAGCATTTGGTGATGTCCATGGGTTCCAGACTTAAGGCAGTGATTGCCTCCAAAGGATTCGCAACAAAATATTGAAAATAAAAATATTTTTTTTGGGTTTGGTTTATTTGTCCAATTACTTTTGACCTCCTAAAATGTGGAGTGTTTGTAAAGAAATGTGTACAATTCCTACAATTTCTATCAGATATTTTTGTTCAAACCTTCAAATTAAACGTTACAATCTGCACTTGAATTCTGTTGTAGAGGTTTCATTTCAAATCCAATGTGGTGGCATGCAGAGCCCAACTCGCAAAAATTGTGTCACTGTCCAAATATTTCTGGACCTAACTGTATCTATCTATCTATCAATCTAATATATAAAGATGAGTGTATGTGTGCCGCCCCCGTGCCAGCAGCCGACGCTGCTTGGATCCGGGCCTTCAGGGGTGGTGGCTCGAGGATCTCCGGACCGGGGGTCTTGCGGACACACCGAATAAATGGGGTGACGTAGATGTATGGGCTAGGCCGTAATAGGTTCGTGACGCCACCCACAGTGTGTGGTGAGGAGGGACACCACCGCTGCTGTTACTGGGCACTCGGGGGAGATGTTGTGCAGCAAGTTGTTAACCCCTCCGTGGGTAGGGATGGTGGCCTCGGGACACGGTGGCTCAGTGCAGGGGATGGCGACCACAGGGGGTGCTGGTGTACTCACTGTTAGTAAAACACACAAGTCTCTGGTAAACCAAGTTGATGGTGGCCGGTGCCGCGGCCGGTTGCATTCTGGTCCCCCACCCAGCTGGTGGTCTCTATCCTTTTCTTGCACTGCTTTGTGTAAGGTGGACTTTCCTAGTGTGAAACTCAGGAGTCCACTCCCGGCTGGATGTGGCCTAAGGAGCCGTGCCCGCAGACGCTGGCCCGTCGGATCCATGGGCCCTGGCGGTGACCTCTTATCCCTAATCGGTGGGCTGTTGTCTTCTATGAGGGACTTTGGGTGGGACAGGACCTCTAGTCCGGGCCTCAATTGGTTAATTAGTCAGTTCCAGTAGGTTCTGGTCCTGGCTTCAGAGTACGAGTACCCCCCTTTGTGCTTCGGTTTCTAGGTCGGTTCCCCATGTCGGTACCGGCGGGCTACAACCCTGTCCCGTCCACCTCAGTTCCACCGAGCTATCTTCCTGTCTCCTGCTGACGGAGACCACCGTCTGCCTCCTAGCCAGTGGCACCAGGGCTCCTACCCTGGTACCGTTCAACTTGAACTTCACTGCTGGAGCTACCCTTAGCTCCAGCCCACACTCCTCTCCAAACTGAACTTCAGACTAATCTGACTTAGACTGCTTGCTTTCCTTCCCCCGGGATGTCTAGACCCCTGGGTGGGCATGTCACAACCGCCTGGTCACGCCCACTGGTGTCTCTATCTTTCCCTAAGGGGGGGTGACTAGGGTTTTCTGGTTGGCTGTATGTTTCCTAGTGAGGGAACGGTGTTATGCAGAGGCCTAACTGTGACTACCTGGTTTTGCCAGGGCGTCACATATGTATGTATGTATATGTGTATGTATGTGTGTGTGTCCACTAAAGTAATCTGCACTGTCGCATTTACAATCACAAAATTTTGCACAGACGCCTCATGTAACTCAGGGAACGTCATAGACTGTTTTGATGGGAAAATGTAACCCTGCGCTTTACAATTACTCTCCAAAATAGGCCTCCATTAAACTGAATGGAGGTGGTAGCTACAGGCTATTAATGGTGTCGTGGAAACCCCTTTCCTGGGAGAGCTAATTTAGGGTGAGACGCAAAGTGATCTCCAGATCTGCCAATGTTGGTCCAATTAATAGCGATGCATCGGAGACAAACACAAGAACACACAGTCAATGTCCATGTACCATGCTTTGTCTGAATCTCAGATGCCCAAACAGTAGTTTATTAAAAACACAAAAGATAAGGGGACGGCTTAGTACATGACCAAAAATGGAATAAAAGTTGGAAATAACAAAATTGTAAATTATGGATCCTGCTGAATTCCTTAAAACCAGATCTGTCCAGTTTTCTGGACCTTCAGTAACAAAGAAACTTTAGACAAAGGCCTCTTTAAAGAGACTACACCCAGTGCTATTGCTTTTATGAATAACACTTATAAAGCTAATACAAAAATACAAAATTATTAAACATATATAAATTGCTTAAATGATAATCAAAACTTAATATAAAATATTAACCATAACAATTCCTCCCTTTTTATTATTTACAGACAATTTATCCATCAGCTATATCCCCATGCTATGACAGCATGGAGGGGCCAACCCCGTTCACCGATAGATATCTTGTTTGTAAATTTCATCATATATATTTACTAAGAGAGCACTGAGATATTTTTCACATGTGGTAACTGACGGTCTGTGATACTTGATCTTACATGTCTCTTTTCATAGTGTTGTCATTACAAATATACCAATTCTAGCAGCTACATACACTAATAGTACCAACATTCCCATCTGTAGAATGCCCATCAGCCACCCAGTGATACCTGAGAACCAAATTGTCGGAGACATTTGTCTGCAGCTCGGTTATATAGGGAATGTTTGGATAAAGCACTTATATCTAGAACACCATGAGGAAATATGAAGGTAGCGGCATAAGGCGTGCAGAGGTGTCGATCCCCTCTGCGCCCCGGGGAAGTCATTTATAGGCCTGGTGACCACACACTAGATATAAATCCTTAGGAATTATGCAATGTATTATGTCAGTGGTTCTCCCCAACACAACACATATAAGTCAAACGTCCTTTGCCTCGAAGGTTTGGCACACCAATTTCAGCAGTTTTTGAGACAGACCTCATTCCTTCAGAATGTCTGAGACTCAAAATGTTAGTTAAATTGGTAAAGTTGTTCACAAGTCTACACAGAATGTGTAAACCACAGTTCACTATTGCTCAAAACATCCATGGTCACTTTTCTGGAAACAACTATCATTACAAATAATGACGAGTAATTGAAGTACTCCCACAGATTTTCCAGTCCTAAGAGTGTGAGCATCACAGGCTTAACTTATAGTTCTCATATAGGGTCAGGGAATCTGCAAGATATGGCGTAGAATTAGAAGATATTGGGCTCGGAGTGCATATCCAACAGTTCTTAGTGCTTTAGGCATGTGCACACGGTGCGTTTTTCGCGGCGTTTTTGCGCGTTTTTCGGGTGCGTTTTTGGCCTCAAAACTGCATGACTTTGCTTCCCCAGCAAAGTCTATGAGTTTTCATTTTTGCTGTCCCCACACAGCGTTTTTTTTCAGCTGCGTTTTTGTGGTGACCACAAAAACGCAGCATGTCAATTATTCCCGCGTTTTTCACTGCGCTTTTCATCCATTGAGTTCAATGGGATGTTGAAAGACGCAATGAGAAACGCAAATAGCTGCGTTTTGGTGCGTTTTGGTGCGTTTCTAAGACCAAAAACGCAGCTATAAACGCAGGAGGTGGGTAGTAAAGTGACGTGTACAGGAAGAGGATTCCTTCTGTCAGTATAGACAGAAGCGTGAATCCTCCCGGTACCGTCACCGTCACTTCCACCTCCCGTCCTGTGCATGTCAGCTGCCGTGCGGCGCCATGTACGGGCAGGAGATGGAAGCGGCTGCGAAAACAAAAGTTAACAGTAGAAAAAAAAAAAAAAAAGTTATACTCACCTGTCTGCAGACTCCCGGTGCCATGCCCGCTCCCAGCTACTCTCACGGTATCGCCACCCCCGCTCTGGCTGTGTGCAGACGGCCGGGAAACCTCCGGCTCCGATGGATGCAGGACCTGGCGATGGATCACCTGATGCAGTCACCTGACGCATCAGGTGATCGTAAGTATCGAGATGACGCGGGCGCCCGGCCGGTATCAGCGGATGCGTCAGGAGACTTCATCCCTGATAACCGGCAGCTGCTGCAGCGATCGGACAGGATCAGACTCCCGCCCCATCGCCGCAGGAGCTGCCGGTATTCAGCACATAAGTGAGTATTATTTTTTTTTTTTTTTTTGCGCTGATGCATCAGCTGATTGTATAAAAGTCGTTTATACAATCAGCTGCTGTGTCATGTGATTCAGGCACTTGATCCTGACACATCATCTGATCGCTTTGCCTTCCAGCAAACCGATCAGATGATATTGGATCCAGATTGGACGGCGCGGGACCCTGACCCAGGATTACTGCGGAGGGGGGCTTCTTTATTTCAATAAAGATGGAGTCACTAATTGTGTTGTGTTTTATTTCTAATAAAAATATTTTTCTGTGTGTTTTTTTTTATCTTTACTAGAAATTCATGGTGGCCATGTCTAATATTGGCGTGACACCATGAATTTCGGGCTTAGGGCTAGCTGATAATATACAGCTAACCCTAACTCCATTATTACCCGGCTAGCCACCCGTCACCAGGGCAGCCGGAAGAGTTGGATACAGCGCCAGAAGATGGCGCTTCTATGAAAGCGCCATTTTCTGGGGTGGCTGCGGGACTGCAATTCACAGCGGGGGTGCCCAGAAAGCATGGGCACCCTGCACTGTGGATTCCAATCCCCAGCTGCCTAGTTGTACCCGGCTGGACTCAAAAATTGGGCGAAGCCCACGTCATTTTTTTTTTTTAAATTATTTCATGAAATTCATGAAATAATTTAAAAAAAAAGGGCTTCCCTATATTTTTGGTTCCCAGCTGGGTACAAATAGGCAGCTGGGGGTTGGGGGCAGCCCGTACCTGCCTGCTGTACCCGGCTAGCATACAAAAATATGGCAAAGCCCATGTCATTTTTTTTTTGGGGGGGGCAAAGAAATCCTGCATACAGTCCTGGAAGGAGGATGCTGAGCCTTGTAGTTCGACAGCTGCTGTCTGCTCTCCTGCATACACTATTGGATGGAGGATGCTGAGCCTTGTAGTTCGACAGCTGCTGTCTGCTCTCCTGCATACACTATTGGATCGAGGATGCTGAGACTTGTAGTTCTGCAGCTGTCTGCTCTTCTGCATATGCTGAGCCTTGTAGTTCGACAGCTGCTGTCTGCTCTCCTGCATACACTATTGGATCGAGGATGCTGAGACTTGTAGTTCTGCAGCTGTCTGCTCTTCTGCATACACTAGTGGAGAATGAAGAACACATTGAAGAAGGAAATGACATCAGACCTTTTTTTTTTTTGTTCACTGATAAAAAACGCATAAAGACGCAGTGAGCAAAAACGCAGCAAAACGCAGCAAAAAAACGAACCAAATCGCGGCAAAACGCGTGCGTTTTTTGCCGCGTTTTTTCGACGTAGGTGCGTTTTTGTGCGTTTTTCGCGGCCAAAAACGCACAAAAACGCAGCGTCAAAAAAACGCAGCGTGTGCACATAGCCTTAGAGTCCATATCTTGGAACAGAACTTGGTGATGCTTTATCAGTTTGTTATCACAGTCCTCTTTTAGTGCCTCATTGATAGGACAATAGGTACAGTTGCCATCAGCATAATCCAAAAGGCAGAGTGGTTATCTTTGTATCTTTGCCTTGGATCTTGACAGAAGTGGCAGTGGTTAGCATCACTTAGAATGGTTCCCTGGATCTAGGCTCCAATGGTCTCCTTATGTGTCTCTTGACCACGACCCAGTCACCTGGTGCCGGTGTGTGTGTGCCGCTTATAAACATGGGGTCTGGGATGGAGGAAAGAACACAGTTATGAGTAACAGTCAGATGTTTATGCAACTCAGGGACATATTAAGTGAGAAAAGCATACGAGGCCTGCAATTGGTGTGGGAAATATAATTCTGTCTCAGGAATACTACCAAACATTAATTCATATGGGGACAGCTTCTTTATACCTCTTCGGGCAGTTCTCACTGAAAGCAATGTGATGGGCAAGCAATCTACCCAGGACAAGTGTGTTTACTCCATGGACTTTAATTTAAGAGTACCGTTAAAGCGTTCCACCTTCCCACTACTTTGTGGGTCATAGGGAACGTGGAAAGCATGTTCTATTCCCAAAGTAGCCATGATCTGTTTCATTTAATTCTCCATTGAAGTAAGCACCTCTGTTACTTTCTATAGTTTTGGGAAACCCATATCTGCAAACCACCTTACTTATTACTTTCTTGATGGTAATTGTGGTCTTTGTATTATCTTTCATCACGGTCTAAGCTTCAGACAAACCAGGACATATTCATAAGTACCCACCTTAGGCAGCAGTATGTAGTCCACCTGCAGTCTCTGAAATGAGTAATCTGGTTTTGGTGCTGAATTTCTGCGGAACTCAAATAGGCCTACCGGGGCTGTGTTTTGCACAAACAAGACATACTTTGCAGCCATATTCGGGAACCCTGGGGCACATCAGTTTTGCAGCACTACCACTAGAGTTGAGCGCGGTTCGCGGTTCGAGGTTCTCCAGTTCTAGGCTCGAGTGATTTTGGGGCCTGTTCTAGATCGAACTAGAACTCGAGCTTTTTGCAAAAGCTCGATAGTTCTAGAAACGTTCGAGAACGGTTCTAGCAGCAAAAAAAACAGCTAATTCCTAGCTGGCTTTCCGCTGTAATAGTGTAAGTCACTCTGTGACTCACACTATTATGACATTTCAGTGTATAGTGTGCGGGAACAGCGCCTTCAGATCACTGCTGTTTGTATAATGGCAATCGCCATTTTTTTTTTTTTTTCCTTGTCTTCCTTGCCTAAGCGCGCGCGTCTTGTGGGGCGGGCCAGCATGTCAGCCAATCCCAGACACACACACAGCTAAGTGGACTTTTAGCCAGAGAAGCAACGGCATGTGTGATAGGATGTCCATGTCACGTGTCCCTGCATTATAAAAACGAGTATCTGCCCGTCCGGACGCCATTATCTCTTCTGCGTCATGGGTGTCAGACATCACTGTCGCAGCTCCGTCCTTTGTCCTATCGCCGATACAGCTGTATGCGTTCCATACACAGCGCTAGACAGCTTAGGGAGAGCACTTTCTATCAGTCCTTTTAAAGGCTCAAACCGGCAGGGTCAGAGCCATAGGTGACAGGTCCTGAAAACAGAGACAGCGTCTGTGTAGCCAAGGTCAGGGATTTCGTCGCTGCATTTCCCCATTAGGAGGGAATAGAAAGGCAGGCTTCCATTCCTCTACCCAGAGCCCCACAATCCTGGCACTGTACCCTCCTGTCCTCTGCACACTCCAACTCTTTTTAACTAAGCCATTATACTATCAAACAGTCAGTGTACCTAGTGGCATCCTAAACGTGGCTATTGGACTTTTGTGTAGTCACACTAGTGCAAAGATATTTGCAGCACGTCTGCCTGCATTGCACACTTCAACTCATTATAACTAAGCCATTATACTAGCAAACACTCAGTGTACCTAGTGGCTTCCTAAACGTGGCTATTGTACTTTTGTGTATTCACACTAGTGGAAAGATATTTGCAGCACCTCTGCCTGCATTGCACACTCAAACTCTTTTTAACTAAGCCATTATACTAGCAAACAGTCAGTGTACCTAGTGGCATCCTAAACGTGGCTATTGTACTTTTGTGTAGTCACACTAGTGGAAAGATATTTGCAGCACGTCTGCCTGCATTGCACACTCCAACTCTTTTTAACTAAGCCATTATACTAGCAAACAGTCAGTGTACCTAGTGGCATCCTAAACGTGGCTATTGGACTTTTGTGTAGTCACACTAGTGCAAAGATATTTGCAGCACGTCTGCCTGCATTGCACACTCCAACTCTTTTTAACTAAGCCATTATACTAGCAAACAGTCAGTGTACCTAGTGGCATCCTAAACGTGGCTATTGTACTTTTGTGTAGTCAAACTAGTGGAAAGATATTTGCAGCACGTCTGCCTGCATTGCACACTTCAACTCATTATAACTAAGCCATTATACTAGCAAATACTCAGTGTACCTAGTGGCATCCTAAACGTGGCTATTGTACTTTTGTGTATTCACACTAGTGGAAAGATATTTGCAGCACCTCTGCCTGCATTGCACACTCAAACTCTTTTTAACTAAGCCATTATACCAGCAAACAGTCAGTGTACCTAAGGGCATCCTAAACGTGGCTATTGTACTTTTGTGTAGTCACACTAGTGGAAAGATATTTGCAGCACGTCTGCCTGCATTGCACACTCCAACTCTTTTTAACTAAGCCATTATACTAGCAAACAGTCAGTGTACCTAGTGGCATCCTAAACGTGGCTATTGGACTTTTGTGTAGTCACACTAGTGCAAAGATATTTGCAGCACGTCTGCCTGCATTGCACACTCCAACTCTTTTTCACTAAGCCATTATACTAGCAAACAGTCAGTGTACCTAGTGGCATCCTAAACGTGGCTATTGTACTTTTGTGTAGTCAAACTAGTGGAAAGATATTTGCAGCACGTCTGCCTGCATTGCACACTCAAACTCTTTTTAACTAAGCCATTATACTAGCAAACAGTCAGTGTACCTAGTGGCATCCTAAACGTGGCTATTGGACTTTTGTGTAGTCACACTAGTGCAAAGATATTTGCAGCACGTCTGCCTGCATTGCACACTCCAACTCTTTTTAACTAAGCCATTATACTAGCAAACAGTCAGTGTACCTAGTGGCATCCTAAACGTGGCTATTGGACTTTTGTGTAGTCACACTAGTGGAAAGATATTTGCAGCACGTCTCCCTGCATTGCACACTCAAACTCTTTTTAACTAAGCCATTATACTAGCAAACAGTCAGTGTACCTAGTGGCATCCTAAACGTGGCTATTGTACTTTTGTGTAGTCAAACTAGTGGAAAGATATTTGCAGCATGTCTGCCTGCATTGCACACTCAAACTCTTTTTAACTAAGCCATTATACTAGCAAACAGTCAGTGTACCTAGTGGCATCCTAAACGTGACTATTGTACTTTTGTGTAGTCACACTAGTGGAAAGATATTTGCAGCACGTCTGCCTGCATTGCACACTCCAACTCTTTTTAACTAAGCCATTATACTAGCAAACAGTCAGTGTACCTAGTGGCATCCTAAACGTGGCTATTGTACTTTTGTGTAGTCAAACTAGTGGAAAGATATTTGCAGCACGTCTGCCTGCATTGCACACTTCAACTCATTATAACTAAGCCATTATACTAGCAAACACTCAGTGTACCTAGTGGCATCCTAAACGTGGCTATTGTACTTTTGTGTATTCACACTAGTGGAAAGATATTTGCAGCACCTCTGCCTGCATTGCACACTCAAACTCTTTTTAACTAAGCCATTATACTAGCAAACAGTCAGTGTACCTAGTGGCATCCTAAACGTGGCTATTGTACTTTTGTGTAGTCACACTAGTGGAAAGATATTTGCAGCACGTCTGCCTGCATTGCACACTCCAACTCTTTTTAACTAAGCCATTATACTAGCAAACAGTCAGTGTACCTAGTGGCATCCTAAACGTGGCTATTGGACTTTTGTGTAGTCACACTAGTGCAAAGATATTTGCAGCACGTCTGCCTGCATTGCACACTCCAACTCTTTTTAACTAAGCCATTATACTAGCAAACAGTCAGTGTACCTAGTGGCATCCTAAACGTGGCTATTGTACTTTTGTGTAGTCAAACTAGTGGAAAGATATTTGCAGCACGTCTGCCTGCATTGCACACTTCAACTCATTATAACTAAGCCATTATACTAGCAAATACTCAGTGTACCTAGTGGCATCCTAAACGTGGCTATTGTACTTTTGTGTATTCACACTAGTGGAAAGATATTTGCAGCACCTCTGCCTGCATTGCACACTCAAACTCTTTTTAACTAAGCCATTATACTAGCAAACAGTCAGTGTACCTAGTGGCATCCTAAACGTGGCTATTGTACTTTTGTGTAGTCACACTAGTTGAAAGATATTTGCAGCACGTCTGCCTGCATTGCACACTCCAACTCTTTTTAACTAAGCCATTATACTAGCAAACAGTCAGTGTACCTAGTGGCATCCTAAACGTGGCTATTGGACTTTTGTGTAGTCACACTAGTGCAAAGATATTTGCAGCACGTCTGCCTGCATTGCACACTCCAACTCTTTTTAACTAAGCCATTATACTAGCAAACAGTCAGTGTACCTAGTGGCATCCTAAACGTGGCTATTGTACTTTTGTGTAGTCACACTAGTGGAAAGATATTTGCAGCACGTCTGCCTGCATTGCACACTCCAACTCTTTTTAACTAAGCCATTATACTAGCAAACAGTCAGTGTACCTAGTGGCATCCTAAACGTGGCTATTGGACTTTTGTGTAGTCACACTAGTGCAAAGATATTTGCAGCACGTCTGCCTGCATTGCACACTCCAACTCTTTTTAACTAAGCCATTATACTAGCAAACAGTCAGTGTACCTAGTGGCATCCTAAACGTGGCTATTGTACTTTTGTGTAGTCACACTAGTGGAAAGATATTTGCAGCACGTCTGCCTGCATTGCACACTCCAACTCTTTTTAACTAAGCCATTATACTAGCAAACAGTCAGTGTACCTAGTGGCATCCTAAACGTGGCTATTGGACTTTTGTGTAGTCACACTAGTGCAAAGATATTTGCAGCACGTCTGCCTGCATTGCACACTCCAACTCTTTTTAACTAAGCCATTATACTAGCAAACAGTCATTGTACCTAGTGGCATCCTAAACGTGGCTATTGGACTTTTGTGTAGTCACACTAGTGGAAAGATATTTGCAGCACGTCTGCCTGCATTGCACACTCCAACTCTTTTTAACTAAGCCATTATACTAGCAAACAGTCAGTGTACCTAGTGGCATCCTAAACGTGGCTATTGTACTTTTGTGTAGTCAAACTAGTGGAAAGATATTTGCAGCACGTCTGCCTGCATTGCACACTCAAACTCTTTTTAACTAAGCCATTATACTGACAAACAGTCAGTGTACCTAGTGGCATCCTAAACGTGGCTATTGTACTTTTGTGTAGTCACACTAGTGGAAAGATATTTGCAGCACGTCTGCCTGCATTGCACACTCAAACTCTTTTTAACTAAGCCATTATACTAGCAAACACTGAGTGAACTTAGTGTCATCCTAAACGTGGCTATTGGACTTCTGTATAGTCCCACTAGTGCAAAGATATTTGCAGCACCTCTGCCTGCATTGCACACTCAAACTCATTGTTACTAAGCCATTATACTAGCAAACACTGAGTGAACTTAGTGGCATCCTAAACGTGACTATTGGACTTCTGTATAGTCCCACTAGTGCAAAGATATTTGCAGCACCTCTGCCTGCATTGCACACTCAAACTCATTGTTACTAAGCCATTATACTAGCAAACAGTCAGTGAACCTAGTGGCATCCTAAACGTGGCTATTGGACTTTTGTCTAGTCACACTAGTGCAAATCTATGTGCAGCACCTGTGCATGACACCCTCCTGCTCTGTTTTTAATAAGCTATAATGATAGCAAAAAATACTGCCATTTAGTGGCATCATAGAACTGGCTGTTATATTCCATTAGTGCCCCACTGGTGCCAAGCTATTTCTAGCACCTGTGCATGACACCCTCCTGCTCTGTTTTTAATAAGCTATAATGATAGCAAAAAATACTGCCATTTAGTGGCATTATAGAACTGGCTGTTGTATTCCATTAGTGCCCCACTGGTGCCAAGCTATTTCTAGCACCTCTGCATGACACCCTCCTGCACATTTTGCTACGCTAATGTTATAGCAAACTCAGGGAATTCATTGCTGCATTTGATAATTCGGAGGGATAGAAAGTGAGGCTTCCTTTAGCTTTTCCTTCTGTTCATAGACAGCATCTCCAAGTTCACACCCGAAGAGCAATTTCTCCTCCACGTCTAAGTGTGGAGAGGCAGCTAGTGCGCATGCGTGTGCCGATTTACCCCAGCTGCAGCCTAACTACAGTGTTTCGCCTGTTGAGTATGCTCAGCCTGACTGTGCCATTCCTGACGCTAAGTCTTCATTTCGGGATACAGCGCATGCTCCCACACTAAGTGTCAAAAGCCTCTTTGCACAGGTACTTGCATTCCATGCCGGGTCTATGTCCTGTTTTGTGCCTAGACACCATGCTAAAGCTGATAGTCTTTTTTCAGAGACTGTATTTCATGCTACTGAGCATGCTCAGGCACTTACTGCATCAGAGACTAGGTCCGGTAATGAACTCTTTGGCCCTGCCCCTGATGTGGGGGTCCCATATAGACCACAGGGCATCAGGTGTCCTCCCAAATGGCTTGCAGAGGCCCACCCCTATGACTTGTCACCGCATTATTGATGGTCAGACGATGACTGGTGAGGTGTTTGGGTCATGGCAGCCATGAGGTCATCATTGAAGTTGCGGTTCCAAATAGGACGCTAGTTATGCCACTCATGACGTGTCACTCTACTTTTGTCTCCAGGAGGTTCATTGTGGTTCACCCTGGTTTGGGGCGGACCCAGGTTATAAAAGGGGCTGGAGCCAACAAGGAGGTGCGCATTCTTCTATTATGCTCCGAAAGAGCACACCTCCATGTGTTGAACCCATGGCGGCTTTAGGCCAGAGTTAGGCAGGGATAGGGTGTCGATGCAGGCCACCACCACAGTTGGTAACGCAGAACGGTTAAGACCAGCTCCTGTCCTACCAGTCCTGCTTGTGCAGCCCAGTGGCATTAACAGGCCTGCTGCTGATGCGCCTGCTGTCCACAGGTGTGGCCCCTACGCACACGGTCAGCGTACTCAATGGCTCCTGTGTTGTTAACAGGGAGTTCCTGGGCTGGGTGGGCATGTGGACCCTGTGACGCTAACAGGGCTCCCAGTCTCCAGATCCGAATGGCGTCTAACTCGGTTCAGGCTACTATTAGTTTCATAGCCACACAGCTCTGTATCCTCCACCAAACCTTCCAGTTGCCAACCTCTCCTTTTCCAACTGGGAGCACGGTGGACACTGACTGCTGATGGGGATATATACCTTTCTCTTTCTTTTCTTATTAATTTTCGTTATATAGCGGTAACATAGTATATACCACCTTATCCAAATCTGCCAGTCCCACTGTAACAGATGGTGTTTCTTCATCAAATGTTACTTTTGCTTAACCACCAAATCCACGGACCAAAACTTTTTTCCCCTTTCCAACACACCTGTTCCCCTTTCCACCAGCATCTGTCCTTTTTCAACTCATTTTGGTATATGACCAAAAGTGCAACTCTGCAGGGACACCGTACTCAACGCCATCTCAGCACAGCAGCCATCCCTCGGTCCCTCCGATGTGGACAAGGAAAAGACCATTTCCTCCTATCCATGACAAAGCGTTGAGATTCACTCTGTGCAGCACTGGTGTTTAGTGGAAAAGCAGATCTAAGATTGCGTACCACATTCTGCAGATACTCCTGTATACGTGCGTCCATTTCTATGGCAGGAATTATTTCGCCAAATTTTGTCTTGTACCGGGGATCTAACAGTGTGGCAACCCAGTATTCAGGATTACTTCAAATTCGTACAATCCGAGGGTCATGTAGGTAGTGCAGCAAGAAGGCGCTCATGTGTCTTGTGCATCCAGGAGGACCAAGTCCTTGGTGTGTTGGTGGCAGAGAGGTGAGAATCGTGCCTCCTTCCTCTGCCCTCTCCCCACAACCTCGCACAACCGAAATGTGAGCAAGCTCTCACTCATCTGCTGAGTCTTCCATGCCCATCGCCAGTTCGTCCTCCATTTCTTCATGGGCTCCTGCACTTTCCTCAACACTTTTTGCTGATACTATGCACCCTTGTTAATCCCTCTCGCTCACCATGACTGCCGCATAGGTGCCGCTGACCATCTGGACCTCGTAGATCTTGTTATCTCTTCCGCATATGACTCCTGTACTTCCTCCCCTTCCTCTTGTCCCAACACCTGACTCCGAATAATAATTACAGTGTGCTCCATCATGTAGATGGCCAGAATTGTCACGCTGAGAATGACATTGCCAGTGCTAAACATCTTCGTCGACATTTGTAATTTGTGTAGCAGGGTGCATAGGTCCTTGATCTGACACCACTACAGCAGCGTGATCTGCACCACCTCTGGATCAAGTTATCCCAGGCTATATGTCATACCGTATTTCAGCAGGGCTCTGCGGTGCTGCCACACACGCTGCAACATGTGCAGATTCCAATTCCTGCGTTTCGGAACATCGCATTTCCGGCGTTTAACTGCCAGACCCTAAGACTTCCGGAGTGATGAAAGTTGTTGAGCTGCTGTGTGCGCACGATGGAAGTGAGCACATAGCGAGCGTGCCCGCTGCACAAGGCCATGTAGGCCGGGATGGTGTTTTAAAAATTGCTGGAGAATTAGGTTCAACACGTGAGCCATACAAGGCACGTGTGTCACATTGCCCTGACGATGGCCCGCAGCCAGGTTTGCATCATTGCCGCACACAGCTGTTAAGTCACCAACGGAGTACGCTCCGTCAATTTGTACTCCGGTCGCCAGGTGACAACGTGTTCCTTTCATGCATAGTGCTGATGATGGGAGAGGAGTCGATGCCAGCGGCGCAGGTGGACGCAGGTTATGCTCACCCACTGGGCTGCATTACCTTGACAGATGCAGAATCTCTGGCTGAATGTAGCTGGTGGGTATCTCACAGATGAAATACCATCATTCAGCTACAACCAATGGGAAGACACCACACCCTTTTTTATGCCCATCCTGTCTGCAGACCACTGCCAGACATAGCTATGAACCTCTGGTTAATTTTACCCCCAGTTCAGTTTTATAATTTTGTGTGCTTGTTACCTGACTACTTTTCCTGCTTGCTGTTTATGTACCTTGTTGGCCGATCCGCATTTCACCTCTGCTTGTTTTCTGATTAAGTCCTGGCCGTCCCATTCTGTTCCTGTTCCTCAATTAATGTTTTGACCCTGCCTGACTACTATTCTCTGGAACTGCAGCCTTCCACAGGTATTAATCACCTTGGGCCCTGTGTAATTCCTAATCCCTGTATAGGGGTTAAAGGGTTTCAGGGTTCTAGGGGTTCTGCTTGGTGAGTGGCTTCCCTCTAGCCTATCATTTACAGCCCATCTGAGTGTGTGGATCAAGGAAGGCGTTACACCGTGCTCTCTGCAGAAGGCCATGTGGGCCAGGATAGTGCTTTAAAAATTGCTGGACAACCAGGTTCAACACGTGAACCACACAAGGCACGTGTGTCACATTGTCACAGCGAAGGGCCGCACCCATGTTTGCATCATTGTCGCACCCGGCCTTCCCTGGCTGCTGGTTGAGTGGAGACAACCATTGATGAAACTCGGTCTCCAGAGCTAACCGTCCACAACTTCTCAGCGGTGTGACTCACATTTCCCATACATTTCAAAGTAAACCTTTGACCGCCTGATGGCATTGAGCTCTGCTGCCAGCATAGTAAGGAGGTGTGTGGTAGTCCTTGTGCGCAGTTACAAGGAAGGGTGGCCTGACCACACAGGGTTTGCGCCAAGGTGGAGGACCCACACGAGGTTGAAGAGGCAGAAGCAGTGTATTAACTTCTACATACAGAAGAAGGATTGACACAACTCGTGGGGACGGCAAGACTTATACAGCAGACCCTTCTCCATCTCTCCCCACAGTAACCCATTGCCCAGTCAGCGACATGTAACGCCCCTGTCCATGCTTACTGGGCCAATTATCTGTGGTGAAATGCACCCTGTCACACAGAGTTTCTCAAGGAATCAGTGATGTTTAGAGCGACATGCTGGTGTAGCGCGTGCACGCCTTTGTTGGAGAAGGAGTGGCGCCTGGGCATCGGCTCTTGGGGCACTGCGATGGGCATAAGGTCTCGAAAATCCTCGGTTAAAAAGATTGGAAAGGCAGCATTTTGGTAGCCAACAGTTTCCAGATGCTGAAAGTCAACCTCTAAGCCATGTCATGGCCTTCTAAAAGCATGTAAAACACAGTAAGGGGACTCCAACCACAGTCTCCCTCATTGCCACTAATTGGGCCACACACACCCCACTTGACTGGCATCAGTTGACCCCCCCTGTTGAAAAAGAAAAAGATGCTTGGCATGAAGCACTCTCAAAAATACGTGTGCCTTTCCCGTCCCCTGGCTGACCCAGGGGAAGAAAAGTCCTCTGAGAGCCATGACTTGTTCATCTTGGTTCTTTTAGAAACACAGCGAGGGGACTCCAACCACAGTCTCCCTCGTTGCCACTAATTGGGCCACACACACCCCACTTGACTGGCATCAGTTGACCCCCCTTTTGAAAAAGAAAAAGATGCTTGGCATGAAGCACTCTCAAAAATACGCGTGCCTTTCCCGTCCCCTGGCTGACCCAGGGGAAGAAAAGTCCTCTGAGAGCCATGACTTGTTCATCTTGGTTCTTTTAGAAACACAGCGAGGGGACTCCAACCACAGTCTCCCTCGTTGCCACTAATTGGGCCACACACACCCCACTTGACTGGCATCAGTTGACCCCCCCTTTTGAAAAAGAAAAAGATGCTTGGCATGAAGCACTCTCAAAAATACACGTGCCTTTCCCGTCCCCTGGCTGACCCAGGGGAAGAAAAGTCCTCTGAGAGCCATGACTTGTTCATCTTGGTTCTTTTAGAAACACAGCGAGGGGACTCCAACCACAGTCTCCCTCGTTGCCACTAATTGGGCCACACACACCCCACTTGACTGGCATCAGTTGACCCCCCCTTTTGAAAAAGAAAAAGATGCTTGGCATGAAGCACTCTCAAAAATACGCGTGCCTTTCCCGTCCCCTGGCTGACCCAGGGGAAGAAAAGTCCTCTGAGAGCCATGACTTGTTCATCTTGGTTCTTTTAGAAACACAGCGAGGGGACTCCAACCACAGTCTCCCTCGTTGCCACTAATTGGGCCACACACACCCCACTTGACTGGCATCAGTTGACCCCCCCTTTTGAAAAAGAAAAAGATGCTTGGCATGAAGCACTCTCAAAAATACGCGTGCCTTTCCCGTCCCCTGGCTGACCCAGGGGAAGAAAAGTCCTCTGAGAGCCATGACTTGTTCATCTTGGTTCTTTTAGAAACACAGCGAGGGGACTCCAACCACAGTCTCCCTCGTTGCCACTAATTGGGCCACACACACCCCACTTGACTGGCATCAGTTGACCCCCCCTTTTGAAAAAGAAAAAGATGCTTGGCATGAAGCACTCTCAAAAATACGCGTGCCTTTCCTGTCCCCTGGCTGACCCAGGGGAAGAAAAGTCCTCTGAGAGCCATGACTTGTTCATCTTGGTTCTTTTAGAAACACAGCGAGGGGACTCCAACCACAGTCTCCCTCGTTGCCACTAATTGGGCCACACACACCCCACTTGACTGGCATCAGTTGACCCCCCCTTTTGAAAAAGAAAAAGATGCTTGGCATGAAGCACTCTCAAAAATACGCGTGCCTTTCCCGTCCCCTGGCTGACCCAGGGGAAGAAAAGTCCTCTGAGAGCCATGACTTGTTCATCTTGGTTCTTTTAGAAACACAGCGAGGGGACTCCAACCACAGTCTCCCTCGTTGCCACTAATTGGGCCACACACACCCCACTTGACTGACATCAGTGGACCCCTCCTTTTGAAAAAGAAAAAGATGCTTGGCATGAAGCACTCTCAAAAATACGCGTGCCTTTCCCGTCCCCTGGCTGACCCAGGGGAAGAAAAGTCCTCTGAGAGCCATGACTTGTTCATCTTGGTTCTTTTAGAAACACAGCGATGGGACTCCAACCACAGTCTCCCTCGTTTCCACTAACTGGGCCACACACACCCCACTTGACTGGCATCAGTTGACCTTCCCTTTTGAAAAAGAAAAAGATGCTTGGCATGAAGCACTCTCAAAAATACGCGTGCCTTTCCCATCCCCTGGCTGACCCAGGGGAAGAAAAGTCCTCTGAGAGCCATGACTTGTTCATCTTGGTTCTTTTAGAAACACAGCGAGGGGACTCCAACCACAGTCTCCCTCGTTGCCACTAACTGGGCCACACACACCCCACTTGACTGGCATCAGTTGACCTTCCCTTTTGAAAAAGAAAAAGATGCTTGGCATGAAGCACTCTCAAAAATACGCGTGCCTTTCCCGTCCCCTGGCTGACCCAGGGGAAGAAAAGTCCTCTGAGAGCCATGTCCACATTGTCAGTGGACAGACACATGTGCTTATCTGCCAGCAGACCCCCAGCAGCACTGAAGACAGGTTCCGAGAGAACGCTGGCTGCAGGACACGACAAGATCCCCAAGGCGTACGTGGCGAGCTCAGGCAATTTATCAAGATTGGAAGCCTAAAATGAGCAGGGCTCAAGTTGCACAATAATGGAATCGATGTTTCCTTGCATATACTCATATATCTGTGTGTCCTCCTCTTTTTCCTTGTCCAGCTGTTTTGTTTTCGCATGAGTATATGTCCTTGTCACTTTCCCATGTGTTTGTGTTGTGTTGTGAGTTGTTTGTCACCTTTTGGACACCTTTGAGGGTGTTTTCTAGGTGTTTTTCTGTGTTTGTGATTGCCTGCCATTGTTTCCTATGCAGTTCGAGTTCGGTTCGTCGAACGTTCGACGAGCCGAACTCGAACGGGAGCTCCGTTCGGCGAACCGACCTCGAGCCGAACCGGGACCAGTTCGCTCATCTCTAACTACCACACACGTCACACCTTTGCACCGGGGAATGTGCCAGGGCAACCATCATGGGGAACAGGCAGCGAGGGAGGCAAATCCGGGTGTTTACCTGCCATACCACTGACTCTGACCGTACAGCGCATTGCATTCTTTTCGTTTGAGGGGGCCTGGGTCTGGAAGACCTGAAACAGTTCACGATCAATGGCCACTGGGGCCGGTACGGTGCCAGCCTCCTTTGCTGAATGGTGGCGCCCCGCACTCTCGGTCACTAAGCTCCCTTAGAGGGCTATGTCTGTTATGGCCAGTATTCCTGTCAGAGGTAGTCTTGCTGCTTCTTTAGCCGGCTTGTCGGCCAATGCATTCCCTACTGCAAGGGGAGTTTGTTCCCGTGCGTGTGCCGATACTTTGACTATGGCTGCCCTTTGGGAAATGGTGAGTGCTGTGAGTAGCTGCTCTACCTCCTGCGCATACTTTATGGGTTTGCCAACAGAGGTCAGGAAATTACGGCTCCGCCAAATGACGCCAAATGCGTGTGCTACCCCAAAAGCGTATTGTGAGTCAGAAAATACATTACTCTTCTTACCGTTTCCCAGACTGCACATTACAGCGAATGCCTTCAGCTCAACCTCTTGCGAAGAGTAGCTCGAAGGGAATGGTTCTTACTGCCTTACCATTGTGGACTACTGCATACCCGGTGATGAACAGTCCTTGATCATTGTCCAAAGCTCTGGAACCATCTATAAAATACTCAGCAGATGGGTTAGTGAGTGGTACATCAGTGATATTTGCCAAGTCCTTTGTTTCTGCCTCCACCAATGCCTGACAGTCATGTGTCATATCAAACTGAACTTCTTCATCTGCTAGTTTAAAAAACAGGGGCAAGTCTTGTCTCACGGTCCCTCCCACAGGGACAGGTCTTGTCTCACGGTCTCTCCCACAGGGACATGTCTTGTCTCATGGTCCCTCCCTCAGGGGCAGGTCTTGGCTCATGGTCCCTCCCTCAGGGGCAGGTCTTGGCTCATGGTCCCTCCCTCAGGGGCAGGTCTTGGCTCATGGTCCCTCCCACTTCCCCATCCAAATATTCTCCTCCCTTTTCTACAATCTACTGTTAATCATGCAGCTGGATTTAGACCATTACAATTTGAGAGCATTATGGGGGAATGTAAAGAGGGAAAAGCTTAATATTTGTCTGGCCTTTATACTGAAGGATGGTGGGTCTGAGCCTGTTGGAGTCTTTCAGATACAGCATGAGGAGCTTGGAGTGAGGGGGCAGCTTAACACTATGTCCTCTGTCTGTCTAATAGAGTCCTGAAACAGCTGCCCAGCTCTTACACAAGCAGGGGTCACTGTAATAACTGAATGTAGCATCCCAGAGTAATACTCTGGAGGGTGCTGTCTGCCACCGTGTTCTTGGGTGAGGACGCCGGCTATATGTCCAACCTGCTTGTGGCGGTAAAGGGTTAAAGGTTTTTCCCACGCCTATTTTGCTTATGTGACCACAACTGTCTGGATTTATTCTCGAGTCAAACAACTAGCTTTGGGAATTGTCAGTCAGGATTCGGAGACTACACAGGGCGCCTTCTTTTAATGGGGGTGGTCACCTTGGGCCCAATTAGGGTAAATTCTATGCAGGTCCCAATTTTCTGCAACACGTCTGTCCTTAAATTAATAAGTGAATATGAGAAAACTAAAACCTGGGTCACAAAATAGGAACAGTGAATGTAGTCCCCGGGTGATGACAATGGGGTTGTGGGAGACATCTGAATTGTCAGTTTCCTATGGTGGTGGGGGTCACGATAGTAGTTGTTGCCTTTTTGGGACATTTGTCCCCTCAAAAAAAAAAAAAAAAACAACAAAAAACCTTTTTGCCCACAAGCCCAACCTTTTACATTGCTGTAGTCTAAGCCTTTAACCCCTTCAGCCCCCAGCCTGTTTTCACCTTAAAGACCCGGCCATTTTTTGCAATTTTGACCAGTGTCACTTTGACAGGTTATAACTCTGGAACACTTCAACGGATCCTGGCGATTCTGAGATTGTTTTTGGTGACATATTGTACTTCATGTCAGTGGTAAATTTAGGCCGATATGTTTTGCGTTTATTTGTGAAAATTTCGGAAATTTGGCGAAAATTTTGAAAATTTTGCAATTTTCAAAATTTGAAATTTTATGCCCATAAATCTGAGAGATATGTCACACAAAAAAGTTACTAAATAACATTTCCCACATGTCTACTTTACACCAGCGCAATTTTTGAAAAAAAAAAAATTCCGTTAGGAAGTTAGAAGGGTTCAAAGTTCATCACCAATTTCTCATTTTTCCAACAAAATTTACAAAAAAAAATTTTTTAGGTACCACATCACATTTGGAGTGATTTGAGAAACCTAGGCGACAGAAAATACCCAAAAGTGACCCCATTCTAAAATCTGCACCCCTCACTCTGCTCAAAACCGCATCCAAGAAGTTTATTAACCCTTTAGGAGCTTCACAGCAACCAAAGCAATGTAGACGAAAAAATGAAAATTTTACTTTTTTAACACAAAAATGTTACTTTAGCCATAAAAATTAGTATTTTCACAAGGGTATCAGGAAAAATGCATCATAAAATGTATCGTGCATTTTCTCCTGAGTACGCAGATACCCCATATGTGGTGGAAATCAAATGTTTGGGCACACAGCAGGACTCGGAAGGCAAGGAGCGCCATTTGAATTTTTGAGTGCAAAATTAGCTGCACTCATTAGCGGACGCCATGTCGGGTTTGAAGACTCCCCGAGGTGCCTAAACAATGGAGCTCCCCCATAAGTGACCCCATTTTGGAAACTAGAGCCCTCAAATATTTTTTCTAGATGTTTGATGTGCACTTTGAACCCCTGGGGGCTTCACAGAAATTTATAACGTTGAGCCGTGAAAAGAAAAAAATTTTTTTTTACCACAAAACTGTTGCTTCAACCAGGTAGCTTTTTTATCACAAGGATATCAGGAAAAAATGCACCATAAAATGTATTGTGCATTTTCTCCTGAGTACGCAGATACCCCATATGTGGTGGAAATCAAATGTTTGGGCACACAGCAGGACTCGGAAGGCAAGGAGCTCCATTTGAATTTTTGAGTGCAAAATTAGCTGCACTCATTAGCGGACGCCATGTCGGGTTTGAAGACTCCCCCAGGTGCCTAAACAATGGAGCTCCCCCATAAGTGACCCCATTTTGGAAACTAGAGCCCTCAAATATTTTTTCTAGATGTTTGATGTGCACTTTGAACCCCTGGGGTCTTCACAGAAGTTTATAACGTTGAGCCGTGAAAAGAAAAATTTTTTTTTTTACCACATAACTGTTGCTTCAACCAGGTAGCTTTTTTTATCACAAGGGTATCAGGAAAAAATGCACCATAAAATGTATTGTGCATTTTCTCCTGAGTACGACGATACCTCATATGTGGTGGAAATCAATTGTTTGGGCGTACGGCGGGGCTCAGAAGAGAAGGAGCGCCATTTCACAGTAAAATTGATTTAAAATTATTAGCAGACGCCATGTTTCATTTGGAGACCCCCTGAGGTGCCTAAACAATGGAGCTCCCCCACATGTGATCCCATTTTGGAAACTAGACCCCCCCCCATACAAAAAAAATTAGTTTGGCGAAATAAAAAATACAGACATCAGTAAAAAAAAAAAATGAATAAAAAAAAAAAAATATGAGCACCTGCCAAGACCAGTGCCAAACGTGAGAGCAATGCACGAGTCTCGCATCGCATCATCCACTGCAGTCTGGAAGCGAGCAACTGCGCTGGATAATGCGATGCGAGAGGGCGGGGTGGCAGATGAGAAAGGGCGCAGCGGATGGAAGATGGAAAAGGGCGCAGCGGGTGGAGGAGCGGCAGAGGATGGGAAAGGGCGCAGCGGATGGATGATGGGAAATGGCGCAGCGGATGGATGGGAAATGGCGCAGCGGATGGATGGGAAATGGCGCAGCGGATGGAGGAGCGGCAGAGGATGGGGGGGAGGTGAGATGGGGATACCTACCTTACAGGATGGATCTAGGCAGCAGGATCACAGCAGACAGAAGAGGCAGCAGATGAAGGAGGCAACAGATCGAGGAGGGTGAGAGGGGGCAGTAGATGGAAAATGGGAGAGAGCAGGCAGCAGATCGGGGAGGGGGGCAGAGTCTGATGGGAGAGAGAGATGGCACATGGAGGAGGGGGGGCCCCGGGGGGAGGGTGGCTTGCAGCACATGTAGGGGGAGGGTGGCTGGCTTGCAGCATATGTGGGGGGAGGGTGGCTGGCTTGCAGCACATGTGTGGGGGAGGGTGGCTGGCTTGCAGCACATGTGGGGGGAGGGTGGCTGAAGCCAGCCACCCTCCCCCCACATGTGCTGCAAGCCAGCCACCCTCCCCCCACATGTGCTGCAAGCCACCCACCCTCCCCCCACATGTGCTGCAAGCCACCCTAACCCCACATGTGCTGCAAGCCACCTCCCCCCACGTGGGGGGAGGGTGGGTTGCAGCACATGTGGGGGGAGGGTGGCTGGCTTGCAGCACATGTGGGGGGAGGGTGGCTTGCAGCACATGTGCTGCAAGCCAGCCACCCTCCCCCCACATGTGCTGCAAGCCACCCTCCCCCCACGTGGGGGGAGGGTGGCTTGCAGCACATGGAGGGATAGGAAGTGTGGCGATGGAGAAGGGGCAGCCGATGAAGGAGGCGGCGGCGGCCGCCGATCGGGAACAGTGGGGGCCGATTCGGGGGCAGCAGCGGCTGAAAAAGGTGGGTGCGACGGCGGCGGGGACAGTGGCGAGCATGGCGGCGGGGACAGCGGTGGAGCGGGGACAGCGGTGGAGCGGGAGCAGTGGCAGGGCGATCGGAGACAGCGGCGGAGACAGCGGCGGAGCGGGAGCATGGCGCCGGGGCGATCGGAGACAGCGGCGGAGCGGGAGCATGGCTCCGGGGCGATCGGAGACAGCGGCGGGAACAGCGGTGGAGCGGGAGCATGGCGCGGCGATCGGAGACAGCGGCGGTGGAGCGGGAGCATGGCGCCGGGGCGATCGGAGACAGCGGCGGCGGAGCGGGAGCATGGCGCCGGGGCGATCGGAGACAGCGGCAGCGGAGCGGGAGCATGGCGCCGGGGCGATCGGAGACAGCGGCGGCGGAGCGGGAGCATGGCGCCGGGGCGATCGGCGACAGTGGCGGAGCGGGAGCATGGCGCCGGGGCGATCGGCGACAGCGGCGGAGCGGGAGCATGGCGCCGGGGCGATTGGCGACAGCGGCAGAGCGGGAGCATGGCGCCGGGGCGATCGGCGACAGCGGCGGAGCGGGAGCATGGCGCCGGGGCGATCGGCGACAGCGGCGGAGCGGGAGCATGGCGCCGGGGCGATCGGAGACAGCGGCGGAGTGGGAGCATGGCGCCGGGGCGATCGGAGACAGCGGCGGGAACAGCGGTGGAGCGGGAGCATGGCGCGGCGATCGGAGACAGCGGCGGCGGAGCGGAAGCATGGCGCCGGGGCGATCGGCGACTGCGGCGGAGCGGGAGCATGGCGCCGGGGCGATCGGCGACAGCGGCGGAGCGGGAGCATGGCGCCGAGGCGATCGGTGACAGCGGCGGAGCGGGAGCATGGCGCCGGGGCGATCGGAGACAGCGGCGGGAACAGCAGTGGAGCGGGAGCATGGCGCGGCGATCGGAGACAGTGGCAGTGGAGCAGGAGCATGGCGCGGCGATCGGAGACAGCGGCGGTGGAGCGGGAGCATGGCGCCGGGGCGATCGGAGACAGCGGCGGTGGAGCGGGAGCATGGCGGGGGGATCGGAGACAGCGGCGGGGACAGCGGTGGAGCGGGAGCATGGCGCCGGGGCGATCGGAGACAGCGGCGGGGACAGCGGTGGATCGGGAGCAGCGGCGGGGCGATCGGAGACAGCGGCGGGGCGGGCGGCGGGGACGCGGGCGGCGGGGACAGGGGCGGGCGGCGGGGACAGCAACTTACCGCTCTCCTCGGCTTCCAGGGACGGTCACAGGCCGCAGATCCACATTGATTGGAGAGAGCGGTCACAAGACCGGTCTCTCCAATCAGAGCTGGGGGCGGGTGAAGCATCGATCAGCCAGCTCCAGCCAATGGCCAGTGCTACAGCAGCACTGATCAGGGCTGGATTTCAATGTTCCAGCCATTTTCAATGGCTGGAACATTACAGTGGCTGTAATTGGCTGAGCGGCGTTCATCAGCCAATCACAGCCTCTGTAGGTTCGGGGAGGAGGCACTACCCCTCCTGAGGTCAGGCAGAGGTCCCCTCCTTCCCGAATCCACCGTTTAAGTAAACAAATTTCACTCCCCGGGGCTCCGGGACCGCGATTTCGCCAGGACGTACTGAGTACGTCATGGGTCGTTTAGCACCATGTCACCATGACGTACTCAGTACGTCCAAGGTCGTTAAGGGGTTAAAGCCTCTAGGGCTGCGACAACCCCCTACCCTGATGAAGGTGACACTAATCACAAAACCACACATTGGTTCTGGACATCACACACCAACAAGATGTCCGTAGCGAGGTACCATCCTCTCACACATTGTGTTATCTTCCTATGCAGCATGGCTGACATACCTTCAGTCTTTTTAGCTGACACATTTACCATTGATACTGCTTGCACATTTTCTAATTTATTTTTTTTTTAGCACCTTACATTTACACCATTTACTTTTGTATGGTTCTTCATACATTGCTGCTGTAATATACTTCACCATCATTCCATTCTGTTCTATAAACTCATTGCCTTACATACACACGCAGCATGTTACTTTTTATAACTCATGCTGCTTTTTGTATCATTATAGGTCAATATGGGTCTATTCACATTGCTGCTTGTGGTCATCATTATAAACATTCCTTTATAATACAACATTATAATTATTCCTTTTACATATTTTGTTTGTTGTGATGCTGCCCTTTCTCGGTTGTACCCACTGCACCATTTTACTTGTTCTCAATAAAAATGATTGTGTTATTTCTCCTCTATAATGGTTACATATAGGCTATTTTTTTCTCCTCACTCTTTTGTGTATTCCTGTAGTTTAGTCTCTTATCTCCTTCTTGTGGTGGATTCCCCCTCTACCCCTCCCTTTTCTTCTACTTGGCTGCAGGGGGGCCTAATTAACGCTTTCCTTTCTAGTTCAGCTCCCCAGGGGATATTTCCCTCAAATACATCCATTTCATATTGCTCCACTTTGGGAGACTGGTACAGCGCCCTGGACTGTAGGTCTATGGGCATTTATAACACACCGCAGCAATAGTCCATGATTCTTATCATTATGTTCATACCCAAAACTGAGTATGGTCCTATGTTACAATCTGCAACAGATCTTGTCGCTTATTCTGCCTAAAACCAGTGTCTAATCCTCTGTTAAACTCCATTCTCTGGAAAGTTACCAAGATTAGGTTTTCCTATGTGGCCAGATATACCTCCTGAATACCCTGGAGATATGTTCTAAATGTAAGGGTAATTTTACAGGAGATTCAGGATCTAGGTAGCAAGGGCAATATGCCTGGGCATGGGGAAACACAGGAAACGCATGACTGTACTATTGTAGATGCTTCCTTCTCGCTATGCACTAATCCCTTCATCCCACAGATTCCCCTTTTAATGATGACATGACACCCGCTTGGATAATTTGGCCAAATCGGCCTTTATTATACAAACATGACATTAAATAAATATCTTTCTCTAAAGCGAGGAGGGTTCTTGGAGCTCCAAAACCTGGCGGACGTTCCCATAAAATTGATAAACCATCCGGAGTTGTCCCCAGCCGCAAACGACCACAAGCTCGGGGACACCATGACCGGAAAACCATTTCCCTAACACCGACTCCCAGGGGACCCCACCCTGGAGAGCCCCAAAGTCTGCCAGGTAATTACCATTCCAAATAAAAGAAGGGGGGTTACCATCCACCTGATGTACAACCCCCCACCACCATTTTACCACCAACTCCAAGAACCCCACCTCACTACCGCAACATGACAGAAAATAAATAAAATACCTGGCCGAAATGACGCCGACACATTACTAAAATATACAAAACTTTCTCCTGATGAAAACCCACACACCCAGCATAACACAGGGCGGGAGGGCGGGACCTTTTCTGCTGGCTTCACATGCTGTTCTGATAGTACCCACCCCTTCTACTGATTCTATATTCCCAACTGACCACCCCTAGCACTTAAACCCAGCCCCCTAAACTTCTGACCCCCCACAGCCCGCGCTTTCTTTCCCTGCAACCAGAGTTAACCCCTCGTTGCCCTTCAAAGTCAGTCATGAGTCACTTTGCCCATGGCTCCGCTGTGGGCTCCGTTCAGCCTTGACTGTACTATTGTAGATGCTTCCTTCTCGCTATGCACTAATCCCTTCATCCCACAGATTCCCCTTTTAATGATGACATGACACCCGCTTGGATAATTTGGCCAAATCGGCCTTTATTATACAAACATGACATTAAATAAATATCTTTCTCTAAAGCGAGGAGGGTTCTTGGAGCTCCAAAACCTGGCGGACGTTCCCATAAAATTGATAAACCATCCGGAGTTGTCCCCAGCCGCAAACGACCACAAGCTCGGGGACACCATGACCGGAAAACCATTTCCCTAACACCGACTCCCAGGGGACCCCACCCTGGAGAGCCCCAAAGTCTGCCAGGTAATTACCATTCCAAATAAAAGAAGGGGGGTTACCATCCACCTGATGTACAACCCCCCACCACCATTTTACCACCAACTCCAAGAACCCCACCTCACTACCGCCACCACGAGCATTACCTGAGACCTCATAATGCGAGTCACCCCACCAACAAAGCACTCGCTCCACCTTCCTGAACACCTGCTAACCACAGGTGCATCCACCGCGCCAACCTGTCCGTTCCAAGCCAAGAAACTCCCCACTTCCCTATCCACCTTAATTTCAGTCCTGTCGATCCCCTCTATCGACCGAACCACCAGTAAGGTTTTGTAGGCACAATATCCGACCGCATCATCTTCACCTCTCGGGGAGGCGGAGCATAGCTGCAGTAAACCTTGTCAAATAACTCCAAGTTAATCCCCCATAGGGGGATATCCCCACATCATTTTCACCCGTGTGCAACACCAGCACATCAGGGGCAGGATCCAACCTTAAAATGGTGAAAATCCAGTGTTACCGTAGACCACTCATACCTGGAACCAGATCCAAAGCACTATTTATTATTATTATTATTATTATTTATTATTATAGCGCCATTTATTCCATGGCGCTTTACAAGTGAAAGAGGGTATACGTACAACAATCATTAACAGTACAAGACAGACTGGTATAGGAGGAGAGAGGACCCTGCCCGCGAGGGCTCACAGTCTACAGGGAATGGGTGATGGTACAATAGGTGAGGACAGAGCTGGTTGCGCAGTGGTCTACTGGGCTGAGGGCTATTGTAGGTTGTAGGCTTGTTGGAAGAGGTGGGTCTTGAGGTTCCTCTTGAAGCTTTCCACGGTAGTGGAGAGTCTGATGTGCTGAGGTAGAGCGTTCCAGAGTATGGGGGATGCACGGGAGAAATCTTGTACACGATTGTGGGAAGAGGAAATAAGAGAGGAGCAGAGAAGGAGATCTTGTGAGGATCTAAGGTTGCGTGCAGGTAGGTACTGGGAGACTAGGTCACTAGAACGTGATCTCTCAACCAACCCAGCTGGCACTCATCCCTCCCCTCATCTGCCATCAGCCCCCCCCGAATTCAGGGCAGTGAACCAATTATCCAACCAGTGGTGCACCGCCTAGTAGAACGTAGAAAAAACGGGGGGGGGGGAACATTTTTCCTTTTTTTTTTTTTTTTTTTTTTTAAATTATACTTTTGCAGGAAGTCCCCCACTTTTCCACCTTGGTTGAGGCCCAAGGCCACCAATGGGTCTGAACGATCACCCCCCCAACAAAAATAAATACCCCCTGCAACACTCTACCGACCGCCTTATCAACCTCTTTACTGCTCACAACCTGACCCCCCCATTTTTTAATATTTATTTAAGATGTATTCAGTTTGACCATTCCAACCAAACATTCCATGGGGTAGGTTAACCCCACAACAACCTGACTCAACATGCCACCTCCACTTGACGATGGAGCCACCAATTCCCCTAATTCCCCAAAGAGCAACTAAGAACAACTAGCCGAAAACCACTTCACCTCAAATGGGGGAATTACTCCCTGGTCTTGGCAGTGCCCACTGTTCCAAGCAATTAACCAGTCCAGTTACATAGTTACATAGTTACTTAGGTTGAAAAAAGACCTAGGTCCATCTAGTTCAACCTTCCTCCACCAGTTAAAGGACTCATCCCGCAAATCCCTCAAAAATTGCACTAAACAGTTTAATGACATCAACCAGACATTGAAACTTACAACCAGTATTGGTCCTGAGCCATAAATTATTAACCTCAGACCTTCCTTCAGCCGACACCCTACGTAACCAACACAGCAGTGCCCCTACCAAATCCTCCTCAGACTCCCCCGTGCCGAATTCCTGACTCCGATCCCCTGTTGCCTCACCAATCCGCCTCATATGCTAACCTAGTACCCCCAGCAAAGGATACTGTAATGCATAATAAGCCTAGTGCCCAAATACCACCTCACAAAGCTCCTCCGGCCACTTGCAGCTGGTGGACTCTGCCTCTAGTGCCAGGCACCAAAAGCTATCCCACTATCATTGAAAAAGAGCATTAACGCTAATTTCCAAACACCTGGTGCCTGCGCTGCCACTATCTTTGTACTTCTTTGTACTAAAGCAAAAAAAAGGCGCCGTAACCCAAAATGCCTCCATAGCCCTATTAACGGAGGAGAAACACCAAAAATTAGTTGCCAAAACAGCTGTTGACGCAACGAAAACTGATGTTTTTATTGCTGAAGTAGACCCCCCAATTGGAACTAGCCACTACCAAGAAAAACTCGAACAAAATCCGATTTTTGGTAAAATACTGCCTCCACCCAAGATTGTGGCTCTATGTCCATCCCCCATTTGCCCTGCTGAAAGCTCTGTCAACTAACCCAACCTGCCGCCACAGTAAAAGTTCACAATCAAAATAGACCACAAGCTTCAAAACCCTAACGACCATCCATTATAACTACCCAGGAAAATATATCCTGGCCCCCACTGCCAGGTCGTTGAAGAATTCCTCCGGCAACCGTATACAAAGCGTGGGGGCCTTGCCCCCGCCATAGCCACCTTCTCACTACCCGAAAAAATTCCGGCTATGGGCACATGCAAAAGCAAATTAAAGCATGCCCAGCAACATCCAAAGGTCTGCCACTGCATTTGATTTTTCTTATTTATTTATTTTTTTTTTTTTTTTTTTTTTAAATATATAACCCGCTTTGCGCACTTCAGTGAGGAAAGACACACTTCCTTGTCCCGTAACCTGTACTCAATCCCCCCCTGCTCTCCATCCTCCTAGAATCAATGGAGATTCCCAAGATGTTCAGACAATTGCCAGGGCCCTTCTTCCTCTCCTGGCAAACTGCTGAACTATCCATGCCCTAGCCCTTAGCAAAGATGGCAAAAAATGGGGAGCTGACCGCCCCATGTACAGAAAGTTGTTGTCTTATTTTTTTTTTTATTTTTTTTTTTTTTTTTTTTTTATTTTTTTTTTTTTTGAGGTAAGACATCATCAGCAACCCAGCCATACTGCAACCCCCCATTCTAGAAATGAACCAAACCCTTCCAATAGGCACAAGAAAATAGGGCAAACCATAAGTAAACACCAGATCACAAAATATGAACCATCCCCAAAACAACCTAACAAAATGCATGCTGTCAGGACGCCCTGGCAACGAATGGCATGTCAGAAACGATAACTCACAAGTGACCCGGAATTTATTCGGCTCCTTCTTCTGCACTACCCCTAACACAGAAAAACCACCAGAACCAGAAATGGCAGAGATAAAACTGAACCGCCCAATACCTGCACGATACCTCGCACCAAAATTATTATTATATTTTATATACATTTATTATTATTATTATGATTCTAGAACCCACCGCAGCCTGAACCCTGGTATCTCAACGAGCCGTAAGGCCCCATCACAACACAAGGACAAATCCCCGGCAGATCCGCGGCCACAGCGAAACCCCGGACACACCGCTCCATCTGTACACAGCCACAAATCTGGCACTGATTGTCCGCAACTTCACCGTGACCACCGATCCGCCGCAGATCCATCCCCGCGCGCGACAAGACCCCCAAGGATTCATGCAGTGTCACCCATCCTTCCACTGCCTGAACTGCCCATCATTCCAACACCGGGTGTGATCGCCACAAAACCAATGAACCTTCCTTGTAGCAGAACACCCCTGAACAATTCTCAGGCCCCCCCCCCCTTTTTTTTTTTTTTTTTTTTGTGTGTGTGTGCCTGGATGCTTGCAGAATGGCAAACACCTGAAGCCAGTTAACAAAATCGAAAGTTTAACCACTCACCCTTCTCTATCTGCCCTGACACCGCGACCCCCACCACAAGATGTGGCCTAACTTGATGACCAACCGGCGACCTGCCTCAATGCCCGACCCCCAAAACGGAAACGGGGGACCCCATTGACCCGACCTTTGCCTCCTCCACGCGTTCCGGCAACTCCTTGCCAAACCCTAACATGCTGCAGACCCTACTAACTGACCCCACAGGGGCCCCCCAACATGCTAAAACTAAGACCGCCGCCATTCCCCCTGGGCCTAATAAAACACCTACCCAGGAAAATCGCACTAGATGAACACACAGAACATATAATTAAACTCACCAGGCTGCGTGGGGGCATGGGACCCACCAGCCGGAACACCCGATTCCAGCCGATGACTCTCCTCAGGATGTTGAGGCACTCAAGCCGCTTAAGCAGCTTGCTTAGGGAGACCCCAGCAAGCCGCCGCGCTCAAACCTAGCGGAACCACCAGGGAGCAGACTACCTGTTGAACGATCTCCCAGGACGTGGATCATCCCCTCCTAGATGACGACCTCTTCCTCGACACGGACCTCATCCGCGAAGACAAGCCCCTCCGTGCTGCGGACCTCCAACATAAAGGTGACCTCCACTGTGATGACGACAGCCTCCTCCTCAATGCTGACCTCCTTCCAGATGCCGATCCCTGCGCCGACCTCCTTACCAATAACCATTACCGAGCTGAAAATGACCTCCACATTGACCTCCAGCCAGATGATGACCTCCGCACTGACCCCCACACTGAAAACGACCTCCACGCTGACCTCCAGCCAGATGATGACCTCCGCGCTGACCCCCTCACTGAAAACAACCTCCATGCTGACCGCCAGCCATATGATGACCTCCGTGCTGACCACCTCACTGAAAACAACCTCCCTGCTGCCCGCCAGCCAGATGATGACCTCCGCGCTGACCACCTCACTGAAAACAACCTCCATGCTGACCGCCAGCCAGATGATGACCTCCGCGCTGACCTCTGTCCCCGATGTCGACCTCTGCGCTGACCTCTGTCCCCGATGACGACCTCCGCGCTGACCTCTGTCCCCGATGACGACCTCCGCGCTGACCTCTGTCCCCGATGACGACCTCCGCGCTGACCTCTGTCCCCGATGACGACCTCCACGCCGACCTCTGTCCCCGATGACTACCTCCGCGCCGACCTCTGTCCCCGATGACTACCTCCACGCCGACCTCTGTCCCCGATGACGACCTCCGCGCTGACCCCTGTCTCCGATGACGACCTCCGCGCTGACCCCTGTCTCCGATGACGACCTCCGCGCTGACCCCTGTCTCCGATGACGACCTCCGCGCTGACCCCTGTCCCCGATGACGACCTCCGCGCTGACCTCTGTCCCCGATGACGACCTCTGCGCTGACCTCTGTCCCCGATGACGACCTCTGCGCTGCCCTCTGCCCCGATGACCTCTGTCTCTGAGTGTTTCTCCGGATGTCCAGTTGCTGCCACCACAAGCAGTCCCCCCACAGGTATATCACTGGGAAGGACCGCCGCCATCTTGTTGAAGCCCTGATCACTAGAGGCTTGAGGCAGAGCCTCGGTCACATGATACACCGAGGCCCCGCCCACCTCCGCAGGTCCCGGCTGCCTTGTAAGATTCCTCCCCTGTTCCATCTAGAAGCACAGGATGGAGAGATGGACAGGGAGGGTCCCCGGGGAGGGGGCTCTTGCGGCACCACTGAGACCTCAGGAGCTGCTCCTGGTGGCAGACTGTCAGGCACACTCGCCCTGCGTGCCCACTGGGGAAGTGGATCTTCTGCAGCATCCCCCACAGCCGAACCTCCCAATATCTCCAGCACCTGTGCTCTGATGCAGCTCCATCCACGCTGCTGGCAGCACCCTGCAGCTGCTCCAGAAGTTTTAAATCACCATGATTACAGTCACAGCAGGAGACGAGGTGAAGGGGGCTCAGCACCTTTTCTGCTGGCTTCACATGCTGTTCTGATAGTACCCACCCCTTCTACTGATTCTATATTCCCAACTGACCACCCCTAGCACTTAAACCCAGCCCCCTAAACTTCTGACCCCCCACAGCCCGCGCTTTCTTTCCCTGCAACCAGAGTTAACCCCTCGTTGCCCTTCAAAGTCAGTCATGAGTCACTTTGCCCATGGCTCCGCTGTGGGCTCCGTTCAGCCTATATTATCTCCAGAGGGACTGTGTTGGCCACAGTGTCTGCAGGTCTATCCCAATGATCCTGCATATGGCAGGGGTGCTGAAGGGGGAGGCAGTGCATGTTTTACATCAGTTATAGAGACTGCAGGGTTCCCTGGGCCTTTATACTATCACAGATTACATATACACCACCATGAATGGTTTAATCTGATTTATGGTCACTCAGTGAGCGACACTTGGATACTTTACCACATTCTAAAGTGTTTGTTTTTATCTTCCAAACAGTCTTCACATTTGCAGAAAAACGTCTCCCAAAACAAAAAAAATTCCAATAACATTTTGCATCAATCCATTGCTTCATTCCCTTTTCGTCTTTCTTCTATATCCTTTGTAGGGACATGGGTGGTACCTCTGAGGCTGATTACGTCCTATAGCTGCCAGTCCTCTGACTGCAACTTCAATGCCCGCAGTTAACCGTAGAACTGAAATGGGCCATAGAGTCTTAACCGCAGAAGACTCTACTCTTCTCCCAGCACCAATTTGCTCGCAAGAGAAGGATTTCTACTCCCAGAACCACTGTTCTCGCAAGAGTAGAATTTCTAGGAAGCATGAGGTTATCAGCCCTTTGTACCCGTACAATTCTGAGACAGAACCAAACAAATAACAATTCATAAACTCTACTACCAACAGTTATTGGGATTACTTCTATGTTTCAATATAATATATCATGGGAGACTAAGCTAATTTCCTACAAAATCTCCATCTACCTCTGACTCAAACAGATTACATCAAACACAAAACAGACAGTGTATCCAGACCAGAGCATATCAGATTTCAACTACTCAAACAAGTTCCCTTTCTTGTCCTGTAGAGGGCGCAGCTCCAAAAATAAAATCTACAATAAGTTTTCCCTCTCTGGCTATATGTTTCTTTGTCTGGATAAACTGGATGATTAAAAACTACAACTCCTATTAAGCCAATTCCTATCTTAAATGCAAATGCAAGAGAACATAAACACCAGCACAATGGTTTATCAGATTTTTTACAATACATCCGTCACTCAAACATCAATCAGTCCCACATTAAAGGATCCTCATAACTTAAAATATAATTCCAGACATAACAGTCATATAGAAAACACAGGACAACATATAATCTTTCAACTGCTGAGATGATATACTCTTCATTCAATTTCCTTCAACAATCATTCGCACATTTAAAAACACATTGATACATATAACAGATCACAGATGGCATATCTCTATTATTTCAATCATACACACAAAATCCAAACACTGGCAGAGGTTTGATAAGAATGGTCTTGTTGGACCACTACGTACCCATCTCGGACCTCCAGAAAGCACTGAAACATTTGTAACACAATGGGTCACTCACCGCGGATTTCGTTCAGTGGTTCCTGGGAAGGTCTTTGTAGTCGGGTCACAGAAAGGTCCAGTTAACCATCCTGGGTTTCGGCACCATGTTCTGTCGTGGAAACCCCTTTCCTGGGAGAGCTAATTTAGGGTGAGATGCAAAGTGATCTCCAGATCTGCCAATGTTGGTCCAAATAATAGCGATGCATCGGAGACAAACACAAGAACACACAGTCAATGTCCGTGTACCAGGCTTTGTCTGAATCTCAGATGCCCAAACAGTAGTTTATTAAAACCACAAAAAATTAGGGGACGGCTTAGTACATGACCAAAAATGGAATGAAAGTTGGAAATAACAAAATCGTAAATTATGGATCCTGCTGAATTCCTTAAAACCAGATCTGTCCAGTTTTCTGGACCTTCAGTAACAAAGAAACTTTAGACAAAGGCCTCTTTAAAGAGACTACATCCAGTGCTATTGCTTTTATGAATAACACTTATAAAGCTAATACAAAAATACAAAATTATTAAACATATATAAATTGCTTAAATGATAATCAAAACTTAATATAAAATTTTAACCATAACAATGGCAACTGTCAGTGGTTGCTATAGGAACAAAATAAACTGTTAGTATAAGAAGCTTCTGTGTGAGGTAATAAGTAGAGTTGAGCAATGTTCGAGTTGAACGGTTCGCCAACTTCATGTTCGAGTGATTTTGGGGGTGTTCGAGCCGTTCGACGAACTCGAACGATTTGCAAAAAATTTGGCAGTTCGAGTTGCGTTCGAGAACGGTTCGATCACCAAAAACGTAGCTGTAGCTTTTTACAGCTGCGTGTGCAGGGAGCCATAATGGTGATGTCGGGTATCTGATAGACGCCTGACATCACGAACCCCAGGGCTTGATGCCAGGTGACATTACACATCTGGTATTAACCCCATATATTACCCCGTTTGCCACTGCACCAGGGCAACGGGATGAGCTTGGGCGAAGCACCAGGATTGGCGCATCTAATGGATGCACCACTTCTGGGGCGGCTGCGGCCTGCTATTTTTAGGCTGGGGAGAGTCCAATAACCATGGACCTCCCTAGTCTGAGAATATCAGACCCCAGCTGTCCGCTTTACCTTGGCTAGTGATCCAATTTTGGGGGGACCCCCACATGTTTTTTTTAAAAAAATATTTATTTAAATTAAAATAACAGCGTGGGGTGCCCTCTGTTTTGGATTACCAGCCAAGGTGAAGCTGCCAGCTATGGTCTGCAGGCTGCAGCCGTCTGGTTTACCCAAGCTGGCTATCAAAAATAGGGGAAATCCCACGTCATTTTTTTTTAAAATGTATTTATTTTTTTGGCTAAATACAAGGCTAAGCACCCCTTAGTGCCACATGAAAGGCACCAAAGGGTGCAAAATTACAAAATGCAGGAGAGTGGGACATTATGTGTCTTTCTGCCATTATAATGACAGAAAAGACTGATATGAAGTGTACAAGCACAGGAAAATCACCAGAGCGCTCAATGCTGTGAAAAGCAGTAGAAAATGGCACTGGAGGGAACATGTGACCGCCTCATGTAGGTTGAAGCTATGGATCCTGGGTAAATTTATGTATTTTCTCTCCTTCAGTTTTTTTGTGGTACACAAAAAAAACGAAAGGCACATGGATGACAAACGTATGACATACGAACTGAATACGGAACGGAAACGGATGCCACACTAATGCATCAGTGAAAAAAAGGACCGTTTTTTTGCGGACCGCAAAAACAGATTTGTCGTGTGAATGTAGCCTTAATCTGATCTGCTGTTTATAAACAGCAGGCAGAAATAAGTGAATAGCGCACCACAGGGTCAGAAAATCTCCGGGGTTTCAGGGGGTAGCTGAGACCCTGGAGATCATGATTGAGGCGGGTTTTTCCGGTCCCCACTCATGTGATCACCGGTATACACCATATACCGATGATCACGTTACAGTAAATGACAGCGCCAGTAAAAAATTATTTATCTCCCATCTGGCATGAACAAACCAAACAACTCAGATGGGAGATAAAGCTCCTCCCCAGTCCCCTCCGATCCCCCGGTATCACAAAAGTCCCCCACCCCGCACAGCAGCGCACCAGCCGCATTCACCCTACTCCTCTGATTTCTGTTGCATCTGCCATGACACATGCGACAGAGAACTCCTCCCCAGGCCCTGCCAGGTCACCCCCTATAACCACACCGGTGTTCCCCGGTGTCTCACGGTACCTATGCAGAGTTGATTCCCCGCGGCCCCCTCCTTCACAATAGACGCTGCCGCATGCAAAGAGCGGCTGTCAGCTCAGCTCCTGTCTTCAGTCACAGTGAGTGGCAGTAACCATGCATTTGTAAGCTACGGCAATGCCCTGCTCATGAGGTAAGGAACATAGTTGATCAGGGGAGCTTTACTACATTTCCAAATAGAGGTATTTGTTTTTATAGTTGCCTTGCTGAACTACTACCAAACATGACAGTCCATTATACGCCACAAGAAAACATGTCTAAATAGCGAGCTCTGTTGTTTAGTATTCATTCAGCAGGATAACTGGACTTAATGGGGTATTCCATATCTAAGATCCTATCCCCAATATACAGTTAGGTCCAGAAATATTTGGACAGTGACACAATTTTCGCGGGTTGGGCTCTGCATGCCACCACATTGGATTTGAAATGAAACCTCTACAACAGAATTCAAGTGCAGATTGTAATGTTTAATTTGAAGGTTTGAACAAAAATATCTGATAGAAATTGTAGGAATTGTCAAAAGTAATTGGACAAATAAACCAAACCCAAAAATAATATTTTTATTTTCAATATTTTGTTGCGAATCCTTTGGAGGCAATCACTGCCTTAAGTCTGGAACCCATGGACATCACCAAACGCTGGGTTTCCTCCTTCTTAATGCTTTGCCAGGGCTTTACAGCCGCAGCCTTCAAGTCTTGCTTGTTTGTGGGTCTTTCCGTCTTAAGTCTGGATTTGAGCAAGTGAAATGCATGCTCAATTGGGTTAAGATCTTGGCCATTGCAGAATGTTCCACTTTTTTGCACTCATGAACTCCTGGGTAGCTTTGGCTGTATGCTTGGGGTCATTGTCCATCTGTACTATGAAGCGCCGTCCGATCAACTTTGCGGCATTTGGCTGAATCTGGGCTGAAAGTATATCCCGGTACACTTCAGAATTCATCCGGCTACTCTTGTCTGCTGTTATGTCATCAATAAACACAAGTGACCCAGTGCCATTGAAAGCCATGCATGCCCATGCCATCACGTTGCCTCCACCATGTTTTACAGAGGATGTGGTGTGCCTTGGATCATGTGCCGTTCCCTTTCTTCTCCAAACTTTTTTCTTCCCATCATTCTGGTACAGGTTGATCTTGGTCTCATCTGTCCATAGAATACTTTTCCAGAACTGAGCTGGCTTCATGAGGTGTTTTTCAGCAAATTTAACTCTGCCCTGTCTATTTTTGGAATTGATGAATGGTTTGCATCTAGATGTGAACCCTTTGTATTTACTTTCATGGAGTCTTCTCATAGTTTCATAGTTTTTAAGGTTGAAGGGAGACTCTAAGTCCATCTAGTTCAACCCGTAGCCTAACATGTTGATCCAGAGGAAGGCAAAAAAACCCCAATGTGTCAAATAAGCTCCAATGGGGAAAAAAATTCCTTCCTGACTCCACATACGGCAATCAGACTAGTTCCCTGGATCAACACCCTGTCATAAAATCCAATATACATAACTGGTAATATTATATTTTTCAATTAATGTGATCAGGCTCTGCTTAAATTTTACTTGTGAATCCCTCAATACAACATCATACGGCAGAGAGCTCCATAGTCTCACTGCTCGTACAGTAAAGAGTCCTCATCTGTGATTATGATTAAACATTCTTTCCTCAAGACGTAGCGGATGCCCCCGTGTTCCAGTCGCAGGCCTAGGTGTAAAGAGATCTTTGGAAAGGTCTCTGTACTGTCCCCTCATATATTTATACATTGTGATTAGATCCCCCTAAGCCTTTGTTTTTCCTAACTAACTAACCCCAAGTTTAATAACCTGTCTTGGTATTGCAGCCCACCCATTCCTCTAATAATCTTGGTCGCTCTTCTATCTACCTGTAAGATTATGCTATTTATAACCTTCTATACTTTTGCTAACAAGAAAAGCATCCATTCCTCTCTTAAATTCATTCAGTGAGTTGGCCATCACCACTTCCTCAGGAAGAGAGTTCCAGAGCCTCACTGCTCTTACCGTGAAGAACCCTCTTCTATGCTGATGTAGGAATTTTCTTTCCTCCAATCGAAAAGATTTTACTGTTGACTTAGAGACAGATACACCTACTTCACTGAGAGTGTTCTGGACTTCAGTTGATGTTGTGAACGGGTTTTTCTTCACCAAAGAAAGTATGCGGCAATCATCCACCACTGTTGTCATCCGTTGATGCCCAGGCCTTTTTGAGTTCCCAAGCTCACCAGTCAATTCCTTTTTTCTCAGAATGTTCCCGACTGTTGATTTTGCTACTCCAAGCATGTCTGCTATCTCTCTGATGGATTTTTTCTTTTTTTTCATCCTCAGGATGTTCTGCTTCACCTCAATTGAGAGTTCCTTAGACCGCATGTTGTCTGGTCACAGCAACAGCTTCCAAATGCAAAACCACACACCTGTAATCAACCCCAGACCTTTTAACTACTTCATTGATTACAGGTTAACGAGGGAGACGCCTTCAGAGTTAATTGCAGCCCTTAGAGTCCCTTGTCGAATTATTTTTGGTCCCTTGAAAAAGAGGAGGCTATGCATTACAGAGCTATGATTCCTAAACCCTTTCTCCGATTTGGATGTGAAAACTCTCATATTGCAGCTGGGAGTGTGCACTTTCAGCCCATATTATATATAATTGTATTTCTGAACATGTTTTTGTAAACAGCTAAAATAACAAAACTTGTGTCACTGTCCAAATATTTCTGGACCTAACTGAATAGTAGGTGTAATAGCAATAATATTAATAAATACCTTTTTTTGGAAATGTAGTATAGTTCTCCTGATTAGGCATGCCCTTACCTCATGAGCAGGTCATTGCAGCTTTGGTAGCAATAGATATGACCAAGAGCAACCCACTGTGTCTATGAATGGTGGTAACCATGCATACGTAAGCTACTGCAATGCCCTGCTCATGAGGTAAGGAACATAGTTGATCAGGAGAGCTATACTACATTTCCAAATGGAGGTATTTGCTATTTCTGTTGCCCTGCTGAACGAATACCAAACATGAGAGTCCGTCATACGCTGCAAAATAACATGTCTAAATAGCGAGCTCTGTTGTTTAGTATTCATTCAGCAGGATAACTGGACTTAAAGGGGTATTCCATCTCCAAGATCCTATCCCCAATATATAGTAGGTGGAATAGTAATAATATCAGCAAATACCAATATTTGGAAATGTAGAATAGTTCTCCTTATTAGGCATGCCCTTACCTCATGAGCAGGGCATTGCTGCTGTGGTAGCAACAGTTACTACATGGACTCTGCTGCTGTGGACCTGGGGAGAGTGGGTGCAGATTCATTGCACCCACACTCCTCACATGGAGGGTCTGCACTCCTAGAAAATGGGGGATACGTTCCTTGAGCGTGTCCCCCCATATTCTAGACGGTCCAGAGTCATCGTGGGACCCCCTTATTTTTTTTTTTTTACAATAAATTGGTGAAAGAGGGAATGTTTTGGGGAGTGTTTTTTCAAATGATTTTTTTTTTGTTGTCTATTTTTTTTGTTAGTACTGACAGTTTTTGATGTCGGGTATCTGACAGATGCCGTGACATCACAAACTGCTGGGCTTGAAGTCAGGTGACCTTACAGCTAGTATCAACCCCATTTTTTACCCAATTTGACACTGATATAGAAGGGTTAATAGTTTCTCTATTTCTTTATTAAAGATATTTTATTGTTCCATTAGTAAGTATATCTGGTGGTAGTTCATAGTCATTATGCAGCCTTCGGAATGAGAGACAAGCTCAAGGATTATTATTGTCTCTAAATGTTCTTCTTATCTTCTTCTTATCTCATATGCATGACTCTACATTTTTCTTTTGCTAAAACTTAAAGGTCATTTGAGCAACTTGTAAAGTCCAGCTAGAAGCCTTTTTTGCAATATCACATTGATCTGTAAATGGTATAAATAAACTGTACCTTAGCTAAATAAACAGAAAATTGATCATGCTCACATGAATGCAGGTCTTTTCTCCGAGCGCTCGATCTTGATTAGGTCTGAAGAGGCCTAATTCAGAGGACCTCACTGGTAATCCCATAAGCTGATTTGTGACAAAACAGAACAGCTACAACAGTTTTTGGTGCCCAACATGGAGCCGTGGCCAACCAGCCTATTCGGAAGAAGTTTTGGGGACTCTTGAGACAGTGAAATTTCAGCTGCAGCAAGGTGAGAAGATTTATTCTTACACTTTATTTCACTCTCTCTGATTTACCAAATATTCTGGGTAAGGCTGTACACACGGTTCAAGAACTCTGGCATCACCAGTGAGTATTGTTTTTTTTCTCATGCATGTCTGAATGAGAGTTGAAATATAGAGTAATAAGATAATCTGTTGTCCGTCCATTAACTGATTGCATAGATTGCATAGCACGGAATTTGGGGCAGTCTCTGTATAATTACATTTGCTGTGTTGCTGTGTTTTGTGTTTTGCTTTGGCCATCTTTGCATCTTTGATGGGCAATACACTGGTCTAGGAATATGTGTTCATAAGTGGTTTTATATTAATTCCTAGATAAAGTAGGCAGGCAATAGGTTGTTGTATATTGATGAGAAGCCTCTGAATAACAAAGTGACAAGTAATTGAGATAAGAGACTTGGTGTAATAATATGTATGTATAAGTTTAATGGTTATAGGTCATACTGTGGACTGTGAAAAGATGGTCTGGTTGTGAAATGTCACAGGGCATAGCCATATAGAGTATTTGAGTGGATACCTGACATATGTATTTTTTCCCATCAGTGTCAAGAGCGGTTTAGATAATTTTATTTACATGTGAGGTTAACTGATCCTTGGAAGGTGTATTGTTACATATGTTTCTAGAATCAAGTGCTGTGAAGGTATATAAGTAGTCTCAATTTTCTGCTGGGATTGTGTATTATACCAGTGGGTATTAGGAATGTTTTGGAAAGCGGAATCTGGACGAAGAATTCTTTTGATATAACACTCTTGCTAAACAAATTGTGCGCTGCTATTCTGTTGGGAGGGGGCAAGTGAACAGCTGCGCGATTTTCTGTCTTCTGCCCTCTGTGAAAAGTCAGCTCTGAGGATTGTTTTGGTTTAACTCTAGTTTACGTTGGTTGCTGGAATACTTTGTAAAGGACCAGCATGGGGTACCCAACTGCACATCAGGTTTGAAGTGGTTAAGAGAGCAATGTGGCCTTCCCACTTACATAGAGGTGATCTAGTAGGTGAGAGGACTATCACACCTGGTCCTTCCTGCTTTAGTCATCTGGTCTATTGGGTGAGAGAGGTGTTTTTTTAACCCTTCCCAATACGGCCTGCAAGTGTAGCAGGTGAGAGTGAATGCTGATTTAGCCTTCCAGCTACAACTTGAGGACCCATTCTGACTTGCCAGGAGAAGTGTGGCCTGTTGACAAGGTCCAGCAGGGACACTGAGGGGGCATTTTCAGAAAGGTGGGCTGTGTGGGAATAAGTTGAAGCCATGGGCAACTTGTTCGGTGTGCAGTGTGGGGCTCCAGCAGGATCCAAAACAGCCAAACAGATAGTGCAAGAAAGATAAGTCAGTGAAAAATATCAGACCAATACTCAGAAAGGCAGACATGCCAGAGTGTGGGTGTTTGGATGTTGAGAAATGGCACAGATTCAGGGAAGAGGTGCAGCATTGTGGATGTAAAGAAATAACAGTGGGATGTATTATTATATTATTGTTATGTAAAGTGTATTATAAATGTTTTAATGCACCAAAAGCAAAAACTGTGACTGCTACCGCCCCACCTTCACATGATCAGAAACCCAGACCAGATGAATGGACTTGTAAACATTGTAGTCAGAAAAACCCAGACTGGAGAAGTACTTATGCTACGTGTAATGTTACTCGCCCTAAGTGGATTGCACTAAATCCTGTTCGAACCAGATCACATGTGATGACAGAGGACGCTGACACTGAGACAGAGGTAGTGAAGGAATTGAGTTTTGGGGAGGAAGCTGGACATTACTCTGATGGTGAGGAAAGAAAACAGTTATCTGACCCTGAAGACCAACCTTTCCCTCTTTCCCTGACTGACGTAATACAGCAGGAAGGGGAGAGTATAGAGACGTACTTTTGGAGGTTACAGCTGAAGTGGGCAGACATGGGGTACAAAGTCAGAACCTCCCTTAATGACAAAATACTGATGAGTATATTCGTTAACGGTATGAATAAGGTTTTACAAGAAGCAGTACAGACGGCCAGACCTGAGTGGAGAAACATGGACTCAACAGACCTTCTGAAAGTAGCTAAGGGGGTTGAACTGACAAAATGCAAGCGACCAGTTATGTATGCTAGAGCACAAGGAAAACAGTGGAAGCAGAGAGGGAGGGCACCAGGTGACTTAGTTACCGTACAGTGCTGGAATTGTGGACAGAATGGACATTACGCCAGACAGTGCAAAAACCCCAAATAGGAGAGGGAGCAGACTGACTCTCCTCCTCCCTTCCCTCCTCCTTTGCCTCTGGCCTAGGAAACTGGTGACCATGAAGGGACTGGAGGGATTGGTGTCTGAAATTCCCTTGACGAAACAGTATCACTTAAGCCCAGCCAAATCAATGGCCCTGACCAGAGATAAGAGAATATGTGCAAGCAGGGGCTCTAGTACAAAGGTCCTCCCCCTGTAACACTCCCTTGTATCCAATTAAGAAAAAAGGGCCCAAAGGTTCCCCTGATACATACAGAATGGTGCATGATTTGAGAGCTGTCAATGCTATCACTGAGAGTGTAACATCTATTGTTCCAAACCCACATACCTTAGGGGTGCTTCACACACAGCGAGCTCGCTGCCGAGATCGCTGCTGAGTCACGCTTTTTGTGACGCAGCAGTGACCTCATTAGCGATCTCGCTGTGTGTGACACTGAGCAGCGATCTGGCCCCTGCTGCGAGATCGCTGCTCGTTACACACAGCCCTGGTTCGTTTTCTTCAAAGCCGCTCTCCTGCTGTGACACACAGATCGCTGTGTGTGACAGCAAGAGAGCGACAAATGAAGTGAGCAGGGAGCAGGAGCCGGCGTCTGACAGCTGAGGTAAGCTGTATCCAAGATAAACATCGGGTAACCAAGGTGGTTACCCGATATTTACCTTAGTTACCAGCAGCTCTCACGCTGCCTGTGCTGCCGGCTCCGGCTCTCTGCACATGTAGCTGCTGTACACATCGGGTTAATTAACCCGATGTGTACAGCAGCTAGGAGAGCAAGGAGCCAGCGCTTAGTGTGCGCGGCTCCCTGCTCCCTGCTCACACTGGTAACTAATGTAAACATCGGGTAACCATACCCGATGTTTACCTTAGTTACCAGTCTCCGCAGCTTCCAGACGGCGGCTCCGTGCAAGCGCAACGTCGCTTGCACGTCGCTGCTGGCTGGGGGCTGGTCACTGGTCGCTGGTGAGATCTGCCTGTTTGACAGCTCACCAGCGACCATGTAGCGATGCAGCAGCGATCCTGACCAGGTCAGATCGCTGGTCGGATCGCTGCTGCATCGCTAAGTGTGAAGGTACCCTTACTGTCACAAATCCCAGGGACCTCCAAATGTTTTACAGTAATTGATTTGGAAAATGCATTTTTCTCTGTGCCTCTACACCCTGACTGTCAGTATCTTTTTGCCTTCACACATGAAGGGAAACAGTACATGTGGACAGCCCTCCCGCAAGGAGGAATGAATTTACCTACCATTTATTCTACAGCTATGGCAGGAATTCTGGAGCAGTGGCAACCGCCTCATCCACAGGTTACGCTATTGCAGTACGTGGATGACCTTTTGCTCTGCTGTCCAGACCAGATGTCCTGCAAGGAAGCCACAATTTCTTTGATGTGTTTTCTGGCAGAGAATGGTTGCAAAGTTTCACGTGAAAAATTACAGTGCTGTAAGCAAAAGGTAACATTTTTGGGTCACTGTATCTCTGAAGGTACAAGACACCTGACTGAGGAGAGAAAACAAGCAGTCCAAAATCTCTCCTTACCCAGGTCCCACCGGCAACTGCGCACCTTTTTGGGCTTAGTGTCATACTGCAGGCCTTGGATAAGGTCTGCCTCGCAAATGATGCAACCCCTCTATGATTGTCTGTCATCTGACCCCTTTGACCTCACTCAGGTCAATACGTGGTGTGCTCATAAAACACTGCAAATATTGTTGTTCTGTCTATTGCTTTATATAGCTGTAAAAGCATTGATATATGCATTACCTAAACTACTGAATAATGTATGTGCTAGGAGTTACAGAATTGGAACTGTAGTTTACTACGGACCCCAAATGGCCTCTGCTGACCGGGAGTAGGTGTCCACACTGAGGGTGGATGGGTGAAGTGGTAGTAAGACCCCTCATGGGTACTAGGCCCATGAGCCAGCAGCTCCTGTTTGGACGCCTTCTGACCCTGTAGTGAAGGTTATACCATTTACAAAAGGGGGAAATTGATATAGAAGGGTTAATAGTTTCTAGGGTCTGCACTCCTAGAAAATGGGGGATACGTTCCTTGAGCGTCTCCCCCCATATTCTAGACGGTCCAGAGTCATCGTGGGACCCCCTTATTTTTTTTTCCTTACAATAAATTGGTGAAAGAGGGAATGTTTTGGGGAGTGTTTTTTCAAATGATTTTTTTTTTTGTTGTCTATTTTTTTTCTGTTAGTACTGACAGTTTGTGATGTCGGGTATCTGATAGATGCCACGACATCACAAACTGCTGGGCTTGAAGTCAGGTGACCTTACAGCTAGTATCAACCCCGTTTATTACCCAATTTGACACTGATATAGAAGGGTTAATAGTTTCTCTATTTCTTTATTAAAGATATTTTATTGTTCCATTAGTAAGTATATCTGGTGGTAGTTCATAGTCATTATGGAGCCTTCGGAATGAGAGACAAGCTCAAGGATTATTATTGTCTCTAAATGTTCTTCTTATCTTCTTCTTATCTCATATGCATGACTCTACATTTTTGTTTTGCTAAAACTTAAAGGTCATTTGAGCAACTTGTAAAGTCCAGCTAGAAGCCTTTTTTGCAATATCACATTGATCTGTAAATGGTATAAATAAACTGTACCTTAGCTAAATAAACAGAAAATTGATCATGCTCACATGAATGCAGGTCTTTTCTCCGAGCGCTCGATCTTGATTAGGTCTGAAGAGGCCTAATTCAGAGGACCTCACTGGTGATCCCATAAGCTGACTTGTGACAAAACAGAACAGCTACAACACCGCACCAGCGCACGGGATGAGCTGAGGTGAAGCGCCAGGATTGGCGCATCTAGTGGATGCGCCACTTCTGGGGCGCCTGCAGCCTGCTATTTTTAGGCTATGAAGGGCCAATAACTATGGACCTTCCCACCCTGAGGATAACAGACCACAGCCGTCCGCTTTACCTTGGCTGGTGATCCAATTTGGGGGGGACCCTACTTTTTTTTGTAATTATTATTATTTGTAAAATAATTATAAAAAAGAGCCTGGGGTGACCACCACATTGGATCACCAACCACGGTAAAGCTGCCAGCTGTGGTTTTCAGGCTACAGCCGTCTGCTTTACCCTAGCTATCAAAAATGAGGTGACCCCACGTCATTTTTTTTTTTACTATTTTTTTAAATAAAAAAAATTAATGGGCTTCCCTGTATTTTGATTGCCAGCCAATGTAACGCCAGGCAGATGAGGGTGGCAAGCCATGGCTGTCTGCTTTATCTGCGCTGAGAATCAAAAATACCGCGGAGCGCTACGTCATTTTCTTTTAAGATTTATTTTTACAGTACTGTGATGTCAGGCAATCAAAATACAGGGAAGCCCAATTTTTTGTTATTAGTTATTTAAATAAATAATTTAAAAAAAAAATATGTGGGCTCCCGCTGCATTTTTTGAATTGCTAGCTAAGGGTAATCCAAGCAGCTACTGGCTGCTAACCCCCACTGCTTGGTGTTACCTTCACTGGCAATGGAAAATCCAGGGAAGCATTTTTTATTTTTTTTGCCAAAAAACTAAAAAAAAAAAAATGACGTGGTCTTTGCTATATTTTTGTAAGCTAGCCAGGCAGGCAGGTACGGCTGTCCTCAACCCCCAGCTGCCTATTTGTACCCGGCTGGGAACTTAAAATATAGGGAAGCCCTTTTTTTAATTATTTCATGAATTTCATGAAATAATTAAAAAAAAAACCCATATGGGCTTTGCCCCATTTTTGTGTCCAGCCAGGTACAACTAGGCAGCTGGGGATTGGAATCCGCAGCACAGGTTGGCCCGAGGTTTCTGAGCTTCTTTTCTGCGAATTGCAGTCCGCAGCCGCCCCAGAAAATGGCGCTTTCATAGAAGCGCCATCATCTGGCGCTGTATCCAACTCTTCCAGCAGCCCTGACGCCGGGTGGCTTGCTGGGTAATAATGGGTTAATAACAGCTTTGTTTTACTAGCTAGTATTAAGCCAGAGATTCTTAATGTCAGGCAAGTTTGACCCGGCCATTAAGAATCTCCATTAAAGGGTTAAAAAAAAGACACCACACAGAGAAAAAATACTTTAATAGAAATAAATACACAGACACATTAGAGACTCCATGTTTATAACTCCCTCTCATCCCTCCATGATCCTGGTCTTCTGTCTTCTTTCTCCTTCAACCCATGCAGCTCTGCTACATCAGACAGCACTGCATGGGAGGAAGACGCTGCTGATCCCTGTGCAGTCTAATCACTCAGTGAGTGAGCAGAGGCTGCGGGCTGTAAGCGGTGACGTTACCGCTGACAGGCGGGTTACTATAGCAACGGTGCTCCGATCACGTGATTCCCGGTGCCGCAATTCACCGGCTGTGGCAGTCAATCCTTGCATATGGGCTGACTCTGTAAAGAGCGCCCACATGCAGAAACAGGGAAGCCGACCATGTGCCAGAGCATCTCACCGGCACACGGAGATGCTGGAACGAGCACCGCGTACCGGAGAGATGCACTGATAGGACCTAGCATGACATCTAGCGATGTGACCAGTCTGTAGCCAATGATATAATAGACACGTGACTGGTCACATGGCTATTTTGACGTCACGGAAGGTCCTATCATCAGTGCTGGTTACCGGAAGGACGCAGTGATTATCGGAAGGAAAAGCGGCGGGAGATAGAGTGCAAGACACGTTGCGGGGACCTGTAAGTGTAATGGCAATGTTTATTAACTGTATGTGTACATGTATAATGTGTTTTTATGTGTTTGTGTTTGCCTCCCATTGTTTTCACTGGGGTTCGAGTGGTTCGTCGAACGTTCGTCTAACGTTCGACGAACTTATCCTCCGTTTGACGAACCGAACCAAACTCAAACACTAGGGGGTGGCTCATCTCTAGTATTAAGATGTCGGTGGTGAGACGGATAGAGAGAGACATAAAGAGTCAGACAGACAGAGAGACCTGGAAAGAGACAGATGGGGAAAAGACAGACCTGGAAAGAGACAGACCTGGAAAGAGACAGCCCAAGCAAAGAGACTGCTCGGGCAAAGAGACAGCCCTGGAAAGAGACAGCCCGGGCAAAGAGACAGCCCTGGAAACAGACAGACAGGCAAAGAGACAGACAGGCAAAGAGACAGACGGGCAAAGAGAGACCTGGAAAGAGACAGACCTGGAAATAGACAGATGGGCAAAGAGACAGATGGGCAATGAGACAGATGGGCAAAGAGACAGACAGGTAAAGAGACAGACGGGTAAAGAGACAGACATGGAAATAAACAGCCGGGCAAAGAGACAGCCCTGGAAAGAGACAGCCCTGGAAAGAGACAGCTCTGTAAAAGAGACAGACGGGCAAAGAGACAGACTGGCAAAGAGACAGAACGGGAAAGAGACAGACCGGGAAAGAGTCAGACCGGGAAAGAGTCAGACCGGGAAAGAGTCAGACCAGGCAAGAGACAGCCCTGGAAAGTGACAGTGTGGGCAACGAGACAGCCAGGCAAAGAGACAGCAAAGCAAAGAGACAGCCAAGCAAAGAGACAGATGGGGAAAGAGACAGATGGGGAAAGAGACAGATGGGGAAAGAAATAGCCCGGGCAAAAAGACAGCCCTGGAAAGAGACAGCCCTAGAAAAGGGACAGCCCTGGCAAAGAGACAGACGGGCAAAGAGACAGACCGGGAAAGAGACAGACCGGGAAAAAGACAGACACAGACAGATGGGGAAAGAGAGAGACCCAAACATAGAGACAGACACAGAGATAGAGAGAGACAGACAGACACAGAGATGGAGACAGATAGACTGATACAAATACAGACAGAGAGATAGAAACAGACAGACAAGGAAAGAGACAGACAGAGAGACAGACAGACAGCAGCACACAGAGACTGGGAGAGAGACAGTTATTATCCCGGGCAACGGCCGGGTACTACAGCTAGTCTATCTATAAGAAATAAAAATCATTAATCTGTTGAATGCAATTTATTTTGGTACGTGTCACAAGGATGGCAATTGGATGTCACACGGATGTTTTCCATGTGCTGTAAGTGTTTTTCACGGAGCCATAGAATTATCTTTAACCCTTTTCATCTGTGCTAACAGTAAAAAATGGACATCTCCTTGTGTTTCTCACAGACACACATGTGGTTCCCACAGATACACGATTCGTGTGAAAACATGTACATGTAAACACCATAAATTACAATGAGTATTTGTAGTATCCATGAAAAAAATGGATGCCACACATACCGGAAACACTGAGGTGACGCCCTGGTTGTCACAAAGTATAGGCCCCCGCACAATACCTTCCCTCACAGGGTTACATCGAGACAACAAAACCCTAGTCACCCCCCCAAGGTAGGAAAGACACACCAGTGGGCGGGACCAGGGAAAAGGAAAACACCCACCTAGGGGTCTAGAGAATCCAGTTTAAGTTTGGAGTTCAAGTTCAGAGGAGGAGGCGAGAGGACAGGCGTCAGGGTTGGTGCCCTGATGTACTGGCTAGGTGGCAGATGTGGTCTCTGTCTGACAGGAGACGGGAAGACGGCTGCCGGAGATCCAAGGTGGACCGGGACAGGGTAGGAGCCCGCCGGTACCAACACCGGAGAACCGACCCGGAAACCGTGCACAGAGGGGGTACAAGGACCCTGAAGCAACGTCCGGAAACCACCGGCTTGTTAATTACCCAGTTGAAGACAGGATTACAGGTCCTGTCCCACCCAAAGTCCCAAAAGCAGACCAGCAGCCCACCGCGGGGGATAGGGCATCCGCCAGGGCCCGTAAATCCCAACGGTCAGCACTTGCGGGCAAGGCTCCCACCAGTAGTTCTTGGAGCTGACTCTCGTGTTTTATACCCTGAAGTCAATGGAGAACTAGAAACAGTGCAGAGGAAAGTAACACAGACCATCACCCCGGGTGAGGGAGCAGAATACACCCGGCCGTGGAGCCCCGGCCACTGGCACCTTGGTTACTACTGGACTTGCGTGATTTCTTTGACTGTGAGTACACCAACATCCCCAGGTCCGACTGGGCGCGCCGGCCCCTGCAGCCACCATCCTCGGCACAGTGACACTGGGTCCCGGGGCAACCATCCCTACCGACGCTGGGTTAATAACAACTAGCTGCCATCCCAATGTCCCCGGGAGCTCCCTAATAGCAGCGGTGGTACCCCATCTTACCACACACCATGGGTGGCGTCACGGACAATAACAAAATTCCCACATCTAAACAATCCCCTTTTTATTTGGAGTGTCCGCGAGACCCCCATGTCCGGAGACCCCTCGAGCCACATTGCGGATCCGGATCCGAACAGCCCGGCTGCTGGCACGGGGGCGGCACACAGACATGTGGAGGAAGCCTCACACTGACAAGAGGTCTGTTTATTTCTACTAAGTGCAGGGCCTAATGCGGGCTTTACTCGAGACGACTGATCGTGCGATGCATCGTCAGGTTCACGGTTTTCGTGACGCACATCCGGCATCGTACTTATTATCGTCTCGTGTAACACCTCGTAGCGACGCAGTATTACTCACAAATCGTGAGTCGTGTACTCGTCGCTAGCTTTCATAAAATTGTTTAATTAAAATGGCGGCGGTTGATCATCGTTTCCGTGGCATCACACGTTGCTCCGTGTGACACCACGGGAACAATGAACAGCAGCTTACCCGCCTCCCGTGGCTCCCACCGGTTATGTGGAAGGAAGGAGGAGGGCGGGATGTTTACATCCCGCTCATCTCCGCCCCTCCGCTTCTATTGGCCGGCTGCCATGTGATGTCGCTGTGACGCCGAACGTCCCTCCCACTCCAGGAAGTGGACGTTCGTCGCCCACAGCGAGGTCGTATGGAAGGTAAGTACGTGTGACGGGGGTTAAACGAGTTTGTGCGCCACGGGCAACTAATTGCCCATGACGCCATGACGCAAAAACGACGGGGGCGGGTACGATCTATCGTGCTATCGCACAATCGGTCGTCTCGTGTAAAGCAGGCTTTACAGTCCACTGTATCTGCCAGTCCCAGAGGTCAATGTTTGACTTCCAGTTGCCTTCAGCATCCATGTGTGGGGAATGGCAATGGAGTGAGAGAGGTGGCATTCTCTTTCACAACCCTCTCTTTTTGATGCTGCAGTCACTAATGTCTGAGGCAACTAAAAGATTAAATGTACCACCCAGGGCTATGATACTCGGTCCCAGGCAGTGTACTACTGGGATGCGTCACTGGGTGGCAGTTGCCGAGTTCTGTGACCCTGGGGGTCGCTTATAAAAGGGGGTTTATATACAAGGGAATGTTCAATAAAGTTTATGTCGTGACACAACTTGTGGGTTGCGGTTATGGTGATGGAATCGCCGCTGCACAGTCTTTCCGCTGGGGCTGATGTGATGGCAGCCTGGATGTTGAACCCTCCGCAAGTAGGGCCAGAGCCCCAGAGGGGTTAGGTGAAGGAGTTGGGCGCAGAAAGAAGGGTAGTCCACACAGGGGTTACTGTTTATTGGTTCTCTTTACTCACTGTAGATGGTAACTGGTATCCGGAGGAAGGCTGGTATTTACCTCTGGGTCCCTTAGTCCCAGTGCCGGTTGGTGACCTGGTGGCTTCTTTCCCCTGCACCTTTCTCAAGTTGGTGGGTCCCCGTGGCTTGGAGCTGTCGCGGGCGGAGGAGGGGACGCCGCGCTCACCACGCTCGGGTCCGGTGCTGCTGCTGCTCGGTGGCTCGAGCGGTGGGCCGGATCCGGGGACTCGAGCGGCGCTCCTCGCCCGTGAGTGAAAGGGGATGATTTCTGGGTTTGGGGATGTTGTCCGTGACGCCACCCACGGTGTGTGGTGAGGTTGGGGCACCACCGCTGCTCTGTACGGGGATCCCGGGAGAGATGACAGGAAGCAGCTGGGATGTTTCTCTCCCCTCCGTGGGTAGGGGGATTTTGGTAGTCCCGGGGCCCGGAGTTATTGTCTGTTTGGTGGATTGCGGGGCCTGGCCAGGTGCAGGGTCGCGGGGCAGCGCAGTGCCAGACGGCACGGTGATACTTACTCAGCCAGTAACACACACGGAGTCTCTTGTAAAACAAACGGCTGGATGGATGAGTCCCAAAGACGGCTGCGGCAGTCACTCCCGGTCGGTTGGCAGTAACGGTCTCTCCCTGCACCGGTGTTATGTTACTGGCCCCGATGGCTTCCCACTGGTTGCCAGCTCCCCAGCGGTGTGTTGGCTAAGGGAGCCCCTTTTGTTGCCGGCAGGCTCTGGCCCTGGGAGCTCTAGCTCTGGCGGTAGCGTTATCTCCCTCACGGTTTGGACGGTTGCCTTCAGTCGGGTCTTTATTGCTAGGAAACCCCGGAGGTTCCCGTCGCTGACGGATTTGACCGGTTTAACGGCGGCTCCTAGCCTGGTCGGGGTCTGTAGGCCCTGCCGGATGGTGCTGGCTTCTCTTCGCTCCCCGATCCAGTACCGGCGGGCCACCGCCCGTCCCCGGTCCTTACGGTTGTGCGTCAATCTGCCTCTCCTGCAGACGGTCACCACTGTCTGCCAACCTTGCTGTATGTGCCTGGGCCACGCACCCGGACACGGTCAGTCTGCTCCTCTACTCCTACTTCATTCACTCCTTGTCACTATCTGTCTCTGACCTTCTTTCACGCCTCCAGGACTGTGAACTCCTCAGTGGGAGGAGCCAACCACCTGGCTCCGCCCCACCTGGTGTGGACATCAGCCCCTGGAGGGAGGCAACAAGGATTTGTGTGTGTGTGGCTGGTGTGCCTAACCGGGGTGTGGGGTGCGTTGTTGCAGTACCTGTGACGTCCTGGCTTGTCCAGGGCACCACATTCCCCCTTGGTTAAATGCAAACCGTCCGCGGGCTGCTCATCCATCACCGGTTTTATTTTTGTTAACTGTAGAAAAATAGAAAAACATATAAAACATAACATAAGCATTTCTGTATAACTTCCCATAACGGGAAGCATGGTACTTTTAACGTTACAAACGGTAGTCAATTTTATCAACGGTACGGCTTCCGCTTTCCCCCCGCCCAAACAACCTGGCCCTGATGCTGCCCCTAAAAAGTGGGAAGCACCCCTTGCCCCAGTCCAGAACCAAATTGCCCAAGCGGGTACGGTCTCTTTCAGGGGAACCCACGTCTATGGGGAACCCCTGAACCCCCGGAGGATCGCCATCGGTTACGGTAGTGGCGGGCCTGGGCCATCCCTTTCCTCCAGGCCCATCCTCCCAAATCAGCCTCTCCGGAGGCGGTAACGGTAACAAGCCAACATTTTATTTACATTCCACAAGTTTGTGGTTGCCCTGCAAGTTCTCGGGCTTGTCCGTAAGCAGTTCCTTTCGCAACGGTTGCATAAAGTCCCGACGGGGACTAGTTGCCGGCAACGGCCGGTTAAATCACGGTGTTAATCTGGATCACAGTTCGGTTCATTATTCTTTACTTATCATTCAAACATTTAACAACATCAAGAACATCACACAACGGTGCTTGTGATCCCAACGGGGACTTGCTGTAGGGTCCCAGAGGGGACTGTCAGTTGGGTCCCAGGGGATATTCACAACACCTGACTCCGGGACAACTTCCTCCTGCAGCTTTCCCACGGTCCACTACCGGACAGCACGAGCCCCCAATGCCACCCTCACACAGGGGTGACACTGTCCCACAGGACTCCACTTCAAACTGCCGGCAGTGCGGGTACAGCTGCTCCTCCAACCGGACTCTTGGAACCGTGGGGGCCAACGGGAACATCACCAGGGTCCTGACGGGAACCGACAGCAAGGTAGCCAGGAACCGCTACCACATCCTTTTTCTCCAAGCAGCAGTCTTAGGTCACAGCTACCGTAGCTGCCGCTCCGGGTCAGTCGGTGTGTGGGACGGGCCCAGCCGGAGTCCCTCCGTGCCGGCTACGACCGGCACCTTCAGTAGTGAGGGGCCCCGCTGTGACATGGCCTGCTCTGCCACTTGGCAGCTACATCCCCGCGGTGCCTCAGCCGAGGCTGGGTGTCTGGGAGCGGTCAGCGGGACTGGCGGTGCTGGCGTCGGGTTAAAGATCGCCTCCGTTGCGGCCGGGCGGACTGCCAGGGCCATCGTCATCTCCGTCGCGGCCAGGATGGAAGCCGGGACGGGTGCCAGGGCGGTGGTAAAGGTAAGGCCCGGGGGCCACAGGTCGGGGCCCTCTCCCACAGACACTGCGGGCTCCGCTACCGGTGACAGTGGTAACAGGTCGGTCGGGGCGTTGGCCGCATACAGGGGCAGTAAGGGAGGTGGCGTAGTGGATGGCAGCAGGCCGGGCTCCTCAGACGCAGCGGCCGTTCCCTCGGAGACATAGGGGCGTGGGCCGCTTACCTGCTCCGCTGGAACCACCTCCACTCCGCATGCCCGCACGGTTGCAGCCAGGCCATTCTCCTCTGATGTCCACTCCGCCATCATGGAGTGGACCGCGGCCTGGAGCTCGGGTCCGGCGCTGCTGCTGCTTGGTGGCTCGAGCGGTGGGCCGGATCCGGGGACTCGAGCGGCGCTCCTCGCCCGTGAGTGAAAGGGGATGATTTCTGGGTTTGGGGATGTTGTTCGTGACGCCACCCACGATGTGTGGTGAGGTTGGGGCACCACCGCTGCTCTGTACGGGGATCCCGGGAGCGATGACAGGGAGCAGCTGGGATGTTTCTCTCCCCTCCGTGGGTAGAGGGATTTTGATAGTCCCGGGGCCCGGAGTTATTGTCTGTTTGGTGGATTGCGGGGCCTGGCCAGGTGCAGGGTCGCGGGGCAGCGCAGTGCCAGACGGCACTGTGGTACTTACTCAGCCAGTAACACACACGGAGTCTCTTGTAAAACAAACGGCTGGATGGACTAGTCCCACAGATGGCTGCGGCGGTCACTCCCGGTCGGTTGGCGGTAACGGTCTCTCCCTGCACCGTTGTTATGTTCCTGGCCCCGATGGCTTCCCACCGGTAGCCCGCTCCCCAGCGGTGTGTTGGCTAAGGGAGCCCCTTTTGTTGCCGGCAGGCTCTGGCCCTGGAAGCTCTAGCTCTGGCGGTAGCTTTATCTCCCTCACGGTTTGGACGGTTGCCTTCAGTCGGATCTTTATTGCTGGGAAACCCCGGAGGTTCCTGTCGCTGACGGATTTGACCGGTTTAACAGCGGCTCCTAGCCTGGTCGGGGTCCGTAGGCCCTGCCGGATGGTGCTGGCTTCTCTTCGCTCCCCGATCCGGTACCGGCAGGCCACCGCCCGTCCCCAGTCCTTACGGTTGTGTGTCAATCTGCCTCTCCTGCAGACGGTCACCACCGTCTGCCAACCTTGCTGTATGTGCCTGGCCCACGCACCCAGACACGGTCAGTCTGCTCCTCTACTCCTACTTCCTTCACTCCTTGTCACTATCTGTCTCTGACCTTCTTTCCTGCCTCCAGGACTGTGAACTCCTCAGTGGGAGGAGCCAACCACCTGGCTCCGCCCCACCTGGTATGGACATCAGCCCCTGGAGGGAGGCAACAAGGATTTGTGTGTGTGTGGTTGGTGTGCCTAACCGGGGTGTGGGGTGTGTTGTTGCAGTACCTGTGATGTCCTGGCTTGTCCAGGGCACCACAGAGCGACTTGGGGTCTTCTCCTGTTTGTCTCTCAGTCTCTAGTCCATACAGCGGCAGTGTGAACCCTGTAGGGATGGTGTTCGGTTCCGATCCCTGGCTCTACTGTTACTGCTGATGCCCCCGGACTTCTAAGGTCAGTGAGGTCCTTGATGGTCCCCTCACTGTGCAGATGTTTATCAGGTCTGCCTGGAGCATTTGCCTGACCTAGGGCTCTGTGTCCCGTTGGTGCAATGGTTACGGGAGTACTTCACCGTTACACTCCCATGTCAGAGCAGATACGTCCGTCTCCTCTCACTTCCACTTCTGACTCTAACTGTCTTTCTCGCCTCCTACCTGGTCCTTGTCTAGTGGACTGGCTCCACCCCTGGGTGGCCATGCATTGGGTTCATGTCTAGTCTGTTACCAGTCTCTGTGGATGGGGGAAAACTGGGATTACAATGTGTTTTGCTGTTACTGGCACTGGGCTTCCAGGTGCCTGGGGGTAGGCCCTGCATCTTTAGGCTGGAGGCAGTACCTTGTAGTGCCCTGATGGGTTCAGGGGCGCTATATAAAAAACCAACAATAGTGCTGGCACAGGTCCTAGCTGTTACTGGAGGAGCTCTGCTGCCAGTTAAGATGTGGTAATTGCACCAAGCTCAGCTCCAGAGCCTGCAGAATCACCCGGATGTTCCGGTATGTCCATTTCCACAGCTTGGTAACTACGTGATTCTAGTAGGTCCAATTTGGAAACGGATTTAAGCGTATCTTTAGATTCAGCCTAAAACAGCTTTCCATTACTTTCAATAATACAAAAGAAAAAGCAACCATAGGAGTACCATGTGTGTTTTTTCTACCTGTCTGTATGTCTACCTGTTATACAATCTTCATCCCATCCCCTCAAAATATTCTAGGGTCATAAGCCTTATCCTGATCCCTCATAGAGCTAATATTTTGTCTCTTCTCAAATTTTATTACTGAATTTACAAAAAATGAGAAGTGGCTAATCAGTGGAGAAAGAAGCAATTACAGTTCAGAGGGGACATGTACAAACAAAATCAGGCATTGCTCAGATAGGCCAGCCACTAGTGATGGGCAGTCCGGCTCTTTTTGGTGATCTGGCTCACATGGCTTTGATCACCAAAAAGAGCTGGCTCTTTTGGATCCCAAATGGATCCCTATTAAATATGTGTTCACCCCAGGTGAAGTTTATACCCAATGAGAGCCATTAAGAGATTTTAGTAGCTCTCACTGGGGTGCCGACTTCTGTCGTTCTCTGTAGTTAGCCGGCTCTTTGTGTTGGATCATTCGCGATCGACACAACACTACCAGCAACACAACATTCAACAATTCAAACAAGAGGAGTGATGTCCTTGCCCATAAGAGCTTATAAGCAAGCAGGGGAAACAAGAAAATTAAACAGTGATTGTAGTATATGGGGCCAGCCAACAAATAGTGCTGTCCACTCTACAAAGATAACACAGGGGGGTGTTCTGCATCAAGAAAATAGTGCAGAAAAATAGTAAGGAACAAAAAAGCAGCACTCACTGTATATTGTATCTTTATGTAGAATAAAAAGTGTGGCAGCGAGGACACATCGGGAGGAATCTGGAGCATGTAATTGTAAAGCGCTGCGGAATATGTTGGCGCTATAGAAATGAAGATTATTATTATTATGTAGGTAATGACTGTCTTTTTCCTTAGCATTATATTTGATAGACAAAATCGTAATGGATGCAATTATACCTTGAATTTGCATTTTTTGTGTTTATTTTTATAAAAGGAAAAGGAGGGAGGGTGATTAAAATTTTATTTAATTTTTTATTTTTTACTGTATACTTTAGTCCTTTTAGGGGACTTGAGCATGTGATGGTTCGATTGCTTGAACTATATATACTATACCAGAGTATTTCTGTACATTGCACAAATCAGGGTCTCCCTTGTCAACCAATGGGTATCCTGCGATCATGTTGGGTGGGGGGCAATGGGCACATGGAATGGCGCCCTTCTCAGGTCGCAAACTATAATTGTCAATGTCAGACATTCCAACGACATTTAAGAAATTAACAGCCGCGAGAGCAGCTCCACTCCACGTGCAGCTCATAGAGGAAGACCCTGGCTGTGTATGATAACGATTATCTGCTGGGTATGGGGTGGGCTCAGCCTCTGTACACCTGTCCCAACTTGTGCTGTACATATACCAAAGATGTATGGAATGGGTTAAAGTAAAGTTGCGTGAATCAGTCATGAGCCAGTTTCTATATATGTCCAATTACTGCGGGTGTAGGATCAGATGGCTAGATTCTGAAGACAATTTAGGAAGGGAGAAGAAAGAACAATTGGGTTGTGAAGTGATGTGATAAACCTGTCTACAGAGATTTATTTATTTCCCAAATATTTCATCAAAGGAGATAACAACAAATGATACCTAGCTGGTTAATGGTGAATGAGACAGCAGTGGAACTACAATATGGAGCAGAATTGGTGGCTTCAATAGAATATATCCAACACGATATATAAAATTACAGTTTATCATAATAACATTCAATTCCTATAAAGGTCATACAGTAGACAAATATATATTTGCATGGGAAACCTAAAATGAATCTCCTTATACATAATCTGTACCTTAAGCATCTCTGGGTCCACATTTTGCTGGGAATGGATCCTTTTGAGGTCAGCAAGGGGATTTTCCATATCATTCAAATGCGGAATGGCATTGTCAATAACTTTTAGAACTTCCTTGTTATAATCTAACATTTTGGCATTTGCAGAGGTGTCAGATATATTGGAAATGGATTTAAAGTATCTTATGGTCCAGGGGTACACGATCAGCAACCTAATGAGAAAAATATAACATTTTAAATTGAATCTATCAGCAGTTTCATTCCCAGCAAACGCCTCTAAGTAGACCCTGAGCATCAAGTTTAATCATACTCATGATTCAGATTATACTGTTAGGTCATATGCGCACGTGTGCATTTTTCATGCGTTTATGCTGCTCTTTGTACTGCAGCGTAAACGCATTCGTTCTGTGTGGCGCCCTGGACTTTCCAGGTCATCACATGGACTACAACACAACACCCCTCACCCCGAGATAGGCACATCAGCCAGAGACCAAATCCTTGTTGCCTCCTTCCAGGGGCTGATGTCCACACCAGGTGGGGTGGAGCCAGGCGGTTAGCCCCACCCACTGAGGAGTTCACAGTCCTGGAGGCGGGAAAAGGAAGTCAGAGAGGAGTGTAGAGAGAGTTGAGAGTAGTGAAGGAGTAAAGTGGTAGTAGAGGAGCGATCTGACCGTGTCCAGGTACGTGGCCCGGGCACCAAGAGCAAGGTTCGCAGACGGTGGTGGCCGTCTGCAGGAGAGGCAGATCAACGCGGAACCGTAGGACCGGTGACAGGCGGTGGCCCACCTTTACCGAACCGGGGAGCGAAGTAAAGCCAGCACAAACCGGCAGGGCCTGCGGACCAGGCTTGGAGTCGCCGTTAAATAGGTCAAATCCGTTAGTGACCGGAACCCCAGGGGTTTCCAAACAGCCAAGACCCAACTGAAGGCAACCGTCCAAACAGCAAAAGGGAAATACAGCTACCGCCACAGCTAGAATTCCGAGGGCCAGAGCCTGCGGGCAAAAGGGCTCCTCTGGCCATATACAAGCTGGGGAGCGAGTTACCGGTGGGAAGCCATCGTAACCGAAGATACACAAAAGGTGCAGGAAAGGCAGGCACCACCAACCGTCCGGGAGAAACCACCGGGACCCATCCATCCAGCCGTTTGTTTTACCGGAGACTTTGCATCCATTTGTGGCTCAGTGAGTACTCTTGTGCCGACCGGCACCACGTGGTGCAGTCCGAGCGACCCTGCATCTTGACAACCCTGCCTCCCCTTCACCTCACCGGGCCCCGGGACCACCAACCCCCCTACCCACGGAGGGGAGAGAAACATCCCAGCTGCTCCCTGCCATCGCTCCCGGGATCCCCGTCAATAGCAGCGGTGGTGCCCCCAACCTCACCACAAACCGTGGGTGGCGTCACGGACCAAATCCCCAAATCAAACTACCACCTTTCACTCACGGGCGAAGAGCGCCGCTTGAGTCCCCGGATCCGGCCCACCGCTTGAGCCACCGAGCATCAGCAGCAGCGCCGGACCCGAGCGTGGTGAGCGCAGCGCCCCGCTGCCCGCGACAACTTGGCGTCACGAACAGGATCTTACCATTCTACCGGCTGGTAGACGTGCGCCTTGTGTCCCGCCGGCGGTGTCCGGCCGAAAAATTTCAGAAGCCGCCATCTTAGGCGCGAAGATTTTCCCGCTCGAGCGTCTTCTCGAGCAGTGGAGGCGCGAAAGCCGAAGCTCCGCCCCTGAAGAGGAGGTGCGGAGAAAAGACCAAGGGGGACGGATAGCGTCCGACCGCATGTAAACCGCGGCTATAAAAGCAGGGACGCCAGGACTCTGCGGCCATATTTGGTTCCTGGGAGATACCGCTGCCAGTATGCACCGTCCGTCCGGTAACACCGCAGTCCCGGCGCCCGCGCCTGGTACCGCAGCGTGGATGGAGATCCGGACCGTTCAGCTGAGCAGCTGCCTGCAGGTCCGAATGCAGCTCCTCCTGGAGGAGTGGGAGGCCAACATGGTGGACATGGTGGCTGCCATACGGAGACGAGAGGTGGAGGAAGAATTGGAAGAGCGGGTAAGCGACCCACGCCCCTGTGTTCCTACAGGATCGGTCATTGCGGCTGAGGGGCCCGGTCTGCGCCCGCTCGCCCTGCTGCCTCCCCCGCTGCCCGTGTTGGCTGCCGCTGCCCCGCCACTAGGCCCGCTAACCCCACAACCGGTAGCGGAACCCTGCCTGTCCGCCCAAGCGGACCAGCCTGCAGCTGAAGCCCGTAGCCTCCCCGAGCCGCTTCCCTGGAAGCTCCCAAAGACATCGCCCTTTGGCGAAGACGTACCAGTGGCACCAGAAGTGACCGTGCCTAGTCCCGTTCCGGCTCCGGTGATCCGTCCCGTGCAGGAGGAGGCGGAGGTCAAGCAGGAGAGGACCCCTGTACCCATCCCCCACGCCTCTGCTGAGGCTGCGCCGGGTCGTTGCTGCAAGGCAGCGCCCCTGGCCATGTCACCACGGGATCTTCCACCGAGGACGCCAGTAGTAGGCAGTGTAGTGGAAATCCCGCGGGGCCCGACCCGCGCGCAGGGGCAAGCAGCAGCCCCTTACTGGGACAGGAAACCGACCTCGCTGGGCCGAGAGATTGCGGAGAGGGAGAAGCGAAAGGCTGAGCTGATAGCTCGCACCATACAGGAAAAAGAGAGCCTCCGCAGAGCCACCTTCCGTGTACGGGGCCCTATCCACGAGGGGCAAGAAAGAAGGTTTGATATCCGTCGGGGATACGGATTTATCTTCGAGCCGGGCCTGGAGGCCGAAGTGTTTGTGGCCCGCCGGGACGTTAATGCCCATCTGCCAATGGGCCACCCGGGCCGCAACCTGCTCCCGGGCAACTTAGTCACTTACACGCGGCACTGCGGAGAGAGGGGCTGGTTTGCCCAGGATTACAAGTTGAGAGGAGGCCAGGAGGCCCAAGAACCGGCCCAGCCCCCTCATCCGGCCTGCATTGTGGATCTAAAGTAAAGTCAGCGGTCCCTCCGTTGCACCATTGTCCCCGTTGGGACCACCAGTACCGTTATCTGTTAAATGACTGAAAGTAATCAACCGAAGATGTTACCTGATTGTCGACAGTGATTGATCCGGCCGTTGCCGGCAAGTAGTCCCCGTAGGGACCCTTTGTACCGTGCATAAGGAACTGCTTATGGACATGCCTGAGAACTAGCAGGGCAACCACAAACTAGTGGAAATGTAAATATGTTGGCATGTTTCCGTTACCGCCTCCGGAGAGGCTTATTTGGAGGATGGGCCTGGAGGAAAGGGATGGCCCAGGCCCGCCACTACCGTAACCGGTGGCGATCCTCCGGGGGTCAGCGGTCCCCCATGGACAAGGGGTCCCCTGAAGTGACCGTAGGGTGTGAAACACCGTACCCGTTCCCGTTCGGACAGCCTGGATCTGGACTGGGGTCAAGGGGTGCTGCCCACTTTCTTAGGGGCAGCATCAGGGCCAGGTTGTTTGGGTGGGAGAGCGGAAGCCGACCGTTATTGCTAATAAAAATGTGTTTCTAATGTTGAAGTACTGTGCCTCCCGTTAAGGGAAGATCTGTAAAAATGCTTTGTTGAATGTTTTTATGTTTTTTACCTTTTTTCAGTTAAAAAGAAAATAAAACCGGTGATGGACGGGCAGCCCGTGGACGGTCTGCATTTAACCAAGGGGGAATGTGGCGCCCTGGACTTTCCAGGTCGTCACAGGGACTACAACACAACACCCCTCACCCCGAGATAGGCACATCAGCCAGACACCAAATCCTTGATGCCTCCCTCCAGGGGCTGATGTCCACACCAGGTGGGGTGGAGCCAGGCGGTTGGCACCACCCACTGAGGAGTTCACAGTCCTGGAGGCGGGAAAAGGAAGTCAGAGAGGAGTGTAGAGAGAGTTGAGAGTAGTGAAGGAGTAAAGTGGTAGTAGAGGAGCGATCTGACCGTGTCCGGGTTCGTGGCCCGGGCACCAAGAGCAAGGTTGGCAGACAGTGGTGGCCGTCTGCAGGAGAGGCAGATCAACACGGAATCATAGGACCGGGGATGGGAGGTGGCCCGCCGGTACCGAACCGGGGAGCGAAGTAAAGCCAGCACAAACCGGCAGGACCTGCGGACCCCGACCAGGCTTTGAGTCGCCGTTAAATAGGTCAAATCCGTTAGTGACCAGAACCCCAGGGGTTTCCAAACAGCCAAGAACCGACTGAAGGCAACCATCCAAACAGCAAAAGGGAAATACAGCTACCGCCACAGCTAGAATTCCCAGGGCCAGAGCCTGCGGGCAAAAGGGCTCCTCCGGCCCATATACAAGCTGGGGAGCGGGTTACCGGTGGGAAGCCATCGGGACCGAAGATACACAAAAGGTGCAGGGAAAGGCAGCCACCACCAACCATCCGGGAGAAACCTCAGCAGCCGGCTGTGGGACCCGTCCATCCAGCCGTTAGTTTTACCGGAGACTTTGCATCCATTTGTGGTTGAGTGAGTACTACCGTGCTGACCGGCACCACGCGGCGCAGTCCGAGCGACCCTGCACCTTGCCAACCCTGCCTCCCCGTCACCTCACCGGGCCCCGGGACCACCAACCCCCCTACCCACGGAGGAGAGAGAAACATCCCAGCTGCTCCCTGCCATCGCTCCCGGGATCCCCGTCAATAGCAGCGGTGGTGCCCCCAACCTCACCACAAACCGTGGGTGGCGTCACGGACCAAATCCCCAAATCAAACTACCACCTTTCACTCACGGGCGAAGAGCGCCGCTTGAGTCCCCGGATCCGGCCCACCGCTTGAGCCACCGAGCATCAGCAGCAGCACCGGACCCGAGCGTGGTGAGCGCAGCGCCCCGCTGCCCGCGACAACTTGGCGTCACGAACAGGATCTTACCATTCTACCGGCTGGTAGACGTGCACCTTGTGTCCCGCCGGCGGTGTCCGGCCGAAAAATTTCAGAAGCCGCCATCTTAGGCGCGAAGATTTTCCCGCTCGAGCGTCTTCTCGAGCAGTGGAGGCGCGAAAGCCGAAGCTCCGCCCCTGAAGAGGAGGTGCGGAGAAAAGACCAAGGGGGACGGATAGCGTCCGACCGCATGTAAACCGCGGCTATAAAAGCAGGGACGCCAGGACTCTGCGGCCATATTTGGTTCCTGGGAGATACCGCTGCCAGTATGCACCGTCCGTCCGGTAACACCGCAGTCCCGGCGCCCGCGCCTGGTACCGCAGCGTGGATGGAGATCCGGACCGTTCAGCTGAGCAGCTGCCTGCAGGTCCGAATGCAGCTCCTCCTGGAGGAGTGGGAGGCCAACATGGTGGACATGGTGGCTGCCATACGGAGACGAGAGGTGGAGGAAGAATTGGAAGAGCGGGTAAGCGACCCACGCCCCTGTGTTCCTACAGGATCGGTCATTGCGGCTGAGGGGCCCGGTCTGCGCCCGCTCGCCCTGCTGCCTCCCCCGCTGCCCGTGTTGGCTGCCGCTGCCCCGCCACTAGGCCCGCTAACCCCACAACCGGTAGCGGAACCCTGCCTGTCCGCCCAAGCGGACCAGCCTGCAGCTGAAGCCCGTAGCCTCCCCGAGCCGCTTCCCTGGAAGCTCCCAAAGACATCGCCCTTTGGCGAAGACGTACCAGTGGCACCAGAAGTGACCGTGCCTAGTCCCGTTCCGGCTCCGGTGATCCGTCCCGTGCAGGAGGAGGCGGAGGTCAAGCAGGAGAGGACCCCTGTACCCATCCCCCACGCCTCGGCTGAGGCTGCGCCGGGTCGTTGCTGCAAGGCAGCGCCCCTGGCCATGTCACCACGGGATCTTCCACCGAGGACGCCAGTAGTAGGCAGTGTAGTGGAAATCCCGCGGGGCCCGACCCGCGCGCAGGGGCAAGCAGCAGCCCCTTACTGGGACAGGAAACCGACCTCGCTGGGCCGAGAGATTGCGGAGAGGGAGAAGCGAAAGGCTGAGCTGATAGCTCGCACCATACAGGAAAAAGAGAGCCTCCGCAGAGCCACCTTCCGTGTACGGGGCCCTATCCACGAGGGGCAAGAAAGAAGGTTTGATATCCGTCGGGGATACGGATTTATCTTCGAGCCGGGCCTGGAGGCCGAAGTGTTTGTGGCCCGCCGGGACGTTAATGCCCATCTGCCAATGGGCCACCCGGGCCGCAACCTGCTCCCGGGCAACTTAGTCACTTACACGCGGCACTGCGGAGAGAGGGGCTGGTTTGCCCAGGATTACAAGTTGAGAGGAGGCCAGGAGGCCCAAGAACCGGCCCAGCCCCCTCATCCGGCCTGCATTGTGGATCTAAAGTAAAGTCAGCGGTCCCTCCGTTGCACCATTGTCCCCGTTGGGACCACCAGTACCGTTATCTGTTAAATGACTGAAAGTAATCAACCGAAGATGTTACCTGATTGTCGACAGTGATTGATCCGGCCGTTGCCGGCAAGTAGTCCCCGTAGGGACCCTTTGTACCGTGCATAAGGAACTGCTTATGGACATGCCTGAGAACTAGCAGGGCAACCACAAACTAGTGGAAATGTAAATATGTTGGCATGTTTCCGTTACCGCCTCCGGAGAGGCTTATTTGGAGGATGGGCCTGGAGGAAAGGGATAGCCCAGGCCCGCCACTACCGTAACCGGTGGCGATCCTCCGGGGGTCAGCGGTCCCCCATGGACAAGGGGTCCCCTGAAGTGACCGTAGGGTGTGAAACACCGTACCCGTTCCCGTTCGGACAGCCTGGATCTGGACTGGGGTCAAGGGGTGCTGCCCACTTTCTTAGGGGCAGCATCAGGGCCAGATTGTTTGGGTGGGAGAGCGGAAGCCGACCGTTATTGCTAATAAAAATGTGTTTCTAACGTTGAAGTACTGTGCCTCCCGTTAAGGGAAGATCTGTAAAAATGCTTTGTTGAATGTTTTTATATGTTTTTTACCTTTTTTCAGTTAAAAAGAAAATAAAACCGGTGATGGACGGGCAGCCCGTGGACGGTCTGCATTTAACCAAGGGGGAATGTGGCGCCCTGGACTTTCCAGGTCGTCACAGGGACTACAACACAACACCCCTCACCCCGAGATAGGCACATCAGCCAGACACCAAATCCTTGATGCCTCCCTCCAGGGGCTGATGTGCACACCAGGTGGGGTGGAGCCAGGTGGTTGGCACCACCCACTGAGGAGTTCACAGTCCTGGAGGCGGGAAAAGGAAGTCAGAGAGGAGTGTAGAGAGAGTTGAGAGTAGTGAAGGAGTAAAGTGGTAGTAGAGGAGCGATCTGACCGTGTCCGGGTACGTGGCCCGGGCACCAAGAGCAAGGTTGGCGGACAGTGGTGGCCGTCTGCAGGAGAGGCAGATCAACGCGGAATCATAGGACCGGGGATGGGCGGTGGCCCGCCGGTACCGAACTGGGGAGCGAAGTAAAGCCAGCACAAACCGGCAGGACCTGCGGACCCCGACCAGGCTTTGAGTCGCCGTTAAATAGGTCAAATCCGTTAGTGACCGGAACCCCAGGGGTTTCCAAACAGCCAAGACCCGACTGAAGGCAACCGTCCAAACAGCAAAAGGGAAATACAGCTACCACCACAGCTAGAATTCCCAGGGCCAGAGCCTGCGGGCAAAAGGGCTCCTCCGGCCCATATACAAGCTGGGGAGCGGGTTACCGGTGGGAAGCCATTGGGACCGAAGGTACACAAAAGGTGCAGGGAAAGGCAGCCACCACCAACCATCCGGGAGAAACCTCAGCAGCCAGCTGCGGGACCCATCCATCCAGCAGTTTGTTTTACCGGAGACTTTGCATCCATTTGTGGTTGAGTGAGTACTACCGTGCCGACCGGCACCACGCGGCGCAGTCCGAGCGACCCTGCACCTTGCTAACCCTGCCTCCCCGTCACCTTACCGGGCCCCGGGACCACCAACCCCCCTACCCACGGAGGGGAGAGAAACATCCCAGCTGCTCCCTGCCATCGCTCCCGGGATCCCCGTCAATAGTAGCGGTGGTGCCCCCAACTTCACCACAAACCGTGGGTGGCGTCACGGACCAAATCCCCAAATCAAACTACCCCCTTTCACTCACAGGTGAGGAGCGCCGCTCGAGTCCCCGGATCCGGCCCACCGCTCGAGCCACCAAGCAGCAGCAGCGCCGGACCCGAGCGTGGTGAGCGCAGCGCCCCGCCGCCCGCGACATCTGCATCCCCAGCAAAGTCTTTGACTTGTGCAAATTCCATCCGCACTTTGCATTTTAGAACGCAGCAAATTTGCACGCTGAAATTTTTTGCCGAAACACTGCGTTCTGAAAAGCAAACTCACTTCTTTTGTGCGTTTTGGATGCTTTTTCCACTCTGGCTGTGGCTGAGCAAGCATCCAGAACGCATGAATTCTGCATTCACAATGCATCCAAAACACAGCTTTTCGGCTGTGTTTTGAAATGCACATGCAGTGACAAAACGCTGCGGAATATTTGACAACCAGAATGCAGATGTGCGCACATAGCCTTAGGGTACAAAAAACAGAAAACAAAGCTTGCCAAGTGTGAAATGTTTGTTCCTCAATCAGGGACATGTCCTGACTCTTTGGCTCTATAACCCTGCCCGTTTTCTCTTAAATGACATTTCTGAAGGTGTTGTGCTGGTAGGTACTATCTCATGCTGGAGAGGCTGATGGAGCTGTGACATTAGGGATTACATTTAGTTTCCCTGGTTTTCTAGCTCTCTGAGGTCCCCTAGAATTGTATTCAGGCCCTTTCAGTTTCTTTAAGGCAATGTCAAAGTGACCTCACAATAGAGACAGCCCGGACTGCTGCCCCAAAGGGGCTCAAGGAAGGGCAATATGACTAGGAGGGATGCTAGGCCAGAGGGTATAGCAAAGAGTTAAGGTGTGAGCTATTTTGGGTGGGAAAACCGGGAGGTGGGGTTACAAGAGTTATAGGGATATTTGATTGGTTAGGGGTAGGTCAGTGTGGGTTAGTGTATATAGGGCAGAGCTGTTGGGGGCTGGTCATTCGGCACCTGGAAGACGTCTGGAATCGAGGCTGAACCCAGGATGGTCTGGAAAGGAGGCCCCTGTCATGAAGGATGTCGGCTGTGGCGGAGCGGCGTAGGCAGCGCTGGTTCCAGGGGACACGGCAGTGGTGGACGTCGGACTAGTGGGAGGCTGAGGTGACCAAGCTCCCGTTCGCAGGATCCAGAGCCCAGCAGGACCCCTCCGGCAGCAGCAGGACTCGGAATGGCTGCGGCATCGAGGACGTTGGGGTTGAGGCAACGCCGTGGAGAGTGCAGTGACTAGGGGGTGAGTGACGTCACCGGCCTTCCCTGTTTGCGATGCGGGGTCGGCATGGTGATGTGGGCGGCGCGGCCATGTGACCCGCGGCGTGGTCATGTGGTCTGGCGTCGCAATCACTTGGCCCCAGCGTCCGGATGCCATGGTCTCATGGCCCGGCGGTGCAGTTATGTGACCGGGCGTCGAACCCGGAAGTGCGGCCTGCCCGGCCGCGCAGGGCCAGTGCGTGATTCTGGGCAGTGGCATCAAGGACATCGGGGGGAGGCAACGCCGTGGAGAGAGCAGCGACGAGGGAGTGAGTGATGTCACCGCCCTTCTCTGTTTGCGGTGTGGGGTCGGCATGGTGATGTGGGCGGCGCGGCCATGTGACCCACGGCGCGGTCATGTAGTCCGGCGTCACACTCACTTGGCCTCGGCGTCCGGATGCCATGGTCACATGGCCCGGCGGTGCAGTCATGTGACCGGACATCAAACCCGGAAGTGCGGTCTGCGCGGCCGCGCAGGGCCGATGCGTGTTCCCGGGCAGTGGCAGATGGACACTAAAGGTGGGTGTGACCCGGGGCGCGGTCGCGTGGCCTGCAGTCGCGGTCACGCGCCTTGACGTCATGGTTACGTGGCCCACCGAGTCGATTATGTGGACGGAGGTGCAGCCTGCGCGGCAGTTCAGGGCCGGTGTGGGATCCTGGACAGCGGTGATGGTTACATGGTGCAGGCGCACAGCGGGGCACAGGGTCGAGCTAGGACCTGAACACCGGTGCTAAGCAGGGGCGCGGGCGTTGCTGCCACGGGACGCAGTCGCGTGTTCTGGCGCCGCAATCACATGCCCTGATATCTTGGTCACATGGCCCGACGGTTAGGTCATGGGACTGAAGGCTGACACGAAGTGCGGCCTGCATAGCCGTGCAGGGCCTGTGCAGGACAACTGATGGATGCATGTCGGAGGAGCGGCCGGAGCTGCCCAACTACTGTTCTGGGTCGGCAACAATCTTGAAGGTGACTTCCAGCCTGGGCAGCCGGTCGACCTTACCGGTGAAGCTGGTGAGGTCCCGGGGCCTGGGGCTGCTCGGTGCGGAGGATCACTGATGGCTATTCCGGGGACACCTTGGAGTCAGCCTGGTAAGATTTATGGTTCACTTGCACCTCGTACTCTGTTTATTGATTAGGTGGGGGGGTTGGTGATGCAGCATATTTGGGTTTGTAGTCTGATAGTAGTGGGGGGAGTTTGGTTCAAAGGTTTTGGTTCTTGGGAGGTTACAGTTGATTACAAGTTGTTTGCCCTGCAGCGAGCTCAAGTGCTGCTTTGCATTTATGCCGGTTTGGCAAGTTGCGCTTGGGTTCTGGGGTTAACTATAGTGTTATGGTTGTCGTGTAGTTAATCGCGCTTTGGTACAGGTATTGTCACCGGAAACTGAAAACAGTGGACAAATATTATCTTATCTAGAGGATAACTCAACCAGCGTAAACCACCATGCCACTGTTCCTCCCGTCAAAGAACTGAGGCAGGCCCCTAAACCCGGAAATTTACCAATGAACTGTATTAAGATAAGACACACTATGACCCCACAACAACCCGAGTCTCCACTGCAGGGCAACGAGAAGGGGACTCCTTATAAACCCTGACCAGCCAGGCTCAATCCTCTATAGCTTGCCACAACAACTTACCACCACTTCAATAGACAGAAAACACACTACTCCGCCACCCGTAGTAAACCCAAACAGGGCAATGCCTCTATCGGGGCCACAGGAATTATATACATATATACACATACATACAGTATACCCTTTTTTTTTTGTTATATATATATATATATATATATATATATGAGTTTCATCTCAAATCATTTCACCTGAACCTTCCCAAAGCACCGAAGTAACTGTAGGGTCCCCAACTACTATAACATAGACTATTAAACCATACCTATGACCCAGGACAACACACCATATCAGTAAACTGTCGGCGTATACACCCCCAACCCAAGAAAATGCGACACCTCCATAATCGCGGCAATTAATCCCATTCAAACATCCAGGAAACCTCCCCGAGCTCAAGACCTTTGTCCTGGTCCATCCGCCAGCAAAGGACCACCAAACCATCCTGCCAGGCTTACAACCTTTCCCCATATGAAAGGTGACATCAGGCATGACCGCCTTGGGCCCGTGTCTGTCCGCCTGGGTGTTTGTGCTCGTGTGGTCAATTGTAGGGGGTCACTTCTTTTGGGGACATCTTTGTTGGTTGACAGAGAGTGTTTTTCACAGAGGGGTCAGAGGTTAAGGGAACCCATGCGGGCCCCTGTTGGTTACATCAAGGCAGGTTGGCAATTATCAGTTTGTCTGCATTTTCGAAGATGCCTCCAGTGTTGCAGTCTCAACAAAGCAGAGTTCATGTCCAATTCCTTCGGCATTGGGCTCATGCTTCTCGTTGGGGACTGGTCATGCAGGCTGTGTTGGGCAGATGCTGAGGGCCGGCTGGGTACAGGTTTTTACGTGCGGCCGGCCATGTGAGGGAAGATGGTTCTGGGGCAGGGGAGCTTTGGAGTCTCCGGTGAATTTTGAGGTCTAATGGGGTGGTTTCGACTGGATGGTGGGGACATTCAGGTATTGGTTAAATGGAGCCGTGGTGTTGGCCCTGGTTGGTCTTTGGTGGCAGGACTCGCACGTACAAGGTGTCATACGTGCTCGCTGTGGCAGAAAGGAGGGGGGTATTTGAAGTCGGTGGATTGCAGAAAGAGCGGGGGGGAACCCAGTGCAGGAACGGGTTACTCCTGGTGGTGCAATGGTGTGGTGGTTAAGGTGGGTCCCTGCTGTGCTGGGTCACAGCAGGACATGTTAACGTGGGACCCTGCTGTGCTGGGTCACAGCGGGGCATGTTAATGTGAGTCCCTGCTCGGCTCGGTCGCAGCAGGGCAGTGGTTGGTCAACACTCGGCTGGGTGTCCTCGAGTCGGTGTGGTGCGGCTGAGGGCACATGGTGGAGCTGATGTTGCAATCATGTACAATGGTACTCTTCAATTACCCCCCTCCTTTGCTGGTGGTTATGTTTTTTTTAATTATTACTATGTTTATGGATAAAGTGTTATTAATTATTTTGGTGATAATAACTGGGGCTGCTGTGGCCTTTTACATCCAATGTCACGTAGTCTTGTGTTTTATTTTAGGTTAAGAGGTTACAGCAGGTAAGGCCGTCAGTCAGACTTTCCATAGTCATGACAAAATAATCAACAGAACATTTAATTTAAAAGCCTGTTGCGCCCACGGGGTCTGTGGGGTTTACTCGTCACCGGGCCGGTGTCAGTTTGGGACGTCACAGCGGCCTGGCCCGGTTCTGTGAGCCCGGCGGTGTCAATAATAAAGGGGATGGGGGGTGAATTTGTATTCGTGATGCCACCTGTGGTGTGCGGCCAAGTATATAGCCACCCCTGCGGATGATAACGCAGCTCGGATGCCCAATGCAGACGACTTAAATTTTTTTACTTTCTATTTTTAACTGTAATTTAATAAACATTTGATTTTTTTTTTCTCATTGGTGCTGTGTCCATTTCAACCCTTTATCATTGTCTACAGCTCTCCACAGGCAGAGCTCAGGCCCCAGGGAAGATGTTGGGATTATTAGTTGCCTATGGCATAGGGGTGCGAGGATGGGAGCACCAGCAGTGATGGGACGACACAGAGGTTGCAGTTCAAGGTCTTTACTCACTGAGATTACACCGCCTTTGGAGTGCCGTGCTCTGCTCTTATGGGCTTCAGCTGATCCCGGATAGTTCGGAGGTCAAGGCCGGTGTTTTATTTTGTGTGTCCTTTCTGGTGGTCTTCCCTCCACTCCAGCTCCTGGGCCATGAAACGGGTCACGGGTGCCTGCTACACTCCCCGCGAACCCTGGGATCCCCTTTCTTGATAAGAACCCAGGTTGAGCCTCCAACTGTTCTGTTCTGTCACTTCTTCCTGACGTCTGCTTTTGAGTCCGACCTGGCACGGACTTCTGCCTGGTGCTAACTGAATAATCTGTGAGATGGCTCCTAACTTCCCTTGAAGGTGCCCCGCCCCCCGGGTTGCTGAACTAGTGGGCAAGAGATCCCATAACTCGGGTTGGCCACCCCTGGCTCCTACCCTAGCCCAGTCCCAGTGAAAGAGCTCCCATGTTATGTGTTGAATGTGTTTTGGTGGTTTACCGGTGATGACCTCCTCTGTATCCGAGATGAATACTACACCCCGGATGAGGTGCAGTACCCTGTGGCGCCGGAAGCCACAGGGGCGCCACACACATGGAAAGATTTTTCATAGTTTTTATATTTTAACAAACAGTCCACTAATTATCCCCCTGAATAATATTTGATCAGGCAGTCTATTCTCTGCAGAACACTAACTCAAAACTGATGGTGGCAAAGTTATACTATATCGTTCTGTCATGACTGAGACGAGTTATATGCCATCGACCACTAATACACTTGCTAGAAGCATAGGAGGCCAACTGTGGCCTGAGTTTGATTATACTACTACTGGTATGGCTGGTGCCAATGTGACACCCTGGCCTATCAGATCGTCACAGGGTATTGTGCAACCTGCCCTTCTGCACAGTATCTATTCCTCCTTGGTTACGGATCCTGGTCCTTTGGTGTTGCTAATGTCGCGGGCGGAGGAGGGAACGCCGCTGCGCTCACTAACGCTTGGGTCCGGCGTTGCTGCTGCTGCTCGGTGGCTCGAGCGGTGGGCCGGATCCGGGGACTGGAGCGGCGCTCCTCGCCCGTGAGTGAAAGGGGAAGGGGTGATTTGGTTTGGGGATTTAGTATGTGACGCCACCCACGGGTTGTGGTGAAGATGGGCACCACAGCTGCTGGTGACGGGGATCCCGGGAGAGATGGTGGGGAGCAGCTGGGATGTTGTTTTTCCCCCTCCGTGGGTAGGGGTTGGTGGTCCCGGGGCCCGGTGATGTGATGGCTCTGCAGGGCCGGTGAGGTGCAGGGTTGTAGGGACAGCGCGGCGCAGCGCCGGATGGCGCAGGTGTACTCACTCAGCAAATGAGGCACAAAGTCTCCGGTAAACCAAACGGCTGGATGGACGGGTCACGCAGCCAGCTGCTGTATCTCTCCCTGGACAGGTGATGGTGGCTGTCTCTCCCTGCACCTTAGTGTTCTGTGTTGACTACTGTGGATTCCCAGCGGTAGTCCCCTCCCCGGTGTATGGGTGCCGGAGGAACCCGTTGTGCCCGCAGGCGCTGGCCCTTGGGTCTCTAGCCGTTGGCGGTGGCTGTATACCCTCACGGTGCGGACGGTTGCCTTCAATCGGGACTTTTACTGTTAGGAAACCCCTGGGGTTCCAGTCACATTCGGATTTGACTGTTATCGGCGGCTCCAAGCCTGGTCGGGGTCCGATGGCCATGCCCGTGTGTGCTGGCTTCACTTCGCTCCCCGGTCGGTACCGGCGGGCTAACGCCCGACCCCGGTCCTACGGTTCCGCATTGCTCCACCACTCCTGCAGAAGGCCACCACCATCTGCCAACCTTGCTGTTAGTGCCTGGGCCACGAACCCAGACACCCAAGTGTTTACTCCTCACTCCTCAACCTCCCAAACTGATCTCTCACTTTTCCCGCCTCCAGGCCTGTGAACTCCTCAGTGGGTGGGGTCAACCACCTTGGCCCCGCCCCCCACCTGGTGTGGACATCAGACACTGGAGGAGGCAACAAGGGTTTTGTGTTTGACTAATGTTGCTGTCCTAGGGGTGGGGGTGTTTATGTGTTACCTGTGACGACCTGGCTAGTCCAGGGTGCCACACTAACAGCTTAGCCATAAAAATCCTAGAAACACTTGACACTGAACCCACCAGACATACCATTGGGGGGCCTGAAGGGAATAGGGCCGCCCATATGGGGGTTAGAGGGGAAAGTGAAAAAGTGAAAGGAGAGTTGTGTGTTGACTCTCAAGAGGAGAGATCACAGGTTAGGAGCTGGGCTCCTGGAGTCTACTAGGTGGCAGACGTTGGTCTGGGCCTGGTAGGAGCTGGAACCCCGGTCGCAGGGGATCGCGTCAAGGAGCACGGTCTGCCGAGGAGGGCAGCCGGCGGCCTTGAGCCATCACCGGGCAGGGGCCAGGGCATGACGGGGTACGTGGACCCTAGGCTGGGAAGTAGCTTTACGCGTCCTGGTAATTTACCCGATGGGGGTGAAGACTTCAAGATTCATCCCCAACCCGCTCCAAAATCTGGGTACTAGCGCACCGATGGGATAGGACTTTCCCAAATACAGTTCAAAGAAATCCTACGCGTGAACCCTGAAAGCAAGCTGACTCCGTTAGCCATACAGGTGAGCGGGACCCGAAAAGTTTTAAGCTTAAGCATCCAATAAGTGAAAAGGTGCCACGGAAAAGGCCACAGGCTAACAGCAACACCAAGGGCACGTATCCCAGCGTGCTCCCTCCAAGCTGCAGTGGTGCTCAGAATTCTGGCTTACAAGCTGTCAGTGTCATTATTCCTGGACTGAGTACACTGAAAAGCCCCTTTTCCTCTGCCCAATGGCACTCCCATCACCATCTCCTCAACGGGCCCCGGGGCACAAACCCCCTACCCACATAGGGGTTAAACATCATCACACTATCGCCACCGGGCTCCCCCCCAACAGCAGTGGTGGTTTCCTACATTACCAACTCCGTGGGTGGCGTCACGAACTTTCAATCCCCCTGTACATACTTTCCCCCACTCTTCTTTTAATTTGAGTGTCCGCGCGGATCCCCAGATACGGAGACCCCTCGTACCACCGCGGCTCCGGATCCGAGCGGCTCGGCCGCTGGCACGGGGGCAGTACACCAAAAGTGATGTTTCCTTATATGAACAATATTGGCACTGCACTTTTTCTTCTGTCATACTATTTTTATTTATTTTTACACTCTATTAAGTGACCCAGACAGCCTCTGTCACAGACAGCGGACATGTGAAGCAATGAATATGCATGAGATGTAAAGAGCGGACCCAGAAGCAGTGTGACAGCCGTGATGTGGAGACTGGTAAGTAATGCCCTCATCAAATACCTCCCCCCACTCATAATAGAGCATCACTATCCTAGCCAAAGTTGTAATACGGTAGAAGAAAAGTATTAGTGCAAAGTTACCGAACAAAGGCCTAATTTTGCCAATTTTGAGAGAAGTGTTTGGAGATTCGAATCCGAATGGGCAAGACTCGTGCCGAATTTGCTATTTGCAAACTTTTTTTAACAAGTTCGCTCATCTCTACTGTTCACACTACAACGCTGCTGAAATATAGGGCATGTCAGTAATTGACTGGATGCACCCTGACTGCTGTGCCCAGGCAGTACAGGGTTAAGCATTCTTCCCATGTCCGATTTAACACACCCTCCCCTTATAGATTTTGCCTCTCCCCTTATAGATTTTGCCCAATGGGATCGTTCCCAGAGTTCCATAGTTTTCCCCTATATAAAGTCCCTCTCTTCCTGATTCCGGCCTCTCCTCACTGCGTGAGAACCGGATTAAGCTGGTGAGAGATGACTGACATGCTTGGTGACGCTGTCAGGGACAGGATCAGGAGGGAAGGGGACGCATGGCTTGCTGCAATTCTAGGTGAGCAGCGTCCCTCCCCTCCTGAGGCACAGACAATACAACCGGTGGCTAGGCGGCCTGCACGTTCAATCCGCCCTCCGGAGCGTCTGAGCCCCTCTGCAGGAGCTTCTCAGCGCAGGCGCGGGGGGCGTGTGCGCGCCTCGCGCTCTGGACGCGCGCGTTCACGTCCCCCATGTGAAGCCCCGCCCACCCGCCCAGCTCCACCGCATGCAGCGGCCGCAAGCCTTACCTGTCCTGCAGGCAAAGCGGCGCTGCCATCTTTACAAGTAACGCTCCCTGCTCTGCTTCCGTCGCCTGTTCCCCAAACGCTGCAGCGCTCTGCAGCTCTTCCACCTCCTGTCAGGCCTATTCCCTCTGCTATGGGAGGCCATAACAGCCGCAGCAGCCCCTCCTCCTCCTCAGCAGAGGAGTGTGCTGCACAATCACTGCCCACAATAGCAGTGGCTTATCCTTCCCTCACACCCTGCAATGCCTCAGAAGTATGCAGGGTGGGATCTGTGTCAGAAGCCACAAATGTAGCACCCCAAACACTGCCACAAATTATTAACAATCAAGGGGGGATGGCTCCTCATCCTGCTATGGCTGCAGTGATGGCTTGGCCTCCTGCAGCATCTGCGGTGATGGCTTCGCCTCCTGCAGCACCTGCGGTGATGGCTTTGCCTCCCCCTGCAGCACCTGCGGTGATGCCTTGGCCCCCTGCAGCACCTACGGCGATGGCTTTGCCTCCTGCAGCGCCTGCGGCGATGGCTTGGCCTCCTGCAGCCCCTGCGGCGATGGCTTTGCCTCCTGCAGCACAAGCAATGATGGCCTTGCCTCCCACAGCGCAGAACGTACCCCAGCCCCCTCCTACTCAATCTGCCCCCTGGGTGGATTATGCAGCGGGTGCTGGAAGCACGGCCCACGGTCGGCGACGCCGTGGGCGCGGTAACCGCTCTGCTGCCTCCTCAGCCTCTTCGCATTCCCGAAGCCCTTATAGGCGTAGTCGCTACGATAGGGATCAGGATCGACATACCGGCTATTCTACGCGCCGGTCCAGGTCCACTCGCCGACGGCATCGTTCACGGTCCTCAAGATGGCGTTCGCCTTCAACCACGGCGGAGTCGTCGGATGAGTCTGGAGTGTCTGGTAGGCCCTCTCGACACAGATCCAGCCGCCAGAGGGACGCCGAGACATATATGGACCAGGCGCACGTTTCAGCTGCTCCACAGATACCGCTTAATCCTCCAGATCCACCTGCTGTCGGTGAGTACAATTATTCCGGGGCTTGGGCAGGGCCTGATACAACGGCTATGTCATTACAAACGCTGCTAGCACATATTAATACCCCGGGTAATAAGATATTAGTTAACCCTTTATTACTCGGCCAGCCTAAACAGAGACCCGACCCCCCTCCCCGTGCAGATATACATAAGGATACGTTTTTTTGTGGTATTTCCCCCTTGGGTTCGCACCTTGATACCGAGACTACTAATAAAATATGGGCCAATGACTACATTGACATTTGGTCCCTGGTATCCACTGAACAATTCACAATTGACAAAGAACGGCGGTCTGCTGAGCGGCCTTTTGAGAGAAAACCCAGAGTCGCGAAAACAATTAACAATTGGCTGCAAGCCTTTTTTGTCATGGGTTGCGTTATGGGTCAAAAGCACCCCGAACGTTGTTCTAGCTCTTTATATATGCCGATTCAATTTATAACTCTTTCAAAGCGCATGGCGGCTCGGCCTGGTGGCGCTATGATGAAGACTTTCGGCGCCGTTTAGCACTCCAACCCCATTTAGGTTGGGGAGTAAAAGCTACGGACTCATGGTTGCGTCTCATGATGACACCAAAAACCCCCTTTCCGTCTGCGGCCTCTGGCAACTCCGCCGGTTCCAGTTCAGTGGCCGTGCGTAGGCCCGGCACGTGCTGGTTGTTCAACGAGGGTCACTGCCGATTCTTCGGCCTCTGCAGATATAAACATGAATGCTCCAATTGTGGAGGCACACATGCTGCAGTCAAGTGCTCTCGACCTTCTCCAAAATTACCAGCTAAATCGTCGTCAACTCCGTCCGACCAGAAAGACCCCAGTGAGCGTAGCCGCGATGGGGCCGTGGCTCGACCGTTACCCCAATAAAGAGGCGGCCGCGCAGTTGCGCTTTGGATTCAGTTTCGGGTTCTTCATCCCCTTCAACTTTACCAGACTCCCTCTTTTTGCTCAGAATCTTAAGTCCGCGTATGAATTCCATGACGTCCTGCTAGACAAGCTTAACACTGAGTTAACAAAAGGCAGAATTGAAGGCCCTTTCCTTTCACCACCATTTCCCAACTTGCGGGTGTCCCCCCTTGGAGTCATACCAAAAAAAGAGGCTGGAAAATTCCGTTTGATACACCACCTATCTCACCCTAGAGGTTCTTCCGTCAATGACGGTATACTCGAGTGTGAGGCGTCGGTGACTTATGTATCTTTCGACAGAGCCGTTGAGTTGGTCAGGAAGGCGGGTCCGGGTGCGCTCATGGCCAAGTCAGATATTGAGTCGGCTTTCCGCCTCCTGCCGGTCCACCCGGATTGTTACCATTTACTTGGTTGCTTCGTAGATGGTTATTATTACTTTGACACTTGCCTTCCTATGGGATGCTCAATCTCATGTTCCTATTTCGAATTATTCAGTTCGTTTTTGGAGTGGGCGGTTAAGGTTGAATCCCGTTCCCAATCTGTAATTCATTATCTTGACGACTTCCTGTTTGTGGGCCCTCAAGGCTCCTCCCATTGTCAAGTCTTATTGGATACGTTCTGCACCCTCATGGCCAGATTTGGCGTTCCGTTGTCTGAGGACAAAACTATTGGTCCTTCCCCAGTCCTGTCTTTTCTAGGTATCGAGATTGATTCAAACGTAATGGTCTTCCGGCTTCCAGATGACAAGGTGTCGAGGCTGCTATCCTTGATAAAGGGGTTCGGCGCTGTACGGAGTGTGACCCTACGTCAGATGCAGTCGCTGCTGGGACTCTTAGTATTTGCCTGTCGGGTCATGCCAATGGGAAGAATTTTTTCCCGTAGGCTCTCACTGGCTACAACAGGTGTTCGGCTCCCCCATCATCGTATTCGGATTACCTCCCGCTTGCGTGAGGATTTGGCAGTGTGGGAAGAATTTCTTTCCAAGTACAACGGTCGCACTTGTTTTCAAGACAGTTTCGTGGCCAATACAGAGCTACCACTTTTTTCTGAAACATCTGGGTCGTTGGGTTTCGGCGTTATCTTTAAAGACCAATGGTGCGCGGAGCGATGGCCTTCCTCCTGGCATACCAATGGCTTCATTTCCGATATAACGCTCCTTGAGTTGTTCCCCATTGTAGCAGCGGTGTCTATGTGGGGCCCTGCTATCCAGAATAAGCGGATTTTATTTTGCTCGGATAACTCGAGAGTGGTCCACGCGATTAATCACCTGACTTCGTCTTCCCTGCCTGTTATCAAGCTGCTGAGATTTTTGGTTTTTAAATGTTTGGAGCTCAACATTTGGTTAAAAGCTCGCTATGTTCCTGGTACGTGTAACATGATAGCTGATTCCTTGTCCTGTTTTGACTTTCAGAAATTCCGACACCTTTACCCTCATGCCCAAGCAGAGGGACTCTCGTGCCCATCCAGCATGTGGGACCTGCTGGACTGCAGTTGATGCCGTTGGTGACATCCTCCGTGGCCCCGGTGACATGGCGTTCTTACGGTAAGGCATGGGCCGAATGGTTAGTTTTTGCTGCGGGCCTCCCGATTGCTACATCTGAATGTTCCAGGCTGGAAGCGACTTGCCAATACCTGATGAATATGTATAACAATGGTTTATCCAGCGCGGTTGCTAGGAACCGGTTGTCCGGCCTCGCTTTCCATTTTAAGCTACGGGGATGGTCTGATGTTACCAAATTTTTCATCGTGCGGCAGGCAGTCAAGGGATGGAGCAGAGGGCGGCCTGGCAAGGAGAGCAGGAGGCCAGTTTCCTTTAGCCTCCTGTCTCGTATCATTGACGGCATACCTGCCGTCTGCCCTTCTCCTTTCGAGTCCGCCCTCTTCTCTGCCTCTTTCGCGTTGGCCTTTTTTGGTGCATTACGCATCGGGGAGTTGGTGTCTTCTTCTAAAGGCACCCATGGTGGCCTTTGGCATGACGATGTTATTTTGACTAATCTGGGTTTACGTATTCGCATACGTAAATCCAAGACTGACCAATCCGGTAAGGGCTGCTGGATTCCCTTATTTTCCATATCCGGACCAGTGTGCCCCGTTAGATTAGTTCAAAATTATATGGCGGTCCGCCACGGGGAATTTTCCTTCCTAGTTCATGAAGATGGTTCCCCTATGACGAGATTCCAGTTCCTGTCGGTTTTTCGGAAATGCCTCAGGTCCTTGGGTTTTTCTCCATTGGAGTTTGGCACTCATTCCTTTAGGATTGGGGCTGCAACGGAGGCAGCTCGGGCGGGATTGCCCAATGAAGTTATTCAGCGTATTGGCCGCTGGCGTTCAGCTTGTTTTGCGCGCTATATCAGACCGGAACTACTGCTTCATTGATAATTTCCTTTGCAGGTTGTCTGTTAAAATGCTAGTTGCTGTTCCCGCACTAACGGTTTTTTACTTTTAGGCGCTGCTAAACCGGTGATTTGGCTGCTCGGCCATTCCTATATTTTCTGGGCGGGACAGCGAGCCGAGAATCGACCTGGCGGACGGGCCCTTGGATTCCGTGGCTTTGAGGTCAACTGGAGAGGAATTAGGGGTCTGATCTGGCCTCAGGTTCTCCCTGAGGTAGTCGGGATCGCTAGGTCAGCCCTGTCACCAGTGGTTCTTGTCATCCATGCTGGAGGAAATGACCTCGGTTCTCGTCGTTTGGCGGAGCTCATTACTACCATGCGATCGGACTTGGATAAGCTTCACGCATTTTTTCCAGAGCTGGTCATTGTGTGGTCCGAGGTAGTTTCTCGGGTGGTATGGCGGAGGGCCCAGGGTGCTGCAGCGCTCGAGCGCTCTCGCCGTACGCTCAATTCGCGTATATCGCGATTTGTGCGTTTTAAAGCGGGAATTGTGGTTCGACATCGGCAATTAGAAGGGGACAATTCGCCCCTCATGATTACGGATGGCGTTCATTTGAACGAAATTGGTTTAGACATATTCTTGTCTGGCCTACAAGACGGCATAGAGCAAGCGCTGTGTTTGATGGGTGGGGGTCGGAGCGCAGCCTAAAGTCTTTGCTCCTCCGTGGCGGTATTTATCCAAAACTGCTATGTTTGTTAAGCTGAAGTGCGCCGGGAGTCCGGCCTGGCACAACGCTTCGTTTTGGAAGTTGCTAATAGTGATGGTTATCTTTGCTGTGACCGACCTACCTCCACAAAAAAGATGAGAGTATATGAGTGTTTTTGATAAAGCTCTCCAATAAAGTTTTATATTTTGGTTACATTGGTGTCGGTGTGTTTAATCGGACATGGGACGGGTTGGTTGGGGTTCAGGGTCTCAGCAGTCTATAGGGCATGTCAGTAATTGACTGGATGCACCCTGACTGCTGTGCCCAGGCAGTACAGGGTTAAGCATTCTTCCCATGTCCGATTTAACACACCCTCCCCTTATAGATTTTGCCTCTCCCCTTATAGATTTTGCCCAATGGGATCGTTCCCAGAGTTCCATAGTTTTCCCCTATATAAAGTCCCTCTCTTCCTGATTCCGGCCTCTCCTCACTGCGTGAGAACCGGATTAAGCTGTCCCACCCTCCCTCCCTAATGTTTGTGAATTTTACAAGTCACAGCGGTATTTATCCAAAACTGCTATGTTTGTTAAGCTGAAGTGCGCCGGGAGTCCGGCCTGGCACAACGCTTCGTTTTGGAAGTTGCTAATAGTGATGGTTATCTTTGCTGTGACCGACCTACCTCCACAAAAAAGATGAGAGTATATGAGTGTTTTTGATAAAGCTCTCCAATAAAGTTTTATATTTTGGTTACATTGGTGTCGGTGTGTTTAATCGGACATGGGACGGGTTGGTTGGGGTTCAGGGTCTCAGCAGTCTAATGTGTAATCTTATCTTGAAAAAAGTATCCAGTTACCTTTTCAGCATTGCACTCCTGTGGTTAACTATGTTTTCTATAAGCATGACAAAATCTTCTTTTCTAATATTAGTGCTGACCACACAACACCACTGCTACAACCATATGTAATAAGCATTCATTTTGCCTCTTCATTACTGCTGCTTACAGTTATCCATCTGTTTGCAGAATGAATACATGTCTCCCATTGTCCATCTGTCTGCTGATAGCATAAAACTCAGGTATTACATTGGTATTCTTAGTTGTCTCTTGATCAGCTCAGAGCAATGCAGTCTCCTCACTTCATGGTTTCTGGCAGGGTGGACTCTCCTCCCTGAGTGACACTTCTGGTGAGAAGAGCGGTAGTATTAGGGCTCATGTGCACATAACTGTTCAATATTCTGTAGCGATTTGACAGCACATGTGCGCGTCAAATCACTGCAGAAACCCTGCATAATGGATGCAGTTTTTGTGTACAAAAAGAGCCAATTTCATGCGCTATGGCTGCTGCCCCACCATAGACAGAGTGGGAGCTGCATCCATAGCGCACGGAATAATTGACATACTCATTTTATGAACGCACGGATTTGGGTCAAAATATTAGCACCCAAATCGCTGCGTTCATAAAAGCATTATGCGCACGTATCATGCACAATGTTCATAGATTGTGCAGGGGACGCAGGATGCATATATTTATGCCGTAGTGCTATACGCAGCGTAAATGCATGCAATTACGCAACGTGCGCACGAGCCCTTAGTAGGACTATCAAGCTCAGTCAGCACAAGTTCTGCTGTTAGGGTACCTTCACACTTAGCGCTGCAGCAGCGATCCGACCAGCGATCTGACCTGGTCAGGATCGCTGCTGCATCGCTACATGGTCGCTGGTGAGCTGTCAAACAGGCAGATCTCACCAGCGACCAGTGAACAGCCCCCAGCCAGCAGCGACGTGCAAGCGATGCTGCGCTTGCACGGAGCCGCCGTCTGGAAGCTGCGGAGACTGGTAACTAAGGTAAACATCGGGTATGGTTACCCGATGTTTACATTAGTTACCAGCGCACACCGCTTAGCTGTGTGAGCAGGGAGCAGGGAGCCGCGCACACTGAGTGCTGGCTCCTTGCTCTCCTAGCTACAGTACACATCGGGTTAATTAACCCGATGTGTACAGCAGCTACATGTGCAGAGACAGGCAGCGTGAGAGCTGCGGAGGCTGGTAACTAAGGTAAATATCGGCTAACCACCTTGGTTACCCGATGTTTATCTTGGATACAGCTTACCTCAGCTGTCAGACGCCGGCTCCTGCTCCCTGCTCGCTTCATTTGTCGCTCTCTCGCTGTCACACACAGCAATCTGTGTGTCACAGCGGGAGAGCGGCTTTGAAGAAAACGAACCAGGGCTGTGTGTAACGAGCAGCGATCTCGCAGCAGGGGCCAGATCGCTGCTCATTGTCACACACAGCGAGATCGCTAATGAGGTCACTGCTGCGTCACAAAAAGCGTGACTCAGCAGCGATCTCGGCAGTGAGCTCGCTGTGTGTGAAGCAACATTCAGCTATCTGTGCTTTGTTCTGAAGTGTACTCTGCTATCGCTGTATTTATTCATAGAGAAAACAGGACATTTGACCAAGCACACAGCTCTGGTCAGCTGAGAATCATGATTAGGAGACCTGCTCTGAAATCTGTGGGTTTGGTGGATTTGAAAGATAACAGCAGCATGTCAGGAGTTGAGAGAGAAAGGGAGGAAGATGAACAGATAAATGCTGTTTAGCAATCAATGAACTGGAGAGAGGTGGTTTGTATATTACAAGCTAATGCCTCTCCTGGAATGCAGCTACTGCTCACACTTGGTCAGGGTCTGGTCAGGCAATAGTGGCCGACATGCATGGAAAACAACGGATAGAAAAACAAGTCAATTTCAAAATTCCTTATTTTCATGCAGTTTAACTAAATAAAGTAATTCAATTTCTTTAGAAACCTTTTTAACTATTTATGCCCTGCAATTCTGGTTCTCGCTGATCCACATGTGGAGCAGCCAGCTCTGCCCTGCTGCATGATATCCTTTAGTCCGTGTTGCTCTGACCTATGGCTTAGAGAATTTAATAAGAATATTTAAATAACTTCTTTGAACAGTGATTAATCTGATCTACACCAAGCAATAGGAAACATAGGAAAGAATAAAGGAAATGGAAAATCTATTCTGGAGAAGGTAAACAAATCATAAATGATGCTGTAAGTTAAAAGAAAATTATAATACGAAGGTGAATAGTAACAGAGATAAAATATGCTCATGTTGTTACCTACCTAGCAGCTGCAGTTCCAAAATCAATTTTAGCCTTTTTCCAGGTGGAGGTAATGGCAGTTTTCTCCTCAGCAGTAAGTTGCGCCATTGTTACTGTTCGGCTACAGAAGTGTTTTTCACCTTTCCAGGTCAGATACTTCCCAGTCACAGCGAAGGACAGCAATGAAGCAAAAAGCTATATATTATAACAAAGAAAAAAAACAGATTGACATAATTTTAACACTTCTATAACAAAGCAAAAATTATTGATCTGTTAAAATAATGCGAGTACAGATTTAAAATCTGAGAGCCGACATCTTTTGCTTTTATGCAATATAATATTTTCCAATGTGTGCCTTTTACAGAAGCATTCTCACTAAGATTTATATTGTTTAACCGCGTGTGTATGTGAATGCAACATAGCATGAGTGTATTAACCCTTTCACGACCGGCCGATTTTTCGCTTTCCGTTTTTTTTTTTCGCCATTCTTTTTCTGAGAGACGTAACTTTTTTATTTTTCAGTCAATATGGTCATGTGAGGGCTCATTTTTTGCGGAACGAGCTGTACTTTTAAATGAAACCATCAGTTTTACCATATTGTGTACTAGAAAATGGCAAAAAAATTCCAAATGCTGAAAAATTGCAAAAAAAGTGCGATAGCACTATGGTTTTTGAGATATTTTATTCACTGTGTTCACTATATGGTAAAACTGATGTGTGGGTGTGATGCCTCAGGTCAGTGCGAGTTCGTAGACACCAAACATGTATAGGTTTACTTTTATATAAGGGGTTAAAAAAAAATCGGAAGTTTGTCCGAAAAAAGTGGCGCACGTTTTACGCCATATTCCGTGACCCGTAGCGTTCTCATTTTTCGGGATCTTAGGCTCAATGACGGCTTATTTTTTGCGTCTCGAACTGACGTTTTTAACGGTACCATTTTTGCGCAGATGCTACGTTTTGATCGCCTCTTATTGCATTTTGCGCAAAAGTTGTGGCGACAAAAAAACGTCGTTTTGGCGTTTGGAATTTTTTTGCCGCTACGCCGTTTACTGATCAGATTAATTGATTTTATATTTTGATAGATCGGGCGTTTCTGAACGCGGCGATACCAAATGTGTGTATATTTTTTATTTTTTTAACCCTTTAATTTTCAATGGGGCGAATGGGGGGTGATTTGAACTTTTAGGTTTTTTTGTTTTTTTTTTATTTTTTAAAACTTATTTTTTTACTTTTTTTTTTATTTTACTAGTCCCCCTAGGGGGCTATTGCGATCAGCATTCCGATCGCTCTGCAGTATCTGCTGATCACAGCTGGAAGGCTGTAAACAGCAGATACGCTCTCTTTCTCTTTTGCTGTGCCCCGGGCACAGCGAAAGTGAAACCAATTCATGTGTAGTACAGGAGTCATCACATGACCCTGTGCTACCATGACAACTATCGGGAGTCACGTGATCGCGTCACGTGACTTCCGGTTTCGGCGGTAAGTAAAACTTTACCGCGATTGCGCTTATAATGGCGCTGTCATGTATTGACAGCGCCATATAAGGGGTTAATCGGCACGAGCAGATAACGATTCTGCTCGTGCCTAGCAGGCACACATCTCAGCTGTGAAAATCAGCTGAGATGTGTGCCGATCGCGGCATGCTGCCGCCGGAGGACCGCGGGCAGTAAGATTATGTCATTTAGGACGTAATTTTACGGCCCGCGGTCGTTAAGGGGTTAATATGCTCACCTACTGCTACTCTCTCTGGATTCCAGCTCTTCTGAATGATGTCACCTCCAGGGGCGTACATAGAAGTCATGGAGCCACAAAGCAGAAGATCTAATTGGGCCTACTATTAAAGCCCCTAGATTCTCCTGTCATTGCACTCAAAGTATGATGCCAATGTGGCGCCCCTGAGGCTTCCATCGCCACAGAGACATTGCACCCCAGCCAGAGGTGTGATGTCCCATCCTGGGTAAGGAAAGGGGTACATGCCAGTTCACAGGTAAACCTGCACTACACCCATTGCTAGGCCCACACAGGGACCGGGGATAGTGGCATCTACCCTCCCATGCTGCATGCTGGGAGGGGCCGTAAGTCCCATCCCTTCTCCCACAGGGTGGTAGCTTAGCAACTGGGGGGTGGGAGGAGCCAGCCGAGTGCAGAGTAGTAAGGAAGGTCAAGAGAGAGAGTTTCAGTTTACCTCAGAGAGAGAAGTGAGAGGAGGTCTGCGGGAGGCAGAGGAGAAGGAGAGGCAGTAAGAAAGCTCTAGTCAGTCAGGAGCTAGATAGAAGAAAGTGACGCTTCCTGGTGAAGACCCTGGGACTCAGAGGGTCCAGGTGACACCAAGCAGAGAAAAGAAGGGATTCCAGGGCCACAGATAGCTTTCGGGCTTGTGGCCTGTTCCACAGGAACATCAGTGGAGGGATCAAGCTGCATCCAGGGGACGGTCCCTAGTCACTGGAGGAGGAGAAGTCATCTCCAAAGGTTAAAAGACCGCGGTCCAGAGAAAGCTGCATGCTCCCCGGACCACAGCCCACAACAAGAACCTCTGGAAAAGGGGCAAATAACCGACAGGCGAGCTCCCAGCCCGGAGGCTGCAGTGGAGGCCGAGCCAGGTTCAGCCAACAAGGGCAAGGCTAGTGAAGACAGCTGAGAAAGGCACAAATAGAGGGGTGCACTGGCATTTACCCCCAAATCTACCCGGGATCGGCGGAGGTCCCTAACGGTGGTCCCAGCAGTCTAAAGGCTCCAGTGTACACCATACAGGAACCGTGAGTAAAGACCCTGAAACTGTACCCCTATTGTTGCCTCAGTTATTTACCTAGATCGACACTCACAAGCACCAACTGTGCCCCGGGGTACCGCTCCACCTGTGGGGAGCAGGACCATCCAAGCTGCCATCCCATCAGCCCCGGAGGCCTCATACAGCAGCGTCGGCTTAATAGCCGCAAACCACAGGTGGCGTCACGACAAATTTAAACTTTAATCACCCCCAATACTGAAGCCATACTAATTGACTCCACCAGGGTACGGAGTCGGGCCCAGCCACCACTGACGACCCCCGGACTAGTCCGGCCCGGCACCGGGTGTCCCATAGCCCTGGGGTGGGCGAGTCATCAACAAAAGATTCCCACAAATACTGTATGACACTGTATTGTTGCGGGCGGCGGGGCGCTGCGCTCACCACGCTCGGGTCCGGCACTGCTGCTGCTGCTCGGTGGCTCGAGCGGTGGGCCGGATCCGGGGACTCAAGCGGCGCTCCTCGCCCGTGAGTGAAAGGGGTGGTTTGTTGGTGTTTGGGATGTCGGTTTGTGACGCCACCCACGGTGTGTGGTGAGGTTGGGGCACCACCACTGCTCTGTACGGGGATCCTGGGAGCGATGGCAGGGAGCAGCTGAGATGTTTCTCTCCCCTCCGTGGGTAGGGGGATGTTGGTAGTCCCGGGGCCCGGAGTGGTTGTCTGTTTGGTGGGTTGCGGGGCCTGGCCAGGTGCAGGGTCGCGGGGCAGCGCGGTGCCAGACGGCACGGTAGTACTTAATCAGCCGGTAACGCACATGGAGTCTCTGGTAAAACAAACGGCTGGATGGACGAGTCCCACAGACGGCTGCGACGGTCACTCCCGGTAGGTTGGCGGTAACTGTCTCTCCCTGCACCGGTATTACGTTCTCGGCCCCGATGGCTTCCCACCGGTAACCCGCTCCCCAGCGGTAGGTTGGCTAAGGGAGCCCCTGTTTGCCCGCAGGCACTGGCCCTGGGAGCTCTAGCTCTGGCGGTAGCTTTCTCTCCTTCACGGTTTGGACGGTTGCCTTCAGTCGGGTCTTTTATTGCTGGGAAACCCCGGAGGTTCCCGGCGCTGATGGATTTGACCGGTTTAACGGCGACTCCTAGCCTGGTCGTGGTCCGTAGGCCCTGCCGGATGGTGCTGGCTTCTCTTCGCTCCCCGATCCGGTACGGGCGGGCCACCGCCTGTCCACGGTCCTTATGGTTGTGCGTCAATCGGCCTCTCCTGCAGACGGTCACCACCGTCTGCCAACCTTGCTGTTTCTTTGCCTGGGCCATGTACCCAGACACGGCCAGTCAGTTCCTCCACTACCACTTCTATGACTCTCCTCGACTCTCCTCTCTACTCAACTCCTCTCAACTCAACTCCTCTCAACTCAACTCCTCTCAACTCAACTCCTCTCAACTCAACTGTCTTCCTCTTCCCGCCTCCAGGACTGTGAACTCCTCGATGGGAGGAGCCAACCGCCTGGCTCCGCCGGATCTGGTGTGGACATCAGCCCCTGGAGGGAGGCAACAAGGATTTGTGTCTGACTTTGATGTTCCTAACCGGGGTGTGGGGTGTGCTGTTGCAGTACCTGTGACGATCTGGCTTGTCCAGGGCGCCACAGTATGATACCTTCATGGTGAATTCCTCCACAGTACTCTCCACATGCATAGTAGGATGACTAGAGATGAGCGAACCTAAGGTTCGGTTTTCGAACTGAACACCAACTTAAAAACATAGGGCTCTGGGTTTGTAGTTCGGCTGCTTTACGTGCAAACTTGACTTGTACAAGCAATGCTGTGCTTAGGTACGCTTGTTGCTCAGCTATGTGCCAGCTGCTTGTAGTGTTTGAACGGCTCGCTGGGAGTAACAACAGCGTGATCACATGTAGTATGCAACCCCTCAAAAAACTTGAAATTGCCCACCCTCCCCCAGAACTGATCTGCTTATGGCTGGCTGTATGTACGCGGAGACTCAAACTGCCAATCACTGTTTCTGAACCTAAACAGCCAAGGTTCAGACACGTGGAGGTTTGGTTTGTTTACTGCCGGTGAACCGAACCTCCAAAGACTCGCTCATCTTTAATGATGATGTGACGCCCCTGGACTATCAGGTCATCACAAAGTATTGCACAATCTGCCCTCCCGTGCAGTATCCACCTCCTTCTTGTTCCACAACTCTATGGTGTTGCCTACATCAGCTAATCAAATCCTAGGTACACTCTGCACCACACCCACCGAACTCACCAGTGGATGGCCTGAGTGGAATAAGATTGCCCATCTGGGGGGGGATTGGAAAGGGGAGGTCAGGAGTGTCAGGTCAAGGGAGTTGTGTGTTGGAAGTGAAAGAGAGAGGAGGTCAGGAGCCAGACTCCTTGGAAGCTATCTAGGCGGCAGACGGTAGTCTGGGCCTAGAGGAGCTGGGCCTAGAGGAGCTGGAGCCCATTCGCAGGAGATTGTGGCAAGGGGCATGGATCTGTCGAGGAGGACAGCCGGCTGCCCTGCAACATCACCAGGCTGGGACCAGGGCACGACAGGGAACGTGGACCCTAGGTCGGGGAGTATCTTCAGGCAACCTGACAATTTACCCGACGAGAACAGAGCCTTCAAGATTCGCTCTCCACCTGCTCCAAAATCGGGGTACTAGCGCAACGAGGGAGATAGGACTTTCCACTCAAACAGTCCAGAAAATCCCAAGCATGAACACTGAGAGCAAGCTCCCACACTTATCCATAGTGGGGAGCGGGACCCGGCAAGTTCCATACTTCTGGGACCAACAAAGAAGTAAACTTAGTGCCAGGAGGCAGGTCACGGATCACCAGGCAGCACCAATGGGGACAGGACGCGAACTAAGCTCCCCTCAGCAGCATACAGGACTTTGGTTTATCCAGTTGTCGGTGTCAGCTTAATGGACTGAGTGAGTACACAAGTGACCCCCTTTACATCCAACGGGACTCCCCCTCACCATCACCCATGTAAGTAACCCCCTTCGTTTCAGTGGCCGCACGACCCCCGGGTCTGGAGACCCCTCGAGCCACCAAGCAGCTGGCACGGGGGCAGCACAATGACCCAACTGTACCCACCCTCAACTACACCAGAAAATTATGGTGACCACAACACACTATGATCCCCAACTATGCCCCCCCCATACAGCCCTCCAAGCAGTTTAATGGGCCTACATACAGTATAATGGCCTCTACATCTATTCACACTGTATAATGGCCCCTACTAGGCCTCCCTCCAAATAGTATAATTTATTTATTTATTGGTCAAACTTGTATGCCGCCTCTCTCCAAAGACTCAGAGCGGCTCACAACATTCATTTATATAGCGCTGTTAATTCCACAGTGCTTTTACACATTGGCAACACTTTTCCCCATTGGGGCTCACAATCTAAATTCCCTGTATGTCTTTGGAGTGTGGGAGGAAACTGGAGGAAAACCACACAAACACGGGGAGAACATACAAACTCCTTACAGATGGTGTCCTTGGTGGAAATTGAACCCAGGACCCCAGCGTTGCAAGGATGCAGTGCTAACCACTGAGCCACCGTGCCGCCCTGTCCTCCACATAGTATAATGGACCCAGTACAAACCTTCACACTGTAATATTCTCTGCATACAATATAATAGCACTCAATTAGCCCTCCAAAAAGTATAAATATGGCCTCATAGCCCTTCAAAATATTTTATTGGCCCCTTTATAGCCCTCCAAATAGAATAATGGTGTCACACCAGTGATGGTAGGAAGCAGTGACAACTGTACACCTGCATTGTCCCCTAAACCAGTGCTCCCTAGGCAATCCCTGTTCCCACAATTACCCCTAAAGGTGGAGATTCCTGGGTCCCATCCCTTGCTACACTCCTAGATAAAACTCAACTCTATATACCCTCCCCCCAAGGGACTGAAGGGGCTGGAGTGCAAGTGGAATACACAGACAAAACAGGCAGGGAAACAAACATAATAGGAGTCTAAATCTTCCCCAGTAGGGAATTTGACTGCTGCACTTGGAACAAACATGTCAGCTATACAGAGAAGAGTGCCTTCAATGTGGTCAGTATATGGATTAACAATATCCAGAGTGATATGAAGCCAGAGACAAGTAGCTATAGCAGAAGGGAATGGTAATAACCTGAAGCTGAAGGCTAAGAGAATTCTCACCTAACATGGAAAGTGTCCCTAATCTCTTCAGCATAGAAGGAAAAATACATAAGCACGATAACAGTCAGAAGGTCCACAATCAATTTAACATTGAGACCTCCTGACCCCAGGGACAGCAGAGGTGACATGAGGATGTAACACATTCATGACAGTGTGACGCCCTTGGACTACCAGGTCGTCACAGTGTATTGTGCAATCTGCCCTTCTGTGCAATATCCACCTTCTCCTTGGTTATGGGACCCAACTACAGGGTGTTACTGACAACAGCTAATCAAATCCTAGGTACACTCTGCACCACACCCACCAAACAGACCAGTGGACGGCCAGAGTGAAATAGGGTCGCCCACTTGGGGGGGTTGGTTAAGGGGAGGTCAGGAGTGTCAGGAGGAAGTCAGTGAAGTGTAGGAAGTGAAGGAGAGAGGAGGTCAGGAGCCAGGCTCCTTGGAAGCAACTAGGTAGCAGATGGTGGTCTGGGCCTAGTAGGAGCTGGACCCCGGTCGCAGGGGATCGTGACAAGGGGCACGGAACTGTCGAGGAGGACAGTCGGCGGCCTTGTACCATCACTGGGCTGGGACCAGGGCACGACTGGGTACGTGGACCCTAGGTCAGGGAGTTGCTTCAAGCAACCTGACAATTTACCCGGCGAGAACGGAGCTTTGAAGATCCGCTCTCTACCCGCTCCAGAATCAGGGTACTAGCGCAACGAGGGGGATAGGATTTTCCACAAAAACGGTCCAGGAAATCCCAAGCATGAACCCTGAGAGCAAGCTCCCACACTTAGCCATAGTGGGGAGCGCTACCCGGCAAGTTCCATACTTCCAGGACCAACAGAGAAGTAATCTTAGTGCCAGGAGGCAGGTCACGGACCACCAGGCAGCACCAATGGAGACAGGACACAAACTAAGCTCCCCTCAGCGGCATACAGAACTTTGGTTTATCCAGTTGTCGGTGTCAGCTTAATGGACTGAGTGAGTACTCAAGTGACCCCCTTTACATCCAACGGCACTCCCCCTCACCATCACCCATGTAGATAACCCCCTTCGTTTCAGTGGCCGCACGACCCCCGGGTCCGAAGACCCCTCGAGCCACCAAGCAGCTGGCACGGGGGCGGCACAATGACCCAACTGTACCCACCCTCAACTACACCAGAAAATTATGGTGACCACATCGGGGACGGGACCCAAACTAGCTCCCCTCAGCGGCAGTGGTGTCCAGAACTTTGGTTTATCCAGTTGTCGGTGTCAGATTTATGGACTGAGTGAGTACGCAAGTGACACCCTTCACTCCCCACGGCACTCCCCGAATACCATCACCGAGTGCCAGGCATCCCCCCTACGCGTGAAGGGTACTAACATCTGGCTGCCCTTTTCCATCACCCCCGGGTACTCCCAATAGCAGCGGTGGTACTCCAAGTTACCACATACCACGGGTGGCTTCATGAACTATAACAATATCTCCTTTAACCCCTTAACGACCGCGGGCCGTAAAATTACGTCCTAAATGACATAATCTTACTGCCCGCGGTCCTCCGGCGGCAGCATGCCGCGATCGGCGCACATCTCAGCTGATTTTCACAGCTGAGATGTGTGCCTGCTAGGCACGAGCAGAATCGTTATCTGCTCGTGCCGATTAACCCCTTATAATGGCGCTGTCAATACATGACAGCGCCATTATAAGCGCAATCGCGGTAAAGTTTTACTTACCGCCAAAACCGGAAGTCACGTGACGCGATCACGTGACTCCCGATAGTTGTCATGGTAGTACAGGGTCATGTGATGACTCCTGTACTACACATGAATTGGTTTCACTTTCGCTGTGCCCGGGGCACAGCAAAAGAGAAAGGCAGCGTATCTGCTGTTTACAGCCTTCCAGCTGTGATCAGCAGATACTGCAGAGCGATCGGAATGCTGATCGCAATAGCCCCCTAGGGGGACTAGTAAAATAAAAAAAAAAAGTAAAAAAATAAGTTTTAAAAAATTAAAAAAAAACAAAAAAACCTAAAAGTTCAAATCACCCCCCATTCGCCCCATTGAAAATTAAAGGGTTAAAAAAATAAAAAATATACACACATTTGGTATCGCCGCGTTCAGAAACGCCCGATCTATCAAAATATAAAATCAATTAATCTGATCAGTAAACGGCGTAGCGGCAAAAAAATTCCAAACGCCAAAACGACGTTTTTTTGTCGCCACAACTTTTGCGCAAAATGCAATAAGAGGCGATCAAAACGTAGCATCTGCGCAAAAATGGTACCGGTAAAAACGTCAGCTCGAGACGCAAAAAATAAGCCGTCATTGAGCCTAAGATCCCGAAAAATGAGAACGCTACGGGTCACGGAATATGGCGTAAAACGTGCGCCACTTTTTTTGGACAAACTTCCGATTTTTTTTTAACCCCTTATATAAAAGTAAACCTATACATGTTTGATGTCTACGAACTCGCACTGACCTGAGGCATCACACCCACACATCAGTTTTACCATATAGTGAACACAGTGAATAAAATATCTCAAAAACTATAGTGCTATCGCACTTTTTTTGCAATTTTTCAGCATTTGGAATTTTTTTGCCATTTTCTAGTACACAATATGGTAAAACTGATGGTTTCATTTAAAAGTACAGCTCGTTCCGCAAAAAATGAGCCCTCACATGACCATATTGACTGAAAAATAAAAAAGTTACGTCTCTCAGAAAAAGAATGGCGAAAAAAAAAAACGGAAAGCGAAAAATCGGCCGGTCGTGAAAGGGTTAAATACCCTCTTCATTTGAGTGGCTGCACGACCCCCGGGTCCGGACGCCCCCTCGAGCCACTGCGGGTCCGAATTCGAGCAGCCCGGCTGCTGACGCGGGGGCAACACAACAGTACCCCCATATTTATGAGGTGCCTCCGGACCCTTAGGACCAGGTTTGTCAGGATGAGATGCATGGAAGGAATGTATCAACCTACTGGCATTCACTTCCAATGTAGGTACCATCATCCTTTACTCAGGAGGACCATACCCACTCCAGTGCACAAATATTGAAGAAAGCAGTGAACAAAGTGATAATCAACAACTCTTGCCATCTAAAACTCTAGTTCCCATCAACAATAACTGGAGGTGGCGCTAAGGGTTGTGGCTCTATAGACAGGAAATACTTCTTGAGCAAAGATCTGTGAAAAACATTATGGATTTTAAGTGCTTGCAGTGGTACTACATAGAAAAGGCACAGAGTTAATAGTGGTGACCACCCTGTATGGACCAATGAACCTAAGGCCTTCAATTTAATATTTCAAGCAGACAGCCATACCTAATCATTCACCCACAGGTTCAAACCTGATGAATGTCTTTTATCGGCCATATGTTTGTATCTGTCACCCATAACTTTTAGGTTGTTCTGTACCCCTTGCCATGCAGAAGAGAGCAACAAAGAAAATTATTCCTCTCCAGGAACCCCTGAAGATTTGTTAACCGAAAAAACAGAACTTAGTATGAAAGTGGTATGTGATGGTGACTTACCAGTGGACTCAAAGGTAAATAAGATGCCCAATCTTCCTGATTATCAGACACAAAACACTTAAGGACTCTGTCACACGCCCGTGAAAATCACGCACGTATTTCACGGACGTGTCAAAGATGAGGATTGTCCTCGGTGTGCTGTGTGTATGGCACACGTGTGTTCTCCGTGTGTTATCCGTGATAACACACAGAGAATGGGAACTTTCTGCTCACCTGTCCTTGGCGTCGCTGTCCGTGGTGCTAAACTTCGGTCTCCGGTCCTGCCGACTCCCCGCTGCTGCTGCTTCCGGCCGCAGTGAAGTGAATATGCAATGAGCATAATGAGCGGCGGTCGGCAGCAAGTGACAGCAGCGGCAGAGACAGGAGGGCTGGAGAAGGTGAGTAAAGGTTTGTTTTTTTTTAAAGACGCATGTCTTTTCTCCGGTGCGTGTCACACGGAACACATCTGTGTGGTCCATGTGTGTTACATGTGACACGATTGTGACTCGCCCACCCCAGGGCTATGGGACACCCGGTGCCGAGCCGGACTAGTCCGGGGGTCGTCAGTGGGGGCGGGGCCCGACTCCGTGACCCTGGTGGGTGTCAATTAAATATGGCTGCAGTGTTGGGGGTGAATAAAGTTTGTGTTCGTGACGCCACCTGTGGTATGCGGCTATTAAGCCGCCGCTGCTGTATGAGGCCTCCGGGGTGATGGAATGGCAGCAATGATGGTACTGCTCCCCACAGGTGGAGCGGTGCCCCGGGGCACTGTTGGTGCTCGTGAGAGTCTATGGTGTGATGGAAGTCTATGCAGGCGACAATAACTGAGACAACACCAGAGGGTGCAATTCCAAGGTCTTTACTCACACTTCCTGGGCTTAAGTACACTGGTGCCTCTGGACTGCTGAGACCCACTGTCAGGGACCTCCGCCGATCCTGGGTAATTCCTGGAATGAAAGCCGGTACCCTTCTCTCAGGTGTCTCTGTCTGCAGCTGTCTCCTTAAACCTTGCCTTTGTAGGATGAACCAGGCTCGGCCTCCACAACAGCCTCCGGGCTGGGAGCTCGCCTGATGGTTATTTGCCCCTTTTCCAGAGGTTCTGCTGTGGGCTGTGGCCCCGGGAGTTTGCAACTTTCCCTGGGCCTCGGTTTTTACTGTTGGAGATGATTTTTCACTCCTCCGGTTTCTAGGGACCGTCCCCTGTTGCAGCTTGATCCCTCCACCGATGTTCCTGTGGAACAGGCCACCAGCTCAAAAGCTCTCTGTGGCCCTGGAATCCCTTCTCTTCCTCTGCTTGGTGTCACCTGGACCCTCTGAGTCCCAGGTTCTTCACCAGGAAGCGTCACTTTCTTCTCTTAGCTCCTGTCTGACTAGAGCTTTCTTTCTGCTTCTCCTTCTCGTCTGCCTCCCGCAGACCTCCTCCTCCTTCCTCCCTCTCCAACTTCAACTCCTCACTCTCTACATTTGACCTTCCTTTCTCTGTCTACTCTCTGGTGGCTCCTCCCACCTCCCCAGTTGCTAAGCTGTACCCTATAGAAGCAGGGATGGGTCTTACGGCCCCTCCCAGCATGCAGCATGGGAGGGTTTCTGCCACTGTCCCTGGTCCCAGTGTGTACCTAACAATGGGTGTAGTGTAGATTTGCCTGGGGACCGGCGTTCACTCCTTTCCTTACCCAGAATGGGACATCACACCGCTGGATGGGGTGCAATGTTCCTGTGGCGACGGAAGCCTCAGGGGCGCCACACTTGCATTTCGTGTGACACCCGTGATGCCAGAGAAAAACAGACATGTCAGCGTATGGAGCACACGGGCACACTTAAGTACGGAACAGACACATGTTCCGTGCAAAAATACTTATGTGTGCCCGAAACTATAGGAAAACATATGTCAAAGTGTGCCCATGTCTCCGGTACGTGAGAAAACTGTCCATACACGTACCGGAGGCACGAATGTGTGACAGAGGTCTTAGGTATGACTCCAGATTTTGGTTCAGGAGTTCAGTCTGACCGTTAAATTGAGGATGAAATGCCAAGTTAAATGATAGATGTACCCCCAAAGAAAAACAGAATGCATTCCAAAATTTAGATTTAAACTGGGTCCCCTGATCAGACACCCCATCGGAGGGATCCCCATGCAGTGTTATTGTCGCGGGCGGAGGAGGGGACGCTGCGCTCTCCCACTGCTCGGGTCCGGCCGCGGCTGCTCAGTGGTGGCTCGAGCGGTGGGCCGGATCCCGGGGACTCGAGCGGCGCTCCTCGCCCGTGAGTGAAAAGGGGATTTGATTGTGGGGATTTGGTTATTGTCCGTGACGCCACCCACGGTTGTGGTGAGATTGGTGACACCACCGCTGCTCTGGACGGGGATCCCAGGAGCGATGACAGGGAGCAGTTTGGATGTTGGTTCTCCCCTCCGTGGGTAGGGGGTTGGTTGTCCCGGGGCCCGGTTAGGGGGTAGGGATGGATGGCAGGCGGGTTACGGGGCCTGGCGAGGTGCAGGGTCTCGGGGGCAGCGCTGTGCCGCATGGCACGGTGGTACTCACTCAGCCAGTAACACACACGGAGTCTCTGATGAAACAAACGGCTGGATGGACGGGTCCCACAGACGGCTGCGGTGTTTTTCCCCTGACCCCAGGTTGGTAATGTAAGTCCTTTCACTGCACCTTCCGTACGCTCTTCCTGCGCTCCGGTTTCCAGCTGGCTCCCCGGTTCAGTACCGGTGGGCCACCGCCCAGCCCAGGCTACCTACAGTTCCACCAGACTGTCTTCCCGGCTCTCGCAGACGGCCACTACCATCTGCCTGACTGCTACACGAGGGCCCTAAGCTCCAACCTAGGCCCCAGTCTGCATCTGCCTTTCTGCAGACCTCCTCTCTCTTCCTCCGCCTGGACTTGTCTGTTTCCTGCCTCAGGCCAGCTAAACTCCTCGGTGGGCGTGCCCATCTGCCTGACTCCGCCCACCTGGTGTGTCTGTCTGAACCCGAGGAAGAAATCAGGTCTCACTGGAGATGACTGCTGTGAACTGCTGAGGGTGGGGTGTGTGGGTGTGTGTTGTTACCTGTGGCCCCTGGCTTGTCCAGGGCGCCACATTCCCCCTTAGTAAAATGCAGACCGTCCGCAGGCTGCCCATCCATCACCGGTTTTATTTTCACAAACTGAAAAAGATAAAACATTTTAAAACATTTTCACGCATGCATTTTTTTTTTTTATACAACTTCCCTTACGGGAGGCATAACACTTTTAATAACGGCAACGGAACGGGTCCTTCAGTCACCCACCCAAACAACCTGGCCCTGATGCTGCCCCTAAGAAGTGGGCAGCACCCCTTGACCCCAGTCCAAGAACGGGCCCAGATTCCTTAACGGGATGGGTGCTTCGCTGCCATTGCGGCCGGGTGGACTGCCGGAGCCATCGTCATCAGTGGTGCCGGACGGACGGGACATCTCACGCAGCGGTGTTCCAGGAACCAAATACTGGCAGAGTCCTGGCGTCTCTGCTTCCACATCCGCGGTTCACATGCGGCCGGACGCCATCCGCCCCCCCTTAGTGTCTCTCTGGCACCTCCTCTACAGGGGCGGGGTTTTGGCTTTGGCGCCTCCACTTCTCGGGTAGACGCTCGAGTGGGAATTTTTCGCACCCAAGATGGCGGCTTCTCAAATTTTTCGGCCGGACACCTCCGGCGGTCACAAGGCGCACCTCTACCAGACGGTAGAGCAGTAAGTTCCTGTTCGTGACGCCAAGTTGTCGCGAGCGGAGGAGGGGACGCTGCGCTCTCCCACTGCTCGTGTCTGGCCGCGGCTGCTCAGTGGTTGCTCGAACGGTGGGCCGGATCCCGGGGACTCGAGTGGCGCTCCACGCCCGTGAGTGAAAAGGGGATTTGATTGTGGGGATTTGGTTATTGTCCGTAACGCCACCCACGGTTGTGGTGAGATTGGTGACACCACCGCTGCTCTGGACGGGGATCCCAGGAGCGATGACAGGGAGCAGCTTGGATGTTGGTTCTCCCCTCCGTGGGTAGGGGGTTGGTTGTCCCGGGGCCCGGTGAGGGGTAGTGATGGATGGCAGGCGGGTTACGGGGCCTGGTGAGGTGCAGGGTCTCGGGGACAGCGCTGTGCCGCACGGCACGGTGGTACTCACTCAGCCAGTAACACACACGGAGTCTCTGATGAAACAAATGGCTGGATGGACGGGTCCCACAGACGGCTGCGGTGTTTTTCCCCTGACCCCAGGTTGGTAATGTAAGTCCTTTCCTGCACCTTCCGTACGCTCTTCCTGCGCTCCGGTTTACAGCTGGCTCCCTGGTTTAGTACCGGTGGGCCACCGCCCAGCCCCGGCTACCTATGGTTCCACCAGACTGTCTTCCCAGCTCTCGCAGACGGCCACTACCGTCTGCCTGACTGCTACACGAGGGCCCTAGGCTCCAAACTAGGCCCTAGTCTGCGTCTGCCTTTCTGCAGACCTCCTCTCTCTTCCTCCGCCTGGACTTGTCTGTTTCCTGCCTCAGGCCAGCTAAACTCCTCGGTGGGCGTGCCCATCTGCCTGACTCCGCCCACCTGGTGTGTCTGTCTGAACCCGAGGAAGAAATCAGGTCTCACTGAGGATGACTGCTGTGAACTGCTGAGGGTGGGGTGTGTGTGTGTGTTGTTACCTGTGGCCCCTGGCTTGTCCAGGGCGCCACATTATGATTTCAGATATAAACACTTGAGCTAAATTTCAGCGTTACGTAGAGTAAGTAAGGGAAAGAAATGTGCCATTTTACTAAACCTATCCACCACCATTAAAATAACAAAGATTCAAGTTAGAATGCTCCCATAAAAGCTTGAGGAGCAAATGTAAAGGCACAAATAATTTCCCTGATAAGACAGGCAGCAGGGGTACCCCCCTGAGTTTTCACCACCTCATCCTCAAGCTAATAGCACACAGAGGAGATGACTACCTCTTCCTGTAAAATATGAATAGTCTTCAGAATTACCTCCCCCCAGAGAAACTGCTGGACAAAGCATCGGCTTTAATGTCTTTAACCCCAGGACGGTAAGTGATGACAAAATTAAACCTGGAAAAAAACACCTGGCTTGCTTAGGATTAAAACGTTTAGCAGATTTGAGGTAAAGCACATTTTTAGGATCAGTAGTTAGAGTAAACTACTACCTTCAAAAAATTATACCTCTTCTCAAAAGCCAACTTAAGGCTAGGTTCACACACTGCGTTTTTTTTGACGCTGCGTTTTCGTGCGTTTTTTGTGGCAAAAACCGCACAAAAACGCACCCACGTCAAATAAACGTGGCAAAAAACGCACGCGTTTTGCCGCGATTTGGTGCATTTTTTGCTGCGTTTTGCTGTGTTTTTGCTCACTGTGTCTTAATGCGTTTTTTATCAGTGAACAAAAAAAAAAAGGTCTGATGTCATTTCCTTCTTCAATATGTTCTTCATTCTCCACTAGTGTATGCAGGAGAGCAGACAGCTGCAGAACTACAAGGCTCAGCATACTCCATCCAATAGTGTATGCAGGAGAGCAGACAGCAGCTGCAGAACTAAAAGGCTCAGCATGCTCCATCCAGGACTGTATGCTGGAGAGTCAGGGGGAGCAGACCTACAAGGCTCAGCATCCTCCATCCAATAGTGTATGCAGGAGAGCAGACAGCAGCTGTCGAACTACAAGGCTCAACATCCTCCTTCCAGGACTGAATGCAGGATTTCTTTGCCCCCCCAAACAAAAATAAATGACGTGGGCTTCGCCATATTTTTGTATGTAGCCGGGTACAGCAGGCAGGTACGGGCTGCCCCCAACCCCCAGCTGCCTATTTGTACCCGGCTGGGAACCAAAAATATAGAGAAGCCCTTTTTTTTTAATTATTTCATGAATTTCATGAAATAATTAAAAAAAAAAATGACGTGAGCTTCGCCTAATTTTTGTGTCCAGCCGGGTACAACTAGGCAGCTGGGGATTGGAATCCACAGTGCAGGGTGCCCATGCTTTCTGGGCACCCCCGCTGCGAATTGCAGTCCGCAGCCACCCCAGAAAATGGCGCTTTCATAGAAGCGCCATCTTCTGGCGCTGTAACCAACTCTTCCAGCTGCCCTGATGCCGGGTGGCTCACTGGGTAATAATGGAGTTAGAGCTAGCTGTATATTATCAGCTGGCCCTAAGCCCGAAATTCATGGTGTCACGCCAATATTAGACATGGCCACCATGAATTTCTAGTAAAGATAAAAAAAAACAACACACAGAAAAATATTTTTATTAGAAATAAAACACAACACAATTAGTGACTCCATCTTTATTGAAATAAAGAATCCCCCTCCGCAGTAATCCTGGGTCAAGTGTCCCGCGCCGTCCAATCCGCATCCAATATCATCTGATCGGTTTGCTGGAAGGGAAAGCGATCAGATGATGTCAGGTTCTAGGGGCTGAAGCACATCACACATCAGCTGATTGTATAAAAGCCGTTTATACAATCAGCTGATGCATCGGTGCAAAAAAAAAAAAAAAAAAATACTCACTTATGTGCTGATTACCGGCAGCTCCTAGAGCGATTGGAGGAGTCTGATCCCGTCCGATCGCTGCAGCAGCTGCCGGTAATCAGGGATGAAGTCTCCTGATGCATCCGATAACCGGCCGGGCGACGGCGTCAGCCTGAGACTTACGATCAGCTGACGCGTCAGGTGACTGCATCAGGTGATCCATCACCAGGTCCTGCATCCTGCAGGCATACGTACCCGGGGGAGACTGCACACACCCGGAGCGGCTGTACTGGTAGGAGGATATGGGAGCGGGCATGGCATCGGGAGTCTGCAGACAGGTGAGTATGACTTTTTTTTTTTCTACTGTTAACTTTTGTTTTTGCAGCCGCTTCCACCTCCCGCCCAGACATGGCACCGCACGGCAGCATACATGAACAGGACCGGAGTTGGAAGCGGCGGTGACGGTACCGGGAGAATTCACGCTTCTGTGTTTGCTGACAGAAGGAATCCTCTTCCTGTACACGTCACTTTACTACCCACCTCCTGCGTTTATAGCTGCGTTTTTGGAAACACACTAAAACGCACCAAAACGCACCTATTTGCGTTTCTCATTGCGTCTTTCAACATCCCATTGCACTCAATGGATGAAAAGCGCAGTGAAAAACGCGGGAATAATTGACATGCTGCGTTTTTGTGGCACCACAAAAACGCAGCTGAAAAAAACCGCTGTGTGCAGACAGCAAAAATGAAAACTCAAAGTCTATGAGTTTTCATTTTTGCTGTCTGCACACAGCGTTTTTTTTCAGCTGCGTTTTTGTGGTGCCACAAAAAACGCAGCATGTCAATTATTCCCACGTTTTTCAAAGCGCTTTTCATCCATTGAGTGCAATAGGATGTTGAAAGACGCAATGAGAAACGCAAACGCTGTGTTTTGGTGCGTTTTGGTGCATTTCTAAGACCAAAAACGCAGCTGTAAACGCAGGAGGTGGGTAGTAAAGTGACATGTACAGGAAGATGATTCCTTCTGTCAGTAAACACAGAAGCGTGAATCCTCCCGGTACCGTCACCGCTGCGTCCACCTCCAGTCCTGTGCATGTATGCTGCCGTGCGGCGCCATGTTCGGGCGAGAGGTGGAAGCGGCTGCGAAAACAAAAGTGAACAGTAGAAAAAAAAAAAAGTCATACTCACCTGTCTGCAGGGTCCCGGTGCCATGCCCGCTCCCAGCTCCTCTCACGGTATCGCCGCTCCAGCTGTGTGCAGACGGCCGGGACACCTCCGATAGATGCAGGACCTGGCGATGGATCACCTGATGCAGTCACCTGACACATCAGCTGATCGTAAGTATCGCGGTGACGTGGGCGCTCAGCCGGTTTAACCTATCAGCGGATGCGTCAGGAGACTTCATCCCTGATTACCGGCAGCTGCTGCAGTGATCGGATGGGATCAGACTCGCTCTAGGAGCTGCCGGTAATCAGCAAATAAGTGAGTATTTTTTTTGCACCGATGCATCAGCTGATTGTATAAACGGCTTTTATACAATCAGCTGATGTGTGATGTGCTTCAGCCCCTAGAACCTGACACATCATCTAATCGCTTTGCCTTCCAGCAAACCCATCAGATGATATTGGATCCGGATTCGACGGCGCGGGACCCTGACCCAGGATTACTGCGGAGGGGGGTTCTTTATTTCAATAAAGATGGAGTCACTAATTGTGTTGTGTTTTATTTCTAATAAAAATATTTTTCTGTGTGTTGTGTTTTTTTTTTATCCTTACTAGCCATGTCTAATATTGGCGTGACACCATGAATTTCGGGCTTAGGGCCAGCTGATAATATACAGCTAGCCCTAACCCCATTATTACCCAGCGAGCCACACGGCATAAGGGCAGCTGGAAGAGTTGAATACAGCGCCAGAAGATGGCGCTTCTATGAAAGCGCAATTTTCTGGGGTGGCTGCGGGACTGCAATTCACAGCGGGGGGTGCCCAGAAAGCATGGGCACCCTGCACTGTGGATTCCAATCCCCAGCTGCCTAGTTGTACCCGGCTGGACTCAAAAATTGGGCGAAGCCCACGTCATTTTTTTTTAAAAATTATTTCATGAAATTCATGAAATGTAAAAAAAAGGGCTTCCCTATATTTTTGGTTCCCAGCCGGGTACAAATAGGCTAGTTAAAACAATCCCAAGCACACAATCAATTGCAACAGGGCAATGCAAAAAGCGATTTTTATTATAATTATGCAAGCAGAAAGAGAATGCCACTACCGAAAAAGCAAAAGACAAAGCCAAGCCAACGTTTCGGCCTTCACAAGGCCTTTGTCAAGGACTTGCCTATAAAATAATAATAAAGATTATATACACACCAATGAGTGAGCAAAATATACATATTTACAAGGAGTATATATACACACATACGTGTATCAAGGAATGACGGGTATAGACGGATTAGACGTCAAACGGGTGAACCACTGGTAGGGCGTTTTGCTTTCAAAGAAAAACTTGCTGGATGGAGAGAGGGATACAACAATAAGCACCAAGGGAAAAATAGCGAGCAAATCGCACAGTAACATCAAGCATGCGCTGGTACATTAACCGATCAAATGGTAGTGCCGGCGGGCAATGAAATAGTAAAATGGTCCCTATGCGTTCAGAACCATCAGAGATGGGTAACATGGTGGAAAATGCAGGACATACTGCATTAGCAATACAGATATATATAGAGAACTTATTACCGGACAGGCAGAACCAGGAGGAGGCAGCAGATTAAACAGTGTAACTGCTATCTTAATGGTCAGGTGCCTGAGATTTAAGCTAAGTATAGCATGTGTGAAAAACACTAGCAATGGTATACAGGTAAACATTACATAGTACATAAGCGCAGTAGACAGTATGAGGTTATAAACATACCCAGAATCAAGGAGGCATGAGAGGTGAATGGGTAGATGGAAGAAGTGCCTAAGGAGAGACAGGATACATTAATGCAAATTGCTATGCATGTGGAGACCAAGCAAGTAGAGGTACGGAGTATAGGCAGTGAAATTACCTTACAGGGCACAGGGGCAGGGGGACAGGGTCCCAGAGGTGCAGGCAGGAGGCATGTGGCAATGGGGTCTGTGAAGAGGCGGCTATTTGTATCACGGGCAGTACTTCCTGGTATGACTCATTGGGGGCAAATGCGCAGGCGCCCGTGACGTCAGTGATGACGTGGGCTTGTTACTGCGCATGCGTGCAACGTCAGTGGAGAGCAGGAGAGGTGCTGTGAGATAGTGTTTATACAGTGCTAAGCGCGCGCGCGCGCAGGACGTCACAAAGGGGGCAGACTCATGAGACGTGATCCATATCAACATGGGTCACAGGACTAAGCGCGCGTGCGCACGTCGCGTCACAGAGGGGGCGGGGTAAGGGGAGTATCAGTCTGTGAACGGGGGTATGTGTGCTCGTCAGAGCGTAACGTCATCTGGGGGGGCCGAATGTAGTTAGGAGGTACCGGTCCCTGTATGTGGTTATAGACGCCGGTATGCACCTGCGCATTGCATTCATGGAACCGGGATATGTGAAATAGGGAAACATGTTATGAGTGACTGTGTGTAACATGTATGTGTGGTATGCAGATGAGGAGTCAGCATCAAGGATGTAAAGGGGAAGATTGTGTGTGACAGTAGAGGGGGGCTAGGTTAAATTTGATGGGACGATGGAGCTGGTATAGACAAAAAGTCCTATGATAGAAGTATATACAGTACATGTAGGAGAAGGGGGAGATAACCGAGGCAGGGTAGAGGATGGAATGGAAATTAATGTATTTGTTTGCTTTGGTGTAAACAGGATATGTAGTGTATGTATGTCAATGTTGTGTGTTTGAAGAGCACGTGTGTCCCAGTGTGTGACGTGAGGGGGGGGGGGGGGAAGGAGGGTATTGGAAAGGGAGGGAATAGTGATGGGGTAAGAATGCTACCTGGTGAAGAGGAGGTGCCAGTCGTGGGAAAAGTGCATGGGTGGGATCCGATCAGTGGAGCAGGTGATCAGTATCTCTAAAAGAAAATGAGATAGATTAGGAAAAATTGTTATATAAAGGCAACAAATAAATGCATAAAACACAATACATGGCAATGGTCTACAAATGTACACAGGCAAGATTAATAATTTGTTTCATACTCTCTATTCATGCCCCATGGTTCGAGGGTTTGTAAAGTGTGTATCCAGTATGCCTCACGGTCCCGGAGGATTTGTACCCTATTGCCACCCCTTCTGGGTAGTGGGATATGTTCTAATATCTGAAACCTTAATTGGGAGACTGAGTGACCTCTGGCCGCAAAGTGAGCCGGAATGGGGAGTACAGTCTGGCCGCACCGTATAGTCGATTTATGTTTACTAATGCGGTCTCGGATATGTTGGGTAATAATCTTTATTATTCTTTTATAGGCAAGTCCTTGACAAAGGCCTTGTGAAGGCCGAAACGTTGGCTTGGCTTTGTCTTTTGCTTTTTCGGTAATGGCATTCTCTTTCTGCTTGCATAATTATAATAAAAATCACTTTTTGCATTACCCTGTTGCAATTGATTGTGTGCTTGGGATTGTTTTAACTAATGTAACGTTTTTCCCTTTAAGCACCTCCCCCATACCCGCAGTTGAGCCCAGCTCTACTCTGAACTTAGCTTACTATTTATTGATGCTGGTGCTCCTGCACAGCACCCCTGATGTCTCTCCCAACACTTTCGTACAGTAACGATCAAGCGGCGACTGTCCTGGCTGGGATATCCGCGACTAATCGTTTTCTCACTGTACCCACGGAGGAGCTCCGCACCAGGGATTATCTGAAGGAGTTAAAGCGACACACATCGCTTGAACTCCACGCAGTGACCCTCGCGGAGTATCACCGGGCTCAACGCATCCCCAGAGGACTTACAGTCCCTTTAAGGCCAACTCTCTTTGCTGACAATCCCTCGTACTGCGATCAATTCGAGGGTATCCTCAATAAGTGTTCTCTCGATATTATCATATTGACACTTGATTACCTGCAGAAAGAGATTGCCACTGTTGATGCTAGCATAAGGACCATCGAGGAACAACTGTCCCAGACTCTCCCTGCTGCTGACTTCTCCTCTTTGAAAACTAAGAACCAAGAGTCCATTACGGAATTCCAGCAGACCCTGCAAACCCGAAAACGTTCAAAATTCATTCGTGATCAAGACGACTACTTGAGAAATCGAGTCTACAAATGGCGCACCTCCTCATTTCCATCAGAACGAAGGCCCTCCCATCGAGGGAACTACACAAGCACCTACAGCTTGGACAGCGACCAGAGTTATTCCGGTCCCAATTCTTCTTCTTTTTTAGGTACCGGTCCCCAGACAAGAGGCAAACCAGGAGGGGCAAGAAACAGGGCTCCCCCGCACAGGATGAACACACGGTCCCAGGTAGGGAGAATATCGTGTACAACATCTCCTCGCTCACTCTCACACCCACAGAAACGCGGGTCCTACAAAAAGGCCTCAGCTTCTTTCCCACGCCCCCACTCAACACCTTCACCCTGGAGCAAGAATTGAATAGATTCTTTAGGAATCTCCAGTTAAAAGCCCATTTTGCTACCCCTCAGAGTCCTCCAGGCACTAACCCCGTAGCCCCCACATTGGACTCTTGTCCGGCAACCTCTCTGTCATTACGTGAATTAGGCCTTTCCAATCCAAGCAGCTTTCAACCACCTAGGCGCTACCATCCGGTAAAGACCTACGTATCACTAGTCACACGAGACATTGATAAGATTAAAACCAATATAGGATATGGACAGCTACACCTCCGTCACAATATGACAAATGAGGAATCTAAGGCACTCCTCGCACTCAAAAACAATCCCCATCTGGTTATAAAACCTGCCGATAAAGGTGGCGCCATTGTTGTCCTCGATAAATCTTATTACGTGTCTGAAATTAGGAGCCAACTCAGTGACTCCACAACCTATACCCCTATTCCACGGGCTCCACTGCGACTATCCGTTCTACCATCAAAAGTTTGGTCGACTTCTATACCAGCAACGCCACAATAGATAGCAAACTCTCTGGTTTTCTCATCAATAACCATCCCATCACACCTGTATTCTACACCCTCCCCAAAATACATAAAAATATCACCTCCCCCCCTGGCTGACCAATCGTCGCTTCCACTGATTCCATTTTGTCCCCACTTGCCGGTACCCTGGAAAAGATACTTACACCCCTCATCCCAAAAACCCCCTCTTACCTCAAGGACACCACTCACTTTCTGGAAACCATATCCAGTATCAACCAAATCACCAACAATGATCTCCTGGTCACCATGGACGTGACCAGCTTGTACACTAGCATTGACCATCAAGGAGGTCTCCGGGCAGTTGAGTGGTTTCTCAATACCCACACCGACTTTGACCAACTGAAAAAACAATTTTGCCTGGACACCCTTAGGGTGGTCTTGGAAAATAACTTCTTCCTGTTCGAAGACACGTTCTACATGCAGCGGAAAGGGACCGCAATGGGTTCGAACGTAGCACCTCCGTATGCAAACATATATATGGCCAAATTTGAGGAAGATTTCATTTATCCACACCCCTTCTTTCCCATCAATATCCCCCTTTGGAAACGCTATATAGACGATATATTCTTAATCTGGACTGGTAATGAAGAATCACTTACTAGCTTCTTCAATGACATCAATACCATCTCTCCCAACATCTCTTTTACCCTCCACTACGATCACGACTCCATCAACTTCCTCGACACCCTTGTCATCCGGGACCCCAACAATAAACTAGCTACCGATATATATTCAAAACCCACAGATAAAAATAGTCTTCTTCTCTACAGTAGCTGTCACCCAAAACATACCAAGAAATCTCTGCCCATCTCCCAGCATTGTAGAGTAGAAAGGATCGTTTCCAATCCCACAACGCGCACACTCAGACACCAAGAAATGAGCAGGAAATTCCAAGCCAGGGACTATCTGCACCATATTGCGACTAACATTTCCCCTAGACACAGTCCAGAACCTAACAAAAAACAACGCATACCGTTCGTGAATACATATCACCCGTTCTCCCCTTCTTTCAGCCAGGTCATTAAAAAACATTGGCCAATCCTCGGCAGTGCATACCCGGACGTTGAGGAATTTCAATCCCCACCTTTGATTTGTCACAAACGCCCTCGCAATATCAAAGACACTTTGGTCTGAGCAGACATTGGTTCATCCCTAAACCGGACAGACAGAGTTTTTTGGCCACGCCACGTAAGGGAACATTCCCGTGTCTCCATTGTGTACAGTGCTCTAACGTCACCAGAGGAGAGTTCGTTACACACCCCAGAACGGGCAAACAATATCCCATCAGAGGTTTCTACACATGTGACACGAACTTTGTTGTTTACCTAATCAAATGCCCCTGCGGTCTCGGATATGTTGGGGAGACGACCCAACATATCCGAGACCGCATTAGTAAACATAAATCGACTATACGGTGCGGCCAGACTGTACTCCCCATTCCGGCTCACTTTGCGGCCAGAGGTCACTCAGTCTCCCAATTAAGGTTTCAGATATTAGAACATATCCCACTACCCAGAAGGGGTGGCAATAGGGTACAAATCCTCCGGGACCGTGAGGCATACTGGATACACACTTTACAAACCCTCGAACCATGGGGCATGAATAGAGAGTATGAAACAAATTATTAATCTTGCCTGTGCACATATGTAGACCATTGCCATGTATTGTGTTTTATGCATTTATTTGTTGCCTTTATATAACAATTTTTCCTAATCTATCTCATTTTCTTTTAGAGATACTGATCACCTGCTCCACTGATCGGATCCCACCCATGCACTTTTCCCACGACTGGCACCTCCTCTTCACCAGGTAGCATTCTTACCCCATCACTATTCCCTCCCTTTCCAATATCCTCCTTCCCCCCCCCCACGTCACACACTGGGACACACGTGCTCTTCAAACACACAACATTGACATACATACACTACATATCCTGTTTACACCAAAGCAAACAAATACATTAATTTCCATTCCATCCTCTACCCTGCCTCGGTTATCTCCCCCTTCTCCTACATGTATATACTTCTATCATAGGACTTTTTGTCTATACCAGCTCCATCGTCCCATCTAATTTAACCTAGCCCCCCTCTACTGTCACACACAATCTCCCCCTTTACATCCTTGATGCTGACTCCTCATCTGCATACCACACATACATGTTACACACAGTCACTCATAACATGTTTCCCCATTTCACATATCCCGGTTCCATGAATGCAATGCGCAGGTGCATACCGGCGTCTATAACCACATACAGGGACCGGTACCTCCTAACTACATTCGGCCCCCCAGATGACGTTACGCTCTGACGAGCACACATACCCCCGTTCACAGACTGATACTCCCCTTACCCCGCCCCCTCTGTGACGCGACGCGCGCACGCGCGCTTAGTCCTGTGACCCATGTTGATATGGATCACGTCTCTTGAGTCTGCCCCCTTTGTGACGTCCTGCGCGCGCGCGCTTAGCACTGTATAAACACTATCTCACAGCACCTCTCCTGCTCTCCACTGACGTTGCACGCATGCGCAGTAACAAGCCCACGTCATCACTGACGTCACGGGCGCCTGCGCATTTGCCCCCAATGAGTCATACCAGGAAGTACTGCCCGTGATACAAATAGCCGCCTCTTCACAGACCCCATTGCCACATGCCTCCTGCCTGCACCTCTGGGACCCTGTCCCCCTGCCCCTGTGCCCTGTAAGGTAATTTCACTGCCTATACTCCGTACCTCTACTTGCTTGGTCTCCACATGCATAGCAATTTGCATTAATGTATCCTGTCTCTCCTTAGGCACTTCCTCCATCTACCCATTCACCTCTCATGCCTCCTTGATTCTGGGTATGTTTATAACCTCATACTGTCTACTGCGCTTATGTACTATGTAATGTTTACCTGTATACCATTGCTAGTGTTTTTCACACATGCTATACTTAGCTTAAATCTCAGGCACCTGACCATTAAGATAGCAGTTACACTGTTTAATCTGCTGCCTCCTCCTGGTTCTGCCTGTCCGGTAATAAGTTCTCTATATATATCTGTATTGCTAATGCAGTATGTCCTGCATTTTCCACCATGTTACCCATCTCTGATGGTTCTGAACGCATAGGGACCATTTTACTATTTCATTGCCCGCCGGCACTACCATTTGATCGGTTAATGTACCAGCGCGTGCTTGATGTTACTGTGCGATTTGCTCGCTATTTTTCCTTTGGTGCTTATTGTTGTATCCCTCTCTCCATCCAGCAAGTTTTTCTTTGAAAGCAAAACGCCCTACCAGTGGTTCACCCGTTTGACGTCTAATCCGTCTATACCCGTCATTCCTTGATACACGTATGTGTGTATATATACTCCTTGTAAATATGTATATTTTGCTCACTCATTGGTGTGTATATAATCTTTATTATTCTTTTATAGGCAAGTCCTTGACAAAGGCCTTGTGAAGGCCGAAACGTTGGCTTGGCTTTGTCTTTTGCTGTTTCGGTAGTGGCATTCTCTTTCTGCTTGCATAATTATAATAAAAATCACTTTTTGCATTACCCTGTTGCAATTGATTGTGTGCTTGGGATTGTTTTAACTAATGTAACGTTTTTCCCTTTAAGCACCTCCCCCATACCCGCAGTTGAGCCCAGCTCTACTCTGAACTTAGGGTACAAATAGGCAGCTGGGGTTGGGGGCAGCCTGTACCTGCCTGCTGTACCCGGCTAGCATACAAAAATATGGCGAAGCCCACGTCATTTTTTTGGGGGGCAAAAAACTCCTGCATTCAGTCCTGGATGGAGGATGCTGAGCCTTGTAGTTCTGCAGCTGCTGTCTGCTCTCCTGCATACACTATTTTTATGGAGTATGCTGAGCCTTGTAGTTCTGCTCCCTCTGCCTCTCCCTCCAGCATACAGTCCTGTATGGAGCATGCTGAGCCTTGTAGTTCTGCAGCTGTCTGCTCTATTGCATACACTAGTGGAGAATGAAGAACATATTGAAGAAGGAAATGACATCAGACCTTTTTTTTTTTTCTTCAACAATCTTTAATGGCATTGTTCACTGATAAAAAACGCATAAAGACGCAGTGAGCAAAAACACTGCAAAACGCAGCAACAAAACCGCACCAAATCGCGGCAAAACGCACGCGTTTTTTGCCGTGTTTTTTTGACGCGGGTGCGTTTTTGTGCAGTTTTTGCCGCAAAAAAACGCACAAAAACGCAGCGTCAAAAAAACGCAGTGTGTGAACCTAGCCTAATGGCTAAAACTTCTTTATTGCCAATATCATAGTTCTATTCAGCCGGTGATAACCTTTTTGAGATAAAGGTGCATGGATGCCACTAACTAGGAGATGGACCTTGAGATAACACAGCCCAACCATCAGTTCAGACGCATCAACCTCAACAATAAATGGTTGAGAAACATTGGGTTGAACGAGATCAGGACCCGTAGCAAGACATTTCTTCAAGAAAGAAAATACTAGGTGAAAGTGATTGGACCACCTCGATAAGTTCGTACTTTTTTTGTCTTATCTGTGAGAGCTTTGACAATCGATGATGACAAGTTCTGAATAGACTTCAAATAGCAATTGGTAAACCCCAGAAAGCATTGTAATGCTTTAATATTTTCCGGGGTATCCCATTCCAGAACTGCGCGGACCTTATCTGGATCCATCTGGAAACACACAGATGACACTCAGAAACCCCAAAATATATCCTCCTGATTGACAAATACACTTTCAGTTTGGCATACAGTTTATAATTTCGTAATATCTGCAATACCTACCTGATGTGTATCTAATGTATCTTATGATCAGGTGAGTAGATCAAGATATCATCGAGTTATAATACCACAAACCTACCAACCAGGTGATGAAAAGTATATTGACAAAATGCTGAAAAAATTGGTGCCCTAAGATCCAACTTGGAGAACCATTTAGCTCCAACAATCTGATTGAATAGGCCAGGATTGAGTGGGAGAGAGTAAAGGCCCTGTTACACAAATACACGACATAGCTAACGAGATATCGCTGTCATCGCGGAATTCCTTTTTAGCGACGTTGTTGCATGTGACACCCACGAGCGACCGCTAACGATCCGAATAATTACCAAAATTGTTGATTGTTGCCACGTTGTTCCTTTCCCAAATATCGTTGCTCGTTTGGTACGCAGGTTGTTCGTCATTCCTGAGGCAGCACACATCGCTATGTGTGACACCCCAGGAACGACGAACAACAGCGTTCCTGCATCCTCCGGCAACGAGGTGGGAGTGACGTTCATGCGGCTGCTCTCCGCCCCTCCGCTTCTATTGGTGGCCCGCTGTGTGACGTCGCTGTGACACCGCACGAACCTCCTCCCTAAAAAAAAGGTTGTTCGCCAGCCACAGCAATGTCGTTAGGAAGGTAAGTACGTGCGACGCGTACTACCGATATTGTTCGCCACGGGCAGGGATTTGCCCATGACGCACGCACGACGGGGGCGGGTGCGATCGCTAGTGACATTGCTAGCGATGTCGCTGCGTGTAAAGCAGCCTTAAGGGTCACGAATAGTAATATGAATTAATTATAGAAAATCCAAACAGAGACACAGACCCACATCTTTCTTCTGAGCAAAGAAGAACCTGCAATGGGAGAAGAGGAGGGTCTAATGTGTCATCTATCAAGAATCTCTGAGATATAATCTTTAATAGCTTGCCATTCAGTGACTGAAAGATTATATAATCTGGTCTTGGGAAGTTTTGCTCCAGGGAGAAAGTTAACTCAACAATCATATGCACGATGGGGAGGCAGTTAATAGCACCCTTTTCCGAGAATACATCCATGAAAACAGACAGAAAAGAGGGTAAAGTTTTAGTGGAGATAGTAGAGATAATTGTACTGAGGCAATTATCCTTACAGAAATTTCTCTGCTTAACTATCTCCCTGAAATGCCAGTCAATAACAGGATTTTGCATCATTAGGCAGGGTGTTATGGTCGCAAAGGAACGGCGAGCATCCAGAAGTGGACCCACTGGACCGTACACCAGACTCCCCTGGAAGAGCTAACCTTGAGCTAACCCCTATTCAGGGGCTGTTTGACACATCCCCAGGTGGTTGAAATGCACGACTGCCGGACCAGTGGTATCAGCTCTTACGGATAGGAAAGTCTCTGAAGTCCAGTATGGATGTGCACGGATGTAAGGGAATGGACGAGGAATCACGAATGTGGCAAAAAGACATGGTATCCTGGACGTGGCAGCATGGAGAAGGTGGCTAAGATGTGGCAGGATGAAGGTGGTGGCTCAGACGTGGCAGCACAGAGGTGGATACTCAGAAGTGGCAGCATAGAGATGGTAACTCAGACGTAGCAGCACAGAGGTGGTGGTAGTAGCAGCATCTAGGAAGAGACACTGATAGCGGGTACAGGTAACTGCTACTACAACATGAGGCAAAGGACTAGACACAGTAACGGGACCTGAGAACTAGCAATGTGCTGCGGATAGGCAATGTTGTTCAGGCACCACCCCTTAGGGGGAGAGTGCCTTAAATACCTTAAGGGTGATTGTTGACCTCAAAAGTCACTTTCAGGCCAGCCTTTTAAGAAAGGAAGCATGTCCATTCGTGCAACCTTTGGGCACTCGCAGAAGGCCTATGTATGGCCTGAAAGCAGTAGGAGGCTGCAGCAGACCAGAGAGCAGGAATGGGGCACATGTGCCCACTGGACAGGTGAGAAAAACAGTGCCCGTGCTGAGTCATGAGAGCAGGAGCTTGCGGGGAGCTGCTCTGGGACCACTACTGGGCCCCTTATGCCCCCTCCTTTTCAGGAATCTCTTAAGGAGAATAGGAGAGTCAACATTCTCCTCTTGCTTCTAAGACCTCTCCTCCAGACCGAGCCCCTTCCAATCTTGCAGTTATTAGGTTCTACTTTGGATCCATTTCTCACCAAAGATAGCCTTAACCTCAAATGAATCGCCATCACAGAAGAGAGACTCCTGGATCCTGGTGAAACCGACTCAGGGCGACAGCCTTGAGGAGAAATACAAGGGGGAAAAAAGTATTTAGCCAGCCACCAATTGTGCAAGTTCTCCCACTTAAAAAGATGAGAGAGGCCTGTAATTGACATCATAGGATTATAGGTAGACCAGAACTATGAGAGACAAAATAAGAAAACAAATCCAGAAAATCACGTCTGATTTGGGAAGATTTTTTTTTTTTTAAACGATGGTGGAAAATAAGTATTTGGTCAATAACAAAAGTTCATCTCAATATTTTGTTATATATCCTTTGTTGGCAATCACAGAGGTCAAACATTTTCTGTAAGTTTTCATAAGTAGATTTGAGCGCGGTTCGTGGTTCGTGGTTCTCCAGTTCGCGGTTCGAGTGATTTTGGGAGGGTGTTCCAGATCGAACTAGAACACGAGCTTCTTGCTAAAAGTTCGTTAGCTCGAGTTACGTTCGAGAATGGTTCTATCAGCAAAAAGCCTAGCTAATTACTAGCTGGCTTTTCACTGTAATAGTGTAAGTCACTATGTGACTCATAATATTATGAAATTTCAGCGTATAGTGTGCGGGGACTGTGCGTTCAGATCACTGCTGCTGGGATAATGGCGATCTCCATTTTTTTTTCTTCTTCTTCTTCCTTCCCTAAGCGCGCGTGTAGTGGGGCGGGCCAGCATGTCAGCCAATCCCAGACACACACACAGTAAAGTGGACTTTTTGCCAGAGAAGCAAGGGCATGTGTCATAGGCTGTCCATGTCACATGTCCTTGAATTATAAAAACGGACATTTTGTTCCAGCACGGCATTATCTGCCTTCTGCGTCTGGGTTTCAGTCACCTCTCACGCAGCTCCTGTCGCCGGTCCTGCTGTGTACGCTATACACACAGCGTTCTACAGATTAAGGACAGAATTTTGTTTCAGCCCTTTTAAGGGCTAATTACAGCTAGCTCAGAGCCATAGGTGACAGTCAGGCCCGTTAAAACGCTTTTTACAGCTACAGATAACAGCGTCTGTGTAGCTAAGCTCAGGGACTTCCTTGCTGCATTTCACCATTAGGAGGGATAGAAAGTGAGGCTTCCATTCCTCTACACTGACCCACAACACGGCCACTGTACCCTCCTGCACTTTTTAGCAAAGCCATTTTAATTGCAGAGTGCTGCCAGTTAGTGCCATCCAAAGAGTGGCTGCTGTCCTCCATTATTGTGGCACTTGAGGCAAGCAAGTCCCACCACCTCTGCATTCTCCCCTCCTGCACATTTTTGCAAAGCCATTTTAATTTGAAATAGTGATACCAGTTAGTGGCATCCTAAAAGTGGCTGAGTGACTTCATTAGTGTCCCACTGGTGCCAAGCAATTTCCAGCACCTCTGCATTGCACCCTCATGCTCATTTTTACTAAGCCATTATAATAGCAAACACTGAGGAAACTTAGTGGCATCCAAAAAGTTGCTGTTGGACTTCATTAGTGTCCCACTGGTGCCAAGAAATTTCCAGCACCTCTGCATTGCACCCTCAAGCTCATTTTTACTAAGCCATTATATTAGCAAACACTGAGGAAACTTAGTGGCATCCAAAAAGTGGCAGTTGGACTTCATTAGTGTCCCACTGGTGCCAAGCAATTTCCAGCCCCTCTGCATTCCACCCTCAAACTCATTGTTACTAAGCCATTATAAAAGCAAACACTGAGGAAACTTAGTGGCATCCAAAAAGTGGCTGTTGGACTTCATTAGTGTCCCACTGGTGCCAAGCAATTTCCAGCCCCTCTGCATTGCACCCTCAAGCTCATTTTTACTAAGCCATTATAAAAGCAAACACTGAGGAAACTTAGTGGCATCCAAAAAGTGGCAGTTGGACTTCATTAGTGTCCCACTGGTGCCAAGCAATTTCCAGCACCTCTGCATTGCACCCTCAAGCTCATTTTTACTAAGCCATTATAATAGCAAACACTGAGGAAACTTAGTGGCATCCAAAAAGTGGCTGTTGGACTTCATTAGTGTCCCACTGGTGCCAAGCAATTTCCAGCCCCTCTGCACTGCACCCTCAAGCTCATTTTTACTAAGCCATTATAAAAGCAAACACTGAGGAAACTTAGTGGCATCCAAAAAGTGGCAGTTGGACTTCATTAGTGTCCCACTGGTGCCAAGCAATTTCCAGCACCTCTGCATTGCACCCTCAAGCTCATTTTTACTAAGCCATTATAATAGCAAACACTGAGGAAACTTAGTGGCATCCAAAAAGAGGCAGTTGGACTTCATTAGTAGAGTTGAGCGCGGTTCGCGGTTCGCGGTTCTCCAGTTCTAAGCTCGAGTGATTTTGGGGGCTGTTCGAGATCGAACTAGAACTCAAGCTTTTTGCTAAAGCTCGATAGTTCTAGATACGTTCGAGAACGGTTCTAGCAGCAAAAAGCAGGGCTTTTTACAGCTACAGTGTGCAGGAGCCATCGCTGGCAGCCTGCCACAAGCTGGTAACCAAGATAAACATCGGGTATCCAAGCAAAGCGCTTTGGTTAGTAACCCGATGTTTATCTTAGTTACGTGCAGGAAGCCCACACTTCCCCGCTCAGCTCACTCCGCCCCCTCCTGCCCGCGGCATGTACACATATATACACACACACGTACACATACATACACACACACACACACACATGGTCCCGCTCGGCTTACCTGCGGTGATGAAGTCCCGCCATCCCGACCTCAGCGCTGTCACTGTCCTCCATGGCCGCCGCTTGTCACATCACCTCTCGCTTCCGACCCGAGACTGACTAGCGGTGACATCACGGACCTCTCGCAATATTTGGCTGTGAAGGCGCCGGTCATTGAACTCAGTGACAGGGGCTGTCAGTGTGCTGGAGATCAGCGCAGTTAATGTACCTCGCTGACAGCAGCACTTGTCATGCCCTGCAGTGACCTGGGCTGACCCATTGATGTTAGCTCAGGTCACTACACTGCTCTCCCAGCCAATGGGGAACATCCTGCTCTTCATTGACTGGGACAGTGTGGATCGTCATGGCAACCCCTTGGATTACAGCAGACCTGGATTTGTTTTTCATTCTAATAAATTGGTTAAAGAGGGAATGTTTTGGGGAGTGTTTTTTCAAATAAAAATGTGTTTGTCGTCTATTTTTTTTTATTACTAACTGGGTTGGTGATGCCGGGTATCTGATAGACGCCTGACCTCACCAACCCCAGGGCTTGATGCCAGGTGACATTACACATCTGGTATTAACCCCATATATTACCCAGTTTGCCACCGCACCAGGGCGCGGGATGAGCTGGGGCGAAGCACCAGGATTGGCGCATCTAATGGATGCGCCACTTCTGGGGCGGCTGCGGCCTGCTATTTTTAGGCTTGGGAGAGTCCAATAACCATTGACCTCCCTAGTCTGAGAATATCAGGCCCCAGCTGTCTGCTTTACCTTGGCTGGTGATCCAATTTTGGGGGACCCCTACGTGTGGTTTTTTTTTTAAAATTATTTATTTAATTTAAAATAACAGCGTGGGGTGCCCTCAGTTTTGGATTACCAGCCAAGGTGAGGTTGCCAGCTGTGGTCTGCAGGCTGCAGCCGTCTGCTTTACCCTAGCTGGCTACAAAACTAGGGGGAACCCTACGTCATTTTTTTTCTTCATTTTTTTGGCTAAATACAAAGCTAAGCACCCCTTAGTGCCACATGAAAGGCATCAAAGGGTGCTCCACTTTTTCTCCACTTTTTCTCCATTTTTTCTCCACTTTTTCTCCACTTTTTCTCCACTTTTTCTCCATTTATTCTCCACTTTTTCTCCATTTTTTTCTCCACTTTTTCTCCATTTTTTTCTCCACTTTTTCTCCACTTTTTCTCCACTTTTTCTCCATTTTTTTCTCCACTTTTTCTCCACTTTTTCTCCACTTTTTCTCCATTTTTTTCTCCACTTATTCTCCACTTTTTCTCCACTTTTTCTCCATTTATTCTCCACTTTTTCTCCATTTATTCTCCACTTTTTCTCCACTTTTTCTCCACTTTTTCTCCACTTTTTCTCCATTTATTCTCCACTTTTTCTCCACTTTTTCTCCATTTTTTTCTCCACTTTTTCTCCACTTTTTCTCCATTTTTTTCTCCACTTTTTCTCCACTTTTTCTCCACTTTTTCTCCACTTTTTCTCCACTTTTTCTCCACTTTTTCTCCACTTATTCTCCACTTTTTCTCCACTTTTTCTCCACTTTTTATCCATTTTTTTCTCCACTTTTTCTCCATTTTTTTCTCCACTTTTTCTCCACTTTTTTCCACTTTTTCTCCATTTTTTTCTCCACTTTTTCTCCACTTTTTCTCCATTTTTTTCTCCACTTATTCTCCACTTTTTCTCCACTTTTTCTCCACTTTTTCTCCACTTTTTCTCCACTTTTTCTCCACTTTTTCTCCACTTATTCTCCACTTTTTCTCCACTTTTTATCCATTTTTTTCTCCACTTTTTCTCCATTTTTTTCTCCACTTTTTCTCCACTTTTTTCCACTTTTTCTCCACTTATTCTCCACTTTTTCTCCACTTTTTCTCCACTTTTTATCCATTTTTTTCTCCACTTTTTCTCCATTTTTTTCTCCACTTTTTCTCCACTTTTTTCCACTTTTTCTCCACTTTTTCTCCACTTTTTCTCCACTTTTTCTCCATTTTTTTCTCCACTTATTCTCCACTTTTTCTCCACTTTTTCTCCATTTATTCTCCACTTTTTCTCCATTTATTCTCCACTTTTTCTCCACTTTTTCTCCACTTTTTCTCCACTTTTTCTCCATTTATTCTCCACTTTTTCTCCACTTTTTCTCCATATTTTTCTCCACTTTTTCTCCACTTTTTCTCCATTTTTTTCTCCACTTATTCTCCACTTTTTCTCCACTTTTTCTCCACTTTTTCTCCACTTTTTCTCCACTTTTTCTCCACTTATTCTCCACTTTTTCTCCACTTTTTCTCCACTTTTTATCCATTTTTTTCTCCACTTTTTCTCCATTTTTTTCTCCACTTTTTCTCCACTTTTTTCCACTTTTTCTCCACTTTTTCTCCACTTTTTCTCCACTTATTCTCCACTTTTTCTCCACTTATTCTCCACTTATTCTCCACTTTTTCTCCACTTTTTCTCCACTTTTTCTCCACTTTTTCTCCACTTTTTCTCCACTTTCTCTCCACTTATTCTCCACTTTTTCTCCACTTATTCTCCACTTTTTCTCCACTTTTTCTCCACTTTTTCTCCACTTTTTCTCCACTTTTTCTCCACTTTCTCTCCACTTTTTCTCCACTTTTTCTCCACTTATTCTCCACTTATTGTCCACTTTTTCTCCACTTTTTCTCCACTTTTTCTCCGTTCTTTTTCTATGGTCGGTCTACCCATTAGCTCTGCCATGCATACTGTAGCTCTAAACCTACTGCACATGTTACTTCATGATTGACATCTCTTTCGTACCAGAGCTGTCTAAGTCTACTCTGACCCCATATTTGTCATTACTATATTGTCCTTGTACTGTATTATGACATTTGTATCATGTGTTTCATTTCTTGCTGTGTTGCAATTTTTTTGCTGCATCCCAATTGTACCTCTACATTGTTCGAGTTTATGTTATTGTTCTCTCACTCTTATGTGATACTGATTATTGTCATTTTTCATGATTACATGCAGATAAGTCCAATCTGACGAAGACTCAGGCCGAAACGTCATTTGTAACTTGTTTTGGACAAAAACATATATGCTTATGAAAAAATAAATGTTCTTAATACGGACCAATAAAGAGTGATTTTGCATTACTATTCATTGTGACTTACTGACTTAGTCTGGGAGATTTAGAGTGCCGAGGTTACTCACTAATTTTATCTATTATTACCTCTGAGCACCTATATACCAGTGAGCAGAGCTTCCTCTACAGTAGTTCTCCTGATTAGGCATGCCCTTACCTCATGAGCAGGGCATTGCAGCTTTGGTAGCAACCATTACGACATGGACTCTGCTGCTGTGGACCCGGGGAGAGTGAGTGCAGATTCATTGCACCCACACTCCTCACATGAAGGGTCCGCACTCCTAGAAAATGGGGGATACGTTCCCTGAGTGTCTCCCCCCATATTCTAGACGGTCCAGAGTCGTCGTGGGACCCCTTTATTTTTTTTCTTACAATAAATTGGTGAAAGAGGAAATGTTTTGGGGACTGTTTTTTCAAATAAATTTCTTTTGTCGATTTTTTGTTTTTGTTAGTACTGACAGTTTATGATGTTGGGTATCTAATAGACGCCATGACATCACAAACTGCTGGGCTTGATCTCAGGTGACTTTACAGCTAGTATCAACCCGATTTATTACCCCGTTTGCCACTGCACCAGGGCACGGGATGAGCTGGGGTGAAGCGCCAGGATTGGCGCATCTAGTGGATGCGCCACGTCTGGGGTGCCTGCGGCCTGCTATTTTTAGGCTGTGAAGGCCCAATAACTATGGACCTTCCCACCCTGAGAATACCAGACCACAGCTGTCCGCTTTACCTTGGCTGGTGATCCAATTTGGAGGGGACCCTACTTTTTTTGTGTAATTATTAATATTTATAAAATAATTATAAAAAAGAGCCTGAGGGGACCTCCACATTGGATCCCCAACCACGGTAAAGCTGCCAGCTGTGGTTTTCAGGCTACAGCCGTCTGCTTTACCCTAGCTGGCTATCAAAAATGGGGGGACCCAACGTCATTTTTTTTTTAACTATTTTTTAAATAGAAAAAATTAATGGGCTTCCCTGTATTTTGATTGCCAACCAAGGTAACGGCAGGCAGATGGGGGTGGCAACCCATAGCTGTCTGCTTTATCTGCGCTGAGAATCAAAAATACCGCGGAGCGCTACGTCATTTTTTTAAAGATTTATTTTTACAGCACTGTGATGTCCAGCAATCAAAATACAGGGAAGCCCATTTTATTTTTAGTTATTTATATAAATAATTAAAAAAAATAAATATGGGCTCCCGCTGCATTTTTTGTATTGCTAGCTAAGGGTAATCCAAGCAGCTACTGGCTGCTAACCCCCACTGCTTGGTGTTACCTTCACTGGCCATGGATAATCCAGGGAAGCAAGGACGTGAGTTTCGCCATATTTTTGTATGCTAGCCAGGTATAGCAGGCAGGTGCTGGAAGAGTTGGATACAGCGCCAGAAGATGGCGCTTCTATGAAAATGCCATTTTCTGAGGCGGCTGCAGACTGCAATTCGCAGCAGTGGGGCCCAGAAAGCTCAGGCCAACCTGTGGTGCGGATTTCAATCCCCAGCTGCCTAGTTGTACCTGGCTGGACACAAAAATGGGGCGAAGCCTACGTCATTTGTTTTCTAATTATTTCATGAAATTCATGAAATAATAAAAAAAGGGCTTCCCTTTATTTTTGGTTCCCAGCCGGGTACAAATAGGCAACTGGGGGTTGGGGGCAGCCGTACCTGCCTGCTGTACCTGGCTAGCATACAAAAATATGGCGAAGCCCACATAATTTTTTCAGGGGGCAAAAAACTTCTGCATACAGTCCTGGATGGAGTATGCTGAGCCTTGTAGTTCTGCAGCTGCTGTCTGTCTGTATGGAGAAGAGCAGACAGCAGCTGCAGAACTACAAGGCTCAGCATACTCCATCCAGGACTGAAAGTGTTTAAGGGATTTCACCAGCACAAAACTCCAGGCACTTTGTTCTTTAAAATAAAAACTTCTTTATTTTCTTGTCATTAAAAAGTCCATGCTATAGTGGTTAAGCCCATGTCAGAGAGGACGCGTTTCGAACATCCAGTTCTTATTCAGTCTCTAAACCATCTAGTCACAGAACTGTTTAAAAAGGGCTGAACCCAAACATGTGATCAAATGCAAGGAGAGAGCAAGACAATTACAAAAACATTAACCCCTTAAGGTGGATCATTCCATATAATGCTATAACACTTATATACATACATAGTATTTAAGCAAGATTAATATGCAAACATCAATTCATTTCTTTTATTTAGACCTTTAGGAGATCTTGTGCCCATTAAAAACATCCATTTTATTTCTCTCTGAAAAAGGATATCTTTCAAATTTCCACCTCTTCTAGGTAGTTTGATTTTTTCAATGGCATTGACTTTCATGCCTTTCAAATCACCTGCATGTGCGTCGCGAAAATGTTGAGACACTCCTGATAATTTTCTTGTGGTGGCATTATTCACATCATAAATGTGTTCAGATATCCTCTTTCTGAGAGAACGACAAGTGCTGCCTATATATTGTAACTGACAAATAGTACAAGATATTAAATAAACCACATGGTCTGAACTGCAGTTTATGAGTGACATTATTTTATAAGTTTTTTTATCAGTAAATGAAGAAAAATCCTTCACATTTAACATATAACCGCATAGTCCACACGATCTGTGGCCACATTTAAAAGAGCCTGTGCTGGGTAACCAATTGCCGGTATTTTTTTCTTTTTTAGTGGAACCGCACCTATTCATGTGATCACTAGGTGATAACATGGATCCCAATGTAATGTTCCTTTTTGAAACAAATTTAACTCCATTTTTTAAGATTTGATATAATGTGTCATCTGTAGATAAAATGGGTAAATATTTTTTGATAATTTTTATTACATCATAATAGTTCTTACTGTATGTTGTTGAAAAAACTACTGACAATTCTTTCTGGGGACTATCTTTGATTTTATTCATGTCCAAATATTGTGACCTACTCACTTTAGTTGCCTTGGTTTTGGCTTTCTGGAGATTTTTCATTTTATAACCTCTTGCCAAAAACCTTTTTTCAATAGTGCTGCATTCCACCTCAAAACCATTTTGGGTATTGCAACACCTCCTAGCACGGACATATTCACCTGTAGGGATGTTATTTATAACATGCTTTGGATGGCAACTTCCCGCATGTAGTAGCGAGTTGCCTGATATAGGCTTTCTGTAAAGACTGCAATTAATTTCTCCATTGTCACTCTTCCCATGAAATTGTATATCCAAAAAATTAATTTTTGATACATCATGAAAAAAAGTGAAAAAAAGATTGTGGGCATTATTATTGATGTAAAATATAAAATCCTCAATTTTTTTTTTTTTTGTTTGGATTTTGCCATACAATAAGTACATTATCTATAAATCTCAGATATAATGCTATATCCGAGAAAAAAGGATTACATTGATTAAAAATATATTGTTCTTCCCACCAAAACATGAATATGCCTGCTAGAGAGGGGGAAAATCGAGCGCCCATTGAACATCCCTGCAACTGAATATATCCTTTATTTAGAAAGGTAAAATAGTTGTTCTTAAGTAAAAATTCAGTCACTTCCACCAAATAATCTTGTAATTCAAGTGAGTAGTCAGAATATTTTTTGAGCAAATCTCTCAAGGCTAAAATGGCAAGAGAATGTGGGATGGATGTATAAAGTGATTGCACATCACAAGTTAACCAACTGTAATTATCCTGCCATTTCATTTGAGAGATGATATTCAACACATGTTTGCTATCTAGTACATAGCCAGGAGACATTTTGGGAAGAAATTGGAGGTGGTTATCCAACCACTCTGCCAGATGTTCAGTGTAAGAATCAATACCTGAGACAATTGGTCTCATTTTTGGGGGAAATTGGTTTTTATGTGACTTGGGTAAGGCATGCAATAGTGGTGTTAAACAATAAGAGGGATTAAGATAATCTCTCAATTTTTCATCCATTAAACCCAAATGTAAGCCTTCCTCTAAAATTTTTTCCAAGGATTTTTTATATCTGCAGAGGGGTCATAATCGACTCTCCTGTAGGTATCACAATCCTGTAACATAGTCAATATCTCCCTTTCATAAAGTCCTGTATCCAAAACTACGACTGCCCCCCCCCTTGTCAGAATTTTTTATTATGATGTTCAAGTTTTTTTGCAGGGAAATAACCGCATCCTTCTCAGTCTTAGACAAATTTTGAACCATAGGTTCTTGTAAATGAGAAAGAGCAGTTAATTCTTTTTCTACTATATTCTGGAAATCAGTCATCTGATCACACCTCGAAGGGATGGGATAAAAACTTGGATTAGGAACATTAAAGTGGGAAACCGCACAATGTGAATTAGATCTGGTACCACTATCACTTGACAAATCATGCAAATTTTGTAAAGCCATTTGTTCTTTGAATGACATAGGAGAGAAATATGTGTCGGCTAATGCATTTGAAACATTAGGAACATTAGACCCATTTTCATCTTGAAAGAAGTGTTTTTTTACTGTTAATTTTCGGATAAACTTATTAACATCTAATATTGTTTTAAAAAGATCAAACCTCTTATTGGGAACAAAATTTAAACCCCTTTTCAAAACACTTATTTCACTACTGTTTAAAATGCATGCCGACATGTTTATAACAGAAAAATTACTATTATCAATATTCATTTCCTTTTCCCCCTCGTATAATGATTGTGTTAAAACACATGACTTTCTATGTTTGCGGCCGCTCCTCCTTGTTTTTTTCGATTTTTTTGGAAAAACGGCTGATTTTTCAAGTTTTTTGACACACTTGATGAAGTAGATGGAGTGTCAAAATTGTTGTCGGACGTGTCTGTATTGTAATCTGTAGAATCCACATCAGTCGTTTCAAAATCTGTAGAAGAAAAATTTACACGAGTGGAATTGTTGCGTCTTTTATTATTTTTCAATATGGATTTGGGACCAGCTTGAAAAAATCTCCTAGAATTGTGCCAATTGTAGATTTTATTATCCTCATAGTCCCGCAAATCACGAACAAACTTTTTTTCTTTAAATGCAGTGATTGTATCCTCAAGGGCAATGATTTTGACATTTATCTGATCTTTCATGGTCTTATAAGCATCCAGACCTGAATATTGTGCAAGGGAAACTTCAATTTCTTTAATCTTATTCTCCAACACACCTATTTTATTTCGTTCTTGTTCTATAATTAATTGAATAAGTTTTTTGGAGCATTCAGATAAGATTGTATCCCATTTTGCAACAAATTCTTGATTAAATTCAACTGTGGGTCTTTTATTCAGCCGAAGTCCCCTGGGAACCATGCTTTTGTCAAGATATGCTTGCAAGGTTTTGCTGTCCCACCAGGTACGAATTCTCGCTGACATTACTTTTTCTAATTCCCACATAATTTGGTTCAAATCACATGTTTGGGTTCAGCCCTTTTTAAACAGTTCTGTGACTAGATGGTTTAGAGACTGAATAAGAACTGGATGTTCGAAACGCGTCCTCTCTGACATGGGCTTAACCACTATAGCACGGACTTTTTAATGACAAGAAAATAAAGAAGTTTTTATTTTAAAGAACAAAGTGCCTGGAGTTTTGTGCTGGTGAAATCCCTTAAACACTTTCAATGCACATGGACTGGCTCTCCAAACCTCTTCTCCGTGCACAGCCCAGGATTACTGGCTTCCATTGCACAGGTGAGCTGGGCAAAAAACCTTTTTTCCACTATCCATCCAAAACTGTATGCAGAATTTTTTTGCCCACCAAAAAAATGACGTGGGCTTCGCCATATTTTTCTATGCTAGCCAGGTACAGCTGGCAGCCATGGGCTGCCTCCAACCCCCAGTTGCCTATTTGTACCCGGCTGGGAACCAAAAATATAGGGAAGCCCGTTTTTTTTTAATTATTTCACTTATTTCATGAAATAATTAAAAAACAAATGACGTGGGCTTCGCCCCATTTTTGTGTCCAGCCGGGTACAACTAGGCAGCTGGGGATTGGAATCCGCAGCACAGGTTAGCCCGAGGTTTCTGGGCGCCTCTGCTGCGGATTTCAGTCCGCAGCCATCCCATAAAATGGCGCTCTCATAGAAGCGCCATCATCTGGCGCTGTATCCAACTCTTCCAACAGCCCTGGAGCCGGGTGGCTTGTTGGGTAATAATGAGTTAATACTGGCTTTGTTTTACTAGCCAGTATTAAGCCAGAGATTCTTAATGTCAGGCACGTTTGACCCGGCCATTAAGAATCTCCAATAAAGGGTTAAAAACAACACCACACAGAGAAAGAATACTTTAATAGAAATAAATACACAGACACATTAGAGACTCCATCTTTATTACCCCCTGTCAGCCCTCCACGATCCTGCTCTTCTGTCTTCTTTCTTTCTAGTGTAGTAGTAGTGACGATTGTAGTGAGGAAGGATGAGATTCACCAGCTCATCACTTGGGGCTGGGGAACCTCATCCTCACTACAATCATCACTACAATCGGGAAGCAGCATGCAGCCTTCACTCCGTGAGTGATCAGTGCTGCCTGCTAGCGGTAATGCTGACAGACGCGTTAACATAGCAACGGTGCTCTCGGAGCCGCGGTTAGCGGTGACGTCACCGCTAACTGCGTTGCTATGGCAACGGTGATCTCCGTTAATGACCGGCTGTGTCAGCCGGTCCCTAACGGAACAGGGAGTCGACCGTGTGCTAGAGCATGTCGCCGGTACACGGCGATACACATATGTGCACCGTGTACCGGAGAGATGCACTCGCAGGTCCTACATGACGTGTCATAGTCATGTGACCAGTCTGTAGCCAATGAGATAATAGCCACGTGACTGGTCACATGGCTATTTTGACGTCACGATAGGTCCTGCATCTCTGCTGGCAGTGCAGGTCACGGGGAGGATTCAGCGATCATCGGATGGAATAGCGGCAGGAGACAGAGTGCAGAAGGGATCGCGAGGACCGGTAAGTGTTATGGCAATGTTTATTAACTGTTTGTTTACATTTATCATGCATTTTTATGTGTTTATGATTGCCTCCCATTATAGCCTATACGTTCGAGTTTGGTTCGTCGAACGTTCGACGAACCGAACTCGAACGGGACCCCCATTCGGCGAACCGGCCTCGAGCCGAACCGGGACTGGTTCGCTCATCTCTATTCATTAGTGTCCCACTGGTGCCAAGCAATTTCCAGCTTCTCTGCATTGCACCCTCCTGCTCATTTTTACTAAGCCATTATAATAGCAAACACTGAGGAAACTTAGTGGCATCCAACAAATGGCTGTTGGACATCATTAGTGTCCCACTGGTGCCAAGCAATTTCCAGCACCTCTGCATTGCACCCTCAAGCTCATTTTTACTAATCTATTATAATAGCAAACACTGAGGAAAATTAGTGGCATTCAAAAAGTGACAGTTGGACTTCATTAGTGTCCCACTGGTGCCAAGCAATTTCCAGCACCTCTGCATTGCACCCTCAAGCTCATTTTTACTAAGCTATTATAACAGCAAACACTGAGGAATATTAGAGGCATCCAAAAAGTGGCAGTTGGACTTCATTAGTGACCCACTGAAGCCAAGCTATTTCCAGCACCTCTGCATTGCACCCTCCTGCTCATTTTTACTAAGCCATTATAATGGCAAACACTGAGGAAACTTAGTGGCATCCAAAAAGTGGCTGTTGGACTTCATTAGTTTCCCAATGGTGCCAAGCAATTTCCAGCACCTCTGCATTGCACCCTCCTGCTCATTTTTACTAAACCATTATAATAGCAAACACTGAGGAAACTTAGTGGCATCCAAAAAGTGGCAGTTGGACTTCATTAGTGTCCCACTGGTGCCAAGCTATTTCCAGCACCTCTGCATTGCACCCTCCTGCTCATTTTTACTAAGCCATTATAATGGCAAACACTGAGGAAACTTAGTGGCATCCAAAAAGTGGCTGTTGGACTTCATTAGTGTCCCACTGGTGCCAAGAAATTTCCAGCACCTCTGCATTGCACCCTCAAGCTTATTTTTACTAAGCTATTATAATAGCAAACACTGAGGAAAATTAGTGGCATCCAAAAAGTGGCAGTTGGACTTCATTAGTGTCCCACTGGTGCCAAGCAATTTCCAGCTTCTCTGCATTGCACCCTCAAGCTCATTTTTACTAAGCCATTATAATAGCAAACACTGAGGAAACTTAGTGGCATCCAAAAAGTGGCTGTTGGACTTCATTAGTGTCCCACTAGTGCCAAGCAATTTCCAGCACCTCTGCATTGCACCCTCAAGCTCATTTTTACTAAGCTATTATAATAGCAAACACTGAGGAAAATTAGTGGCACCCAAAAAGTGGCAGTTGAACTTCATTAGTGACCCACTGGTGCCAAGCAATTTCCAGCTTCTCTGCATTGCACCCTCAAGCTCATTTTTACTAAGCCATTATAATAGCAAACACTGAGGAAACTTAGTGGCATCCAAAAAGTGGCAGTTGGACTTCATTAGTGTCCCACTGGTGCCAAGCAATTTCCAGCTTCTCTACATTGCACCCTCAAGCTCATTTTTACTAAGCCATTATAATAGCAAACACTGAGGAAACTTAGTGACATCCAAAAAGTGGCAGTTGGACTTTATTAGTGTCCCACTGGTGCCAAGCCATTTCCAGCTTCTCTGCATTGCACCCTCAGGCACCTTTTTACTAAGGTATTATGATAGCAAACACTGAGGAAACTTAGTGGCATCCAAAAAGTGGCAGTTAGACTTCATTAGTGTCCCACTGGTGCCAAGCAATTTCCAGCTTCTCTGCATTGCAACCTTTTGCTCATTTTTACTAAGCCATTATAATGGCAAACACTGAGGAAACGTAGTGGCATCCAAAAAGTGCCTGTTGGACTTCATTAGTTTCCCAATGGTGCCAAGCAATTTCTCGCACCTCTGCTTTGCACCCTCCTGCTCATTTTTACTAAACCATTATAAAAGCAAACACTGAGGAAACTTAGTGGCATCCAAAAAGTGGCTGTTGGACTTCATTAGTGTCCCACTGGTGCCAAGAAATTTCCAGCACCTCTGCATTGCACCCTCAAGCTCATTTTTACTAAGCCATTATAATACCAAACACTGAGGAAACTTAGTGGCATCCAAAAAGTGCCTGTTGGACTTCATTAGTTTCCCAATGGTGCCAAGCAATTTCCCGCACCTCTGCTTTGCACCCTCCTGCTCATTTTTACTAAACCATTATAAAAGCAAACACTGAGGAAACTTAGTGGCATCCAAAAAGTGGCTGTTGGACTTCATTATTGTCCCACTGGTGCCAAGAAATTTCCAGCACCTCTGCATTACACCCTCAAGCTCATTTTTACTAAGCTATTATAATAGCAAACACTGAGGAAAATTAGTCGCATCCAAAAAGTGGCAGTTGGACTTCATTAGTGTTCCACTGGTGCCAAGAAATTTCCAGCACCTCTGCATTGCACCCTCAAGCTAATTTTTACTAAGCCATTATAATACCAAACACTGAGGAAACTTAGTGGCATCCAAAAAGTGGCAGTTGGACTTCATTAGTGTCCCACTGGTGCCAAGCAATTTCCAGCTTCTCTGCATTGCGCCCTCAAGCTCATTTTTACTAAGCCATTATAATAGCAAACACTGAGGAAACTTAGTGGCATCCAAAAAGTGGCTGTTGGACTTCATTAGTGTCCCCCTGGTGCCAAGCAATTTCCAGCTTCTCTGCATTGCACCCTCCTGCTCATTTTTACTAAGCCATTATAGTAGCAAACACTGAGGAAACTTAGTGGCATCCAAAAAGTGGCTGTTGGACTTCATTAGTGTCCCACTGGTGCCAAGCAATTTCCAGCTTCTCTGCATTGCACCCTCCTGCTCATTTTTACTAAGCCATTATAATAGCAAACACTGAGGAAACTTAGTGGCATCCAAAAAGTGGCTGTTGGACTACATTAGTGTCCCACTGGTGCCAAGCAATTTCCAGCACCTCTGCATTGCACCCTCAAGCTTATTTTTACTAAGCTATTATAATAGCAAACACTGAGGAAATATAGTGGCATCCAAAAAGTGGCAGTTGGACTTCATTAGTGACCCACTGGTGCCAAGCAATTTCCAGCACCTCTGGATTGTACCCTTCTGCTCATTTTTACTAAGCCATTTTAATAGCAAACACTGAGGAAACTTAGTGGCATCCAAAAAGTGGCTGTTGGACTTCATTAGTGTCCCACTGGTGCCAAGCAATTTCCAGCACCTCTGCATTGCACCCTGCTGCTCATTTTTACTAAGTCATTTTAATAGCAAACACTGAGGAAACTTAGTGGAATCCAAAAAGTGGCAGTTGGACTTCATTAGTGACCCACTGGTGCCAAGCAATTTTCAGCACCTCTGCATTGCACCCTCAAGCTCATTTTTACTAAGCCATTATAATAGCAAACACTGAGGAAACTTAGTGGCATCCAAAAAGTGGCAGTTGGACTTCATTAGTGACCCACTGGTGCCAAGCAATTTCCAGCACCTCTGCATTGCACCCTCAGGCTCCTTTTTACTAAGGTATTATAATAACAAACACTGAGGAAACTTAGTGGCATCCAAAAAGTGGCAGTTGGACTTCATTAGTGTCCCACTGGTGCCAAGCAATTTCCAGCTTCTCTGCATTGCACCCTCCTGCTCATTTTTACTAAACCATTATAAAAGCAAACACTGAGGAAACTTAGTGGAATCCAAAAAGTGGCTGTTGGACTTCATTAGTGTCCCACTGGTGCCAAGAAATTTCCAGCACCTCTGCATTACACCCTCAAGCTCATTTTTACTAAGCTATTATAATAGCAAACACTGAGGAAAATTAGTGGCACCCAAAAAGTGGCAGTTGAACTTCATTAGTGACCCACTGGTGCCAAGCAATTTCCAGCTTCTCTGCATTGCACCCTCAAGCTCATTTTTACTAAGCCATTATAATAGCAAACACTGAGGAAACTTAGTGGCATCCAAAAAGTGGCAGTTGGACTTCATTAGTGTCCCACTGGTGCCAAGCAATTTCCAGCTTCTCTACATTGCACCCTCAAGCTCATTTTTACTAAGCCATTATAATAGCAAACACTGAGGAAACTTAGTGACATCCAAAAAGTGGCAGTTGGACTTTATTAGTGTCCCACTGGTGCCAAGCCATTTCCAGCTTCTCTGCATTGCACCCTCAGGCACCTTTTTACTAAGGTATTATGATAGCAAACACTGAGGAAACTTAGTGGCATCCAAAAAGTGGCAGTTAGACTTCATTAGTGTCCCACTGGTGCCAAGCAATTTCCAGCTTCTCTGCATTGCAACCTTTTGCTCATTTTTACTAAGCCATTATAATGGCAAACACTGAGGAAACGTAGTGGCATCCAAAAAGTGCCTGTTGGACTTCATTAGTTTCCCAATGGTGCCAAGCAATTTCTCGCACCTCTGCTTTGCACCCTCCTGCTCATTTTTACTAAACCATTATAAAAGCAAACACTGAGGAAACTTAGTGGCATCCAAAAAGTGGCTGTTGGACTTCATTAGTGTCCCACTGGTGCCAAGAAATTTCCAGCACCTCTGCATTGCACCCTCAAGCTCATTTTTACTAAGCCATTATAATACCAAACACTGAGGAAACTTAGTGGCATCCAAAAAGTGCCTGTTGGACTTCATTAGTTTCCCAATGGTGCCAAGCAATTTCCCGCACCTCTGCTTTGCACCCTCCTGCTCATTTTTACTAAACCATTATAAAAGCAAACACTGAGGAAACTTAGTGGCATCCAAAAAGTGGCTGTTGGACTTCATTATTGTCCCACTGGTGCCAAGAAATTTCCAGCACCTCTGCATTACACCCTCAAGCTCATTTTTACTAAGCTATTATAATAGCAAACACTGAGGAAAATTAGTCGCATCCAAAAAGTGGCAGTTGGACTTCATTAGTGTTCCACTGGTGCCAAGAAATTTCCAGCACCTCTGCATTGCACCCTCAAGCTAATTTTTACTAAGCCATTATAATACCAAACACTGAGGAAACTTAGTGGCATCCAAAAAGTGGCAGTTGGACTTCATTAGTGTCCCACTGGTGCCAAGCAATTTCCAGCTTCTCTGCATTGCGCCCTCAAGCTCATTTTTACTAAGCCATTATAATAGCAAACACTGAGGAAACTTAGTGGCATCCAAAAAGTGGCTGTTGGACTTCATTAGTGTCCCCCTGGTGCCAAGCAATTTCCAGCTTCTCTGCATTGCACCCTCCTGCTCATTTTTACTAAGCCATTATAGTAGCAAACACTGAGGAAACTTAGTGGCATCCAAAAAGTGGCTGTTGGACTTCATTAGTGTCCCACTGGTGCCAAGCAATTTCCAGCTTCTCTGCATTGCACCCTCCTGCTCATTTTTACTAAGCCATTATAATAGCAAACACTGAGGAAACTTAGTGGCATCCAAAAAGTGGCTGTTGGACTACATTAGTGTCCCACTGGTGCCAAGCAATTTCCAGCACCTCTGCATTGCACCCTCAAGCTTATTTTTACTAAGCTATTATAATAGCAAACACTGAGGAAATATAGTGGCATCCAAAAAGTGGCAGTTGGACTTCATTAGTGACCCACTGGTGCCAAGCAATTTCCAGCACCTCTGGATTGTACCCTTCTGCTCATTTTTACTAAGCCATTTTAATAGCAAACACTGAGGAAACTTAGTGGCATCCAAAAAGTGGCTGTTGGACTTCATTAGTGTCCCACTGGTGCCAAGCAATTTCCAGCACCTCTGCATTGCACCCTGCTGCTCATTTTTACTAAGTCATTTTAATAGCAAACACTGAGGAAACTTAGTGGAATCCAAAAAGTGGCAGTTGGACTTCATTAGTGACCCACTGGTGCCAAGCAATTTTCAGCACCTCTGCATTGCACCCTCAAGCTCATTTTTACTAAGCCATTATAATAGCAAACACTGAGGAAACTTAGTGGCATCCAAAAAGTGGCAGTTGGACTTCATTAGTGACCCACTGGTGCCAAGCAATTTCCAGCACCTCTGCATTGCACCCTCAGGCTCCTTTTTACTAAGGTATTATAATAACAAACACTGAGGAAACTTAGTGGCATCCAAAAAGTGGCAGTTGGACTTCATTAGTGTCCCACTGGTGCCAAGCAATTTCCAGCTTCTCTGCATTGCACCCTCCTGCTCATTTTTACTAAACCATTATAAAAGCAAACACTGAGGAAACTTAGTGGAATCCAAAAAGTGGCTGTTGGACTTCATTAGTGTCCCACTGGTGCCAAGAAATTTCCAGCACCTCTGCATTACACCCTCAAGCTCATTTTTACTAAGCTATTATAATAGCAAACACTGAGGAAAATTAGTCGCATCCAAAAAGTGGCAGTTGGACTTCATTAGTGTCCCACTGGTGCCAAGAAATTTCCAGCACCTCTGCATTGCACCCTCAAGCTCATTTTTACTAAGCCATTATAATACCAAACACTGAGGAAACTTAGTGGCATCCAAAAAGTGGCAGTTGGACTTCATTAGTGTCCCACTGGTGCCAAGAAATTTCCAGCTTCTCTGCATTGCGCCCTCAAGCTCATTTTTACTAAGCCATTATAATAGCAAACACTGAGGAAACTTAGTGGCATCCAAAAAGTGGCAGTTGGACTTCATTAGTGACCCACTGGTGCCAAGCAATTTCCAGCACCTCTGCATTGCACCCTCAGGCTCCTTTTTACTAAGGTATTATAATAACAAACACTGAGGAAACTTAGTGGCATCCAAAAAGTGGCAGTTGGACTTCATTAGTGTCCCACTGGTGCCAAGCAATTTCCAGCTTCTCTGCATTGCACCCTCCTGCTCATTTTTACTAAACCATTATAAAAGCAAACACTGAGGAAACTTAGTGGAATCCAAAAAGTGGCAGTTGGACTTCATTAGTGTCCCACTGGTGCCAAGAAATTTCCAGCTTCTCTGCATTGCGCCCTCAAGCTCATTTTTACTAAGCCATTATAATAGCAAACACTGAGGAAACTTAGTGGCATCCAAAAAGTGGCAGTTGGACTTCATTAGTGACCCACTGGTGCCAAGCAATTTCCAGCACCTCTGCATTGCACCCTCAAGCTTATTTTTACTAAGCTATTATAATAGCAAACACTGAGGAAATATAGTGGCATCCAAAAAGTGGCAGTTGGACTTCATTAGTGACCCACTGGTGCCAAGCAATTTCCAGCACCTCTGGATTGTACCCTTCTGCTCATTTTTACTAAGCCATTTTAATAGCAAACACTGAGGAAACTTAGTGGCATCCAAAAAGTGGCTGTTGGACTTCATTAGTGTCCCACTGGTGCCAAGCAATTTCCAGCACCTCTGCATTGCACCCTGCTGCTCATTTTTACTAAGTCATTTTAATAGCAAACACTGAGGAAACTTAGTGGAATCCAAAAAGTGGCAGTTGGACTTCATTAGTGACCCACTGGTGCCAAGCAATTTTCAGCACCTCTGCATTGCACCCTCAAGCTCATTTTTACTAAGCCATTATAATAGCAAACACTGAGGAAACTTAGTGGCATCCAAAAAGTGGCAGTTGGACTTCATTAGTGACCCACTGGTGCCAAGCAATTTCCAGCACCTCTGCATTGCACCCTCAGGCTCCTTTTTACTAAGGTATTATAATAACAAACACTGAGGAAACTTAGTGGCATCCAAAAAGTGGCAGTTGGACTTCATTAGTGTCCCACTGGTGCCAAGCAATTTCCAGCTTCTCTGCATTGCACCCTCCTGCTCATTTTTACTAAACCATTATAAAAGCAAACACTGAGGAAACTTAGTGGAATCCAAAAAGTGGCTGTTGGACTTCATTAGTGTCCCACTGGTGCCAAGAAATTTCCAGCACCTCTGCATTACACCCTCAAGCTCATTTTTACTAAGCTATTATAATAGCAAACACTGAGGAAAATTAGTCGCATCCAAAAAGTGGCAGTTGGACTTCATTAGTGTCCCACTGGTGCCAAGAAATTTCCAGCACCTCTGCATTGCACCCTCAAGCTCATTTTTACTAAGCCATTATAATACCAAACACTGAGGAAACTTAGTGGCATCCAAAAAGTGGCAGTTGGACTTCATTAGTGTCCCACTGGTGCCAAGAAATTTCCAGCTTCTCTGCATTGCGCCCTCAAGCTCATTTTTACTAAGCCATTATAATAGCAAACACTGAGGAAACTTAGTGGCATCCAAAAAGTGGCAGTTGGACTTCATTAGTGACCCACTGGTGCCAAGCAATTTCCAGCACCTCTGCATTGCACCCTCAGGCTCCTTTTTACTAAGGTATTATAATAACAAACACTGAGGAAACTTAGTGGCATCCAAAAAGTGGCAGTTGGACTTCATTAGTGTCCCACTGGTGCCAAGCAATTTCCAGCTTCTCTGCATTGCACCCTCCTGCTCATTTTTACTAAACCATTATAAAAGCAAACACTGAGGAAACTTAGTGGAATCCAAAAAGTGGCTGTTGGACTTCATTAGTGTCCCACTGGTGCCAAGAAATTTCCAGCACCTCTGCATTACACCCTCAAGCTCATTTTTACTAAGCTATTATAATAGCAAACACTGAGGAAAATTAGTCGCATCCAAAAAGTGGCAGTTGGACTTCATTAGTGTCCCACTGGTGCCAAGAAATTTCCAGCACCTCTGCATTGCACCCTCAAGCTCATTTTTACTAAGCCATTATAATACCAAACACTGAGGAAACTTAGTGGCATCCAAAAAGTGGCAGTTGGACTTCATTAGTGTCCCACTGGTGCCAAGAAATTTCCAGCTTCTCTGCATTGCGCCCTCAAGCTCATTTTTACTAAGCCATTATAATAGCAAACACTGAGGAAACTTAGTGGCATCCAAAAAGTGGCAGTTGGACTTTATTAGTGTCCCCCTGGTGCCAAGCAATTTCCAGCTTCTCTGCATTGCACCCTCCTGCTCATTTTTACTAAGCCATTATAATAGCAAACACTGAGGAAACTTAGTGGCATCCAAAAAGTGGCTGTTGGACTTCATTAGTGTCCCACTGGTGCCAAGCAATTTCCAGCTTCTCTGCATTGCACCCTCCTGCTCATTTTTACTAAGCCATTATAATAGCAAACACTGAGGAAACTTAGTGGCATCCAAAAAGTGGCTGTTGGTCTTCATTAGTGTCCCACTGGTGCCAAGCAATTTCCAGCACCTCTGCATTGCACCCTCAAGCTTATTTTTACTAAGCTATTATAATAGCAAACACTGAGGAAATATAGTGGCATCCAAAAAGTGGCAGTTGGACTTCATTAGTGACCCACTGGCGCCAAGCAATTTCCAGCACCTCTGGATTGTACCCTTCTGCTCATTTTTACTAAGCCATTTTAATAGCAAACACTGAGGAAACTTAGTGGCATCCAAAAAGTGGCTGTTGGACTTCATTAGTGTCCCACTGGTGCCAAGCAATTTCCAGCACCTCTGCATTGCACCCTCCTGCTCATTTTTACTAAGTCATTTTAATAGCAAACACTGAGGAAACTTAGTGGCATCCAAAAAGTGGCAGTTGGACTTCATTAGTGACCCACTGGTGCCAAGCAATTTTCAGCACCTCTGCATTGCACCCTCAAGCTCATTTTTACTAAGCCATTATAATAGCAAACACTGAGGAAACTTAGTGGCATCCAAAAAGTGGCAGTTGGACTTCATTAGTGACCCACTGGTGCCAAGCAATTTCCAGCACCTCTGCATTGCACCCTCAGGCTCCTTTTTACTAAGGTATTATAATAGCAAACACTGAGGAAACTTAGTGGCATCCAAAAAGTGGCAGTTGGACTTCATTAGTGTCCCACTGGTGCCAAGCAATTTCCAGCTTCTCTGCATTGCACCCTCCTGCTCATTTTTACTAAACCATTATAAAAGCAAACACTGAGGAAACTTAGTGGAATCCAAAAAGTGGCTGTTGGACTTCATTAGTGTCCCACTGGTGCCAAGAAATTTCCAGCACCTCTGCATTACACCCTCAAGCTCATTTTTACTAAGATATTATAATAGCAAACACTGAGGAAAATTAGTCGCATCCAAAAAGTGGCAGTTGGACTTCATTAGTGTCCCACTGGTGCCAAGAAATTTCCAGCACCTCTGCATTGCACCCTCAAGCTCATTTTTACTAAGCCATTATAATACCAAACACTGAGGAAACTTAGTGGCATCCAAAAAGTGGCAGTTGGACTTCATTAGTGTCCCACTGGTGCCAAGAAATTTCCAGCTTCTCTGCATTGCGCCCTCAAGCTCATTTTTACTAAGCCATTATAATAGCAAACACTGAGGAAACTTAGTGGCATCCAAAAAGTGGCAGTTGGACTTTATTAGTGTCCCCCTGGTGCCAAGCAATTTCCAGCTTCTCTGCATTGCACCCTCCTGCTCATTTTTACTAAGCCATTATAATAGCAAACACTGAGGAAACTTAGTGGCATCCAAAAAGTGGCTGTTGGACTTCATTAGTGTCCCACTGGTGCCAAGCAATTTCCAGCTTCTCTGCATTGCACCCTCCTGCTCATTTTTACTAAGCCATTATAATAGCAAACACTGAGGAAACTTAGTGGCATCCAAAAAGTGGCTGTTGGACTTCATTAGTGTCCCACTGGTGCCAAGCAATTTCCAGCACCTCTGCATTGCACCCTCAAGCTTATTTTTACTAAGCTATTATAATAGCAAACACTGAGGAAATATAGTGGCATCCAAAAAGTGGCAGTTGGACTTCATTAGTGACCCACTGGCGCCAAGCAATTTCCAGCACCTCTGGATTGTACCCTTCTGCTCATTTTTACTAAGCCATTTTAATAGCAAACACTGAGGAAACTTAGTGGCATCCAAAAAGTGGCTGTTGGACTTCATTAGTGTCCCACTGGTGCCAAGCAATTTCCAGCACCTCTGCATTGCACCCTCCTGCTCATTTTTACTAAGTCATTTTAATAGCAAACACTGAGGAAACTTAGTGGCATCCAAAAAGTGGCAGTTGGACTTCATTAGTGACCCACTGGTGCCAAGCAATTTTCAGCACCTCTGCATTGCACCCTCAAGCTCATTTTTACTAAGCCATTATAATAGCAAACACTGAGGAAACTTAGTGGCATCCAAAAAGTGGCAGTTGGACTTCATTAGTGACCCACTGGTGCCAAGCAATTTCCAGCACCTCTGCATTGCACCCTCAGGCTCCTTTTTACTAAGGTATTATAATAGCAAACACTGAGGAAACTTAGTGGCATCCAAAAAGTGGCAGTTGGACTTCATTAGTGTCCCACTGGTGCCAAGCAATTTCCAGCTTCTCTGCATTGCACCCTCCTGCTCATTTTTACTAAACCATTATAAAAGCAAACACTGAGGAAACTTAGTGGAATCCAAAAAGTGGCTGTTGGACTTCATTAGTGTCCCACTGGTGCCAAGAAATTTCCAGCACCTCTGCATTACACCCTCAAGCTCATTTTTACTAAGATATTATAATAGCAAACACTGAGGAAAATTAGTCGCATCCAAAAAGTGGCAGTTGGACTTCATTAGTGTCCCACTGGTGCCAAGAAATTTCCAGCACCTCTGCATTGCACCCTCAAGCTCATTTTTACTAAGCCATTACAATACCAAACACTGAGGAAACTTAGTGGCATCCAAAAAGTGGCAGTTGGACTTCATTAGTGTCCCACTGGTGCCAAGAAATTTCCAGCTTCTCTGCATTGCGCCCTCAAGCTCATTTTTACTAAGCCATTATAATAGCAAACACTGAGGAAACTTAGTGGCATCCAAAAAGTGGCAGTTGGACTTTATTAGTGTCCCCCTGGTGCCAAGCAATTTCCAGCTTCTCTGCATTGCACCCTCCTGCTCATTTTTACTAAGCCATTATAATAGCAAACACTGAGGAAACTTAGTGGCATCCAAAAAGTGGCTGTTGGACTTCATTAGTGTCCCACTGGTGCCAAGCAATTTCCAGCTTCTCTGCATTGCACCCTCCTGCTCATTTTTACTAAGCCATTATAATAGCAAACACTGAGGAAACTTAGTGGCATCCAAAAAGTGGCTGTTGGACTTCATTAGTGTCCCACTGGTGCCAAGCAATTTCCAGCACCTCTGCATTGCACCCTCAAGCTTATTTTTACTAAGCTATTATAATAGCAAACACTGAGGAAATATAGTGGCATCCAAAAAGTGGCAGTTGGACTTCATTAGTGACCCACTGGTGCCAAGCAATTTCCAGCACCTCTGGATTGTACCCTTCTGCTCATTTTTACTAAGCCATTTTAATAGCAAACACTGAGGAAACTTAGTGGCATCCAAAAAGTGGCTGTTGGACTTCATTAGTGTCCCACTGGTGCCAAGCAATTTCCAGCACCTCTGCATTGCACCCTCCTGCTCATTTTTACTAAGTCATTTTAATAGCAAACACTGAGGAAACTTAGTGGCATCCAAAAAGTGGCAGTTGGACTTCATTAGTGACCCACTGGTGCCAAGCAATTTTCAGCACTTCTGCATTGCACCCTCAAGCTCATTTTTACTAAGCCATTATAATAGCAAACACTGAGGAAACTTAGTGGCATCCAAAAAGTGGCAGTTGGACTTCATTAGTGACCCACTGGTGCCAAGCAATTTCCAGCACCTCTGCATTGCACCCTCAGGCTCCTTTTTACTAAGGTATTATAATAGCAAACACTGAGGAAACTTAGTGGCATCCAAAAAGTGGCAGTTGGACTTCATTAGTGTCCCACTGGTGCCAAGCAATTTCCAGCTTCTCTGCATTGCACCCTCCTGCTCATTTTTACTAAACCATTATAAAAGCAAACACTGAGGAAACTTAGTGGCATCCAAAAAGTGGCTGTTGGACTTCATTAGTGTCCCACTGGTGCCAAGAAATTTCCAGCACCTCTGCATTGCACCCTCAAGCTTATTTTTACTAAGCTATTATAATAGCAAACACTGAGGAAATATAGTCGCATCCAAAAAGTGGCAGTTGGACTTCATTAGTGACCCACTGGTGCCAAGCAATTTCCAGCACCTCTGGATTGCACCCTTCTGCTCATTTTTACTAAGCCATTTTAATAGCAAACACTGAGGAAACTTAGTGGCATCCAAAAAGTGGCTGTTGCACTTCATTAGTTTCCCACTGGTGCCAAGCAATTTCCAGCACCTCTGCATTGCACCCTCCTGCTCATTTTTACTAAGCTATTTTAATAGAAAACACTGAGGAAACTTAGTGGCATCCAAAAAGTGGCAGTTGGACTTCATGAGTGTCCCACTGGTGCCAAGCAATTTCCAGCTTCTCTGCATTGCATCCTCCTGCTCATTTTTACTAAGCCATTATAATAGCAAACATTGAGGAAACATAGTGGCATCCAGAAAGTGGCTGTTGGACTTCATTAGTGTCCCACTGGTGCCAAGCAATTTCCAGCACCTCTGCATTGCACCCTCAAGCTCATTTTTACTAAGCTATTAATATAGCAAACGCTGAGGAAAATTAGTGGCATCCAAAAAGTGACAGTTGGACTTCATTAGTGACCCACTGGTGCCAAGCAATTTTCAGCACCTCTGCATTGCACCCTCCTCATTTTTACTAAGCTATTATAATAGCAAACACTGAGGAAATATAGTGGCATCCAAAAAGTGGCAGTTGGACTTCATTAGTGACCCACTTGTGCCAAGCAATTTCCAGCACCTCTGCATTGCACCCTCAAGCTCATTTTTACTAAGCTATTATAATAGCAAGTCCTGAGGTAAATTAGTGGCATCCAAAAAGTGGCTGTTGGACTTCATTAGTGTCCCACAGGTGCCAAGCAATTTCCAGCACCTCTGGATTGCACCCTCCTGCTCATTTTTACTAAATTATTATAATAGCAAACTCTGTGGAAACTTAGTTTAATCCAAAAAGTGGCAGTTGGAATTCATTAGTGTCCCACTGGTGCCAAGCAAGTTCCAGCACCTCTGCATTGCACCCTCAAGCTCATTTTTAGTAAGCTATTATAATAGCAAACACTGAGGAAACTTAGTGGCATCCAAAAAGAGGCAGTTGGACTTCATTAGTGTCCCACTGGTGCCAAGCAAGTTCCAGCACCTCTGCATTGCACCCTCAAGCTCATTTTTACTAAGCTATTATAATAGCAAACTCTGTGGAAACTTAGTTTAATCCAAAAAGTGGCAGTTGGAATTCATTAGTGTCCCACTGGTGCCAAGCAAGTTCCAGCACCTCTGCATTGCACCCTCAAGCTCATTTTTAGTAAGCTATTATAATAGCAAACACTGAGGAAACTTAGTGGCATCCAAAAAGTGGCAGTTGGACTTCATTAGTGTCCCACTGGTGCCAAGCAAGTTCCAGCACCTCTGCATTGCACCCTCAAGCTCATTTTTACTAAGCTATTATAATAGCAAACACTGAGGAAACTTAGTGGCATCCAAAAAGTGGCAGTTGGACTTCATTAGTGTCCCACTGGTGCCAAGCAATTTCCAGCACCTCTGCATTGCCCCCTTCTGCTCATTTTTACTAAGCCATTATAATTGCAAACACTGAGGAAACTTAGTGGCATCCAAAAAGTGGCTGTTGGACTTCATTAGTGTCACACTGGTGCCAAGCAATTTCCAGCACCTCTGCATTGCACCCTCAAGCTCATTTTTACTAAGCTATTATAATAGCAAACACTGGGGAAACTTAGTGGCATCCAAAAAGTGGCTGTTGGACTTCATTAGTGTATCAATGGTGCCAAGCAGTTTCCAGCATCTCTGCATTGCACCCTCAAGCTCATTCTTGCTAAGCTATTATAATAGCAAACTGTGCTGCCAGTTTAAGGGCCATAGTTGCATTGTCAAGGATAGTCAGTGTTGTTTCTTCTGCTGTCAATAAAGCTAGACCAACTCTGCAATCTACACCACCTCTCAATTTTTACTACCACATTTTAAGTGGAGAATCTTGTCGCAATCAAAATGAGTGGTAAAATGACAGATGCTAGTGGAAAGGGGAACAGGTGTGTTGGAAAAGGAAAAAAAGTTTGTGTTCGTGGGGAAGGTGGCAAAGCTCCATTAACATCTGCTGAAGATAGGCCATCTTCCAGCAAAAGTAAGATGTCTACTACTTTCCGTGTACAATTCGATGTGCTCCCTTTTTCATGGACATGAACAACTGGAACAAAGGTAGATGATGCCCAAAAAAAGAACATGCTTGAATGGATATCAAGTGCTCCAACAAGTGCCCTCTCCTCCACCTGAACTACCTCATCCAAAAAAAAAAACAGTCCTCAGAGTTGTCATCCCAATCACACTTGCTTTCTCCCAGCTCTCAAGTCTCCATCCGCCCCACACAGCATGGTGGAACAGAGATGGCTGAGTCTGCAGAGCTGTTCAGTCACACTATAGCCTGGGAATCAGAGGTCTGCTCCCAAGCTACAGTGAGTACAAACCAGTAAATTGTCTGCAGTGATGCCCAGAACCTTTGTGACTCAGATTCAGGCCGTGATGACCAAGTTTCTGAGCATAATGTTGACCCTTATTCACAAACTGTAACACCTGTTGTTATAGACAATGAGGAACATACTGATGACGATGAGACACAGATACCAGATTGGGATGACAACTTAAATATTCAGTCAGGGCAGGAAGAGGCTTGGTCTGAGAGTGAGGGGAGTGCAAACACAATGCTTGATGAGGAAGTTCTAGATCCCACCTACTGTCAACCCACAGTCAGGCACTCGAGGAGGTCAACAGAGGTGGTGGAGGAGGATGCAACTGACGACGAAGTTACCTTGCGCCTTCCTGGACAGAGGAAGAGTTCTGGTAGCGCATCTACAACTGCATCCTCAGCCACCACTCTGTCTCTGATCACTAGTCGGGGTGGCTCAGCAGGTCGCATGTCCTCTAAGCCTTCCTAGCCTGGTCCTTTTTTGATCTTGCAAAGGATCGCCCAAATCATGTGATCTGTAAAATTTGTCAGGAATCTGTTAGTAGTGGCAAAAACCTCAGCAGTTTAACTTCTTCCATGAATCGTCACATGACTAAATATCATAATTCCCAGTGGGAAGCTCACCATGCTGCAATGCAGCCTAGCAGAGCGGACCATCCACCGCCTGCCCCTTCCAGTGCATCCGCTTGCTCTTCATCTTCTAGGATCTAGGTCTGTGGGGACAGCTGTCACACCTGGTTTTCCATGCACAACTTCCCCCACTGTAACCACAACAGGCAGTTTGCTTGGTAGGTCGTCAGTTGGTTTGGAAGGGGAAACAAGTGCGTGTGTACAGCTCTCTCAGACATCGATAGTACCAACGTTGGATGAAGGCAACATCATGTCTCCACCTGCACTTTCCTCACAAACCTGCATTTTTCCAGGGACACCCTACTCACCACCGTCTACACACTGCAGCCAGATCTCTGTCCCTCAGATGTGGACAAATAAAAGGCCATTTCCTGCGACCCATGACAAAGCTAAGAGGTTGACTTTATCCCTCTGTAAGCTCTTGGCTACCGAAATGCTGCCTTTCTGCCTGGAGGACACACAGGATTTTCGAGACCTTATGTCTGTCGCTGTGCCCCAGTACCAGATGCCCAGTCGCCACTACTTCTCTAAGAAAGGTGTGCCTGCGCTACACCAGCATGTCGCACACAACATCACCACTTCCTTGAGAAATTCTGTGTGTGAACGAGTGCATTTCACCACCGATACTTGGACCAGTAAGCATGGACAGGGACGTTACATGTCGCTGACTGGCCACTGGGTAACTATGGTGATAGATGGTGAAGGGTCTGCTGTACAAATCTTGCCGTCCCCACGACTTGGGCGTCAATCCTCTGTCTGTCCAAGTTCCTCCACTGCTTCTGCCTCCTCAACCTCATCTGGGTCCTGCACCTCTGCCCCAAGCCTGCCTGGTCAGGCCACCAGCGTTGTAACTGCGCAGAAGGAATCACGCACCACTCATTACTATGCTGGCAGCAGAGCGCAACGACATCAGGCGGTCTTTATCTTGAAATGTCTTGGAAATAAGAGTCACACAGCGTCTGAGCTGTGGGCAGCTCTGGAGACTGAGTTTGGTAAATGGACTCCACTTAACCTGCAGCCTGGTAAGGCCGTGTGCGACAATGCTGCAAACCTGGGTGCGGCCCTTCGCATGGGCAAGGTGACACACGTGCCTTGTATGGCTCACGTGTTGAACCTTGTTGTCCAGCAATTTTTAACACACTATCCCGGCCTAGATGGCCTTCTGAACAGGGCACGAAAGCTGTCTGCTCACTTCCGACGTTCAACCGCCGCAGCTGAGCGACTTGTATTGCTCCAGAAGTCTTTCCGCCTGCCGGTTCATCGCCTGAAATGCGATGTGCCGACACGCTGGAATTCTACTCTCCACATGTTACTGCGACTGTGGCAGCACCGCCGAGCCCTGGTGCAATACGTCATGACGTATAGCCTGGGCCAACGAGATGCAGAGGTGGGGCAGATCACCCTTATGGAGTGGTCTCAGATCAAGGACCTATGCACCCTTCTGCACAGTTTCGACATGGCGACGAATATGTTAATTGCTGACAATGCCATTATCAGCATGACAATTCCAGTCATTTACATGCTGGAGCACACGCTAAACACCATTCAGAGTCATGGGGTGGGAGAACAGGAAGGGGATGAACTACAGGAGGATTCATATGCGCAAGGGACAACAAAATCCCTAAGGTCCAGACGTTCATCATCACCAAGGCGGCAGGCATGGGACCATGGGGGACAGGGATCAACAAGGGCGCATGGTAGCAGGAGAAATGTTGAGGAAGGTGCAGGAGAACATGAAGAAATAGAGGACGAACTGTCCATGGACATGGAAGACTCAGCGGATGAGGGAGACCTTGGTCAAATTTCAGTTGAAGGAGGTTGGGGGGAGATGTCAGAGGAAGAAAGAACGGTTAGCACCTCTATGCCACAAACACAGCGTGGACTTGGTTCGCATGGCTGCGCAAGACACATGAGCGCCTTCTTGCTGCACTACCTCCAACATGACCCTCGTATTGTCAAAATTAGAAGTGATGATGAGTACTGGCTTGCCACACTATTAGATCCCCGGTACAAGTCCAAATTTTGTGACATAATTCCAGCCATAGAAAAGGACGCATGTATGCAGGAGTATCAGGAAAAGCTGTTACTCGATCTTAGCTCGGCTTTTCCACCAAACAACCGTGGTGCAGGGAGTGAATCTCCCAGTTGTAACTTGACAAACATGGGACGGTCTCATCATCTTCAACAGTCTACCCGTACCAGCAGCACCGTATCTGGTGCTGGTAAAAGCAATTTTATTGAATTGTTTCATAATTATTTTAGACCATCCTTTGCAAGGCCACCAGAGACAACAAGTCTGACACATAGTCAATGGCTGGAGAGGATGATACAAAAGTATCTCCAAATGAACATCGATGCCATGACTTTGCAAATGGAGCCTTGCTCATTTTGGGCTTCAAATCTTGAAAAATGGCCAGAGCTCTCCACTTACGCCTTGGAGATCTTGTCGTGTCCAGCTGCCAGCGTTGTCTCTGAGTGTGTCTTCAGTGCTGCTGGGTATGTGCTGACAGATAAGTGCACGCGTCTGTCCAGTAGAGATGAGCGAACCGGTCCCGGTTCGGCTCGAGGTCGGTTCGCCGAACGGAGGTCCCGTTCGAGTTCGGCTCGTCGAACGTTCGACGAACCGAACTCGAACTGCATAGGAAACAATGGCAGGCAATCACAAACACATAAAAACACCTAGAACACACCCTCAAAGGTGTCCAAAAGGTGACAAACAACTCACAACACAACACAAACACATGGGAAAGTGACAAGGACATATACTCATGCGAAAACAAAACAGCTGGACAAGGAAAAAGAGGAGGACACACAGATATAGGCATGGCACGCCCTTCTAAAATCATGTAAAACACCGCAAGGTGACTCCAAGCGTAGTCTCCATTTTTTTCCAAAAATTGGGCCCCACACACACCCACCCATTCAGTGGCAGCACTTGTGCCCTAGTTGTACACTTCACAGCTAGATTTGCATCAAGCACATTCAAAAATACGCCATACTTAACCGTCCCCAGGATGACTCCGGGGTAGGTAGCAAAGTCTTTGCTGAACCATGACTTGTTCATCTTGGCTCCTTTTAAAAAACACAGCAAGCAAGGGTTACTCCAAGCGGAGTCTCCCTTTTTTTCCAAAAATTGTGCCCCACACACACCCACCCCTTCAGTGGCAGCACTTGTGCCCTAGTTGTGCACTTCACAGCTAGATTTGCATCAAGCACATTCAAAAATACGGCCTAATTAACCGTCCCCAGGATGACACCAGGGTAGGTAGCAAAGTCTTTCCTGATCCCAGCTCTGTTCATCTTGGCTTCTTTTAAAAACACAGCAAGCAAGGGTTACTCCAAGCGGAGTCTCCCTTTTTTCCAAAAATTGGGCCACACAGACACCCCATCAGTGGCAGCACTTGTGCCCTAGTTGCAAACATGATGTTTTGATTTGCATTAAGCACATTCAAAAATACGGCCTAATTAACCGTCCCCAGGATGACACCAGGGTAGGTAGCAAAGTTTTTCCTGATCCCAGCTCTGTTCATCTTGGCTTCTTTTAAAAACACAGCAAGCAAGGGTTACTCCAAGCGGAGTCTCCCTTTTTTCCAAAAATTGGGCCACACAGACACCCCATCAGTGGCAGCACTTGTGCCCTAGTTGCAAACATGATGTTTTGATTTGCATCAAGCACATTCAAAAATACGCCATTCTTATCCGTCCACAGGATGACACCGGGGTAGGTAGCAAAGTCTTTCCTGACCCCAGCTCTGTTCATTTTGGATCATTTTTAAAAAAACAGCGGAGTCTCCCTTTTTTCCAAAAATTGGGCCCCACACACACCCACCCCTTCAGTGGCAGCACTTGTGCCCCAGTTGTACACTTCACAGCTAGATTTGCATCAAGCACATTCAAAGATACGCCATTCTTATCCGTCCCCAGGATGACACCGGGGTAGGTAGCAAAGTCTTTCCTGATCCCAGCTCTGTTCATCTTGGCTTCTTTTAAAAACAATGTAAGCAAGGGTTACTCCAAGCGGAGTCTCCCTTTTTTCCAAAAATTGGGCCCCACACACACCCACCCCTTCAGTGGCAGCAGTTGTGCCCCAGTTGTACACTTCACAGCTAGAGTTGCATCAAGCACATTCAAAAATACGCCATACTTAACCGTCCCCAGGATGACTCCGGGGTAGGTAGCAAAGTCTTTCCTGATCCCAGCTATGTTCATCTTGGCTTCTTTTAAAAACAATGTAAGCAAGGGTTACTCCAAGCGGAGTCTCCCTTTTTTCCAAAAATTGGGCCACACAGACACCCCATCAGTGGCAGCACTTGTGCCCTAGTTGCAAACTTGATGTTTTGATTTGCATCAAGCACATTCAAAAATACGGCCTAATTAACCGTCCCCAGGATGACACCAGGGTAGGTAGCAAAGTCTTTCCTGATCCCAGCTCTGTTCATCTTGGCTTCTTTTAAAAACACAGCAAGCAAGGGTTACTCCAAGCGGAGTCTCCCTTTTTTCCAAAAATTGGGCCACACAGACACGCCATCAGTGGCAGCACTTGTGCCCTAGTTGCAAACATGATGTTTTGATTTGCATCAAGCACATTCAAAAATACGCCATTCTTATCCGTCCCCAGGATGACACCGGGGTAGGTAGCAAAGTCTTTCCTGACCCCAGCTCTGTTCATCTTGGATCATTTTTAAAAAACACAGCAAGCAAGGGTTACTCCAAACGGAGTCTCCCTTTTTTCCAAAAATTGGGCCCCACACACACCCACCCCTTCAGTGGCAGCACTTGTGCCCTAGTTGTACACTTCACAGCTAGATTTGCATCAACCACATTGCAAATCCACAAGCATTTACTCTCCCCAGGATGACACAGGGGTAGTAAATTCCTTGTGGATCCATGACTTGTTCATTTTCATGAACGTTAGTCTGTCCATTGTCACTGGACAGACGCGTGCGCTTATCTGTCAGCACACACCCAGCAGCACTGAAGACACGTTCAGAGACAACGCTGGCAGCTGGACACGACAAAATCTCCAAGGCGTAACTGGATAGCTCTGGCCATTTTTCTAGATATGAAGCCCAAAAGGAGCAAGGCTCCATTTGCAAAGTCATGGCATCGATGTTCATTTGGAGATACTCCTGTATCATCCTCTCCAGCCGTTGACTATGTGTCAGACTTGTTGTCTCTGGTGGCCTTGCAAAGGAGGGTCTAAAAAAATTATGAAAAGATTCCATAAAATTGCTGTTACCAGCACCAGATACGGTCCTACTGGTACGGGTAGACTGTTGAAGATGACGAGACCGTCCCATGTTTGTCAAGTTACAACTGGGAGATTCACTCCCTGCACCTGCACGGTTGTTTGGTGGAAAAGCCGATCTAAGATCGAGTAACAGCTTCTGCTGATACTCCTGCATACGTGCGTCCCTTTCTATGGCTGGAATTATGTCACAAAATTTGGACTTGTACCGGGGATCTAATAGTGTGGCAAGCCAGTAGTCATCATCACTTCTAATTTTGACAATACGAGGGTCATGTTGGAGGTAGTGCAACAAGAAGGCACTCATGTGTCTTGCGCAGCCATGCGGACCAAGTCCACGCTGTGTTTGTGGCATAGAGGTGCTAACCGTTCTTTCTTCCTCTGACATCTCCCCCCAACCTCTTTCAACTGAAATTTGACCAAGGTCTCCCTCATCCGCTGAGTCTTCCATGTCCATGGACAGTTCGTCCTCCATTTCTTCATGTTCTCCTGCACCTTCCTCAACATCTCGCCTGCTACCATGCGCCCTTGTTGATCCCTGTCCCCCATGGTCCCATGCCTGGCGCCTTGGTGATGATGAACGTCTGGCGCCTTGGTGATGTTGTTGTGTCTTGCGCATATGAATCCTCCTGTAGTT